>NW_027445882.1:0-307500 GCF_038048845.1 Mixophyes fleayi | reverse complement strand
CCCCTCTAGAGAGCCAAGGATAGTTAGTGCAGCTCAGGCTTGATTGAAAGCAAGGATGCAGGGAAAGGATCTCCAGGGGTAGACACACCTAAACAGCAGCACAGACTTGCCAGAAGGAAAAGATGCAGGGAACAACCAGCTGAAACCTAACACTGGCTATTTTATCACCAACTGTCCCAAATGCCCAGGATTAGGGGAGGCCAGGTTAAGAGTTATGATAGTATCTCCCCCTGATAGACCACAATCTCATTTTACAATGGACTTTATAAAGAACCTATCAGTAATGGCTGTAATGCCATCTGGATTTGGTGGATCACTTTTCCAAGTCTGCTTATTTAATTCCACTTTCAGGTCTTCCTAATGCCTCAACTTTAGCTGATCTCTTTGAGAAAGAGGTATTCTAGTTGCATGGCTGTTCACAGGAGATCACTTCTGATTTAAAATTCTGGTGATCCTTGTGGGATCATCTTGATATCCAATTAAATTTCTCTTTGGGCGAGTATAAAGATACTTTTATAACAATTTCTTCATCAGCTAACCAAGAAACTGGGTGGATCTCTTTAGTTGGACTGAATTTGTTTACAATAACCATTACCTCTACACCTCATATTCAATTCCATTTTTTTTTTTATCATGTATGGGTGTCATTCCATTGCACCAGCTTTTAAACTTCTGCCTTCTAAAGTTCAAGAGAAACCTTGTAAAGTCTAATTCCCATTACAAGTTATTTTGCAGATTAGAGATGACGACCTGTACCTTCTTTGCATCCTGGGGATAATGTATAGTTTCCTACCCGCAATATACACATATATTTTCCTTGCATGAAATTTGCATTTTCCACAAGATATGTTGGAAAATTTCTAAATTCTCTACATCATTAACCCGGTGGCTTTCAGATTGAAATTAACACCCACATTATGAATTCCTAACGTATTCCACCTTTCCCTTCTCAAGTCACTTCTTATTAATCAACTCTTCTCTTTTCCAGCATTCGTACTGCTGTTGATGCTCATCAGTCTGATGAATATAGGATGCATCAAATTTCGGACTCTTGTATCTCTAAGGAGAAGCTACAATTTCAAGTTGATTGAAAGGCTATGGACCAGAAGAACAATGTTAGGTTAGATATGAGGATGTCAATGCCTCTCTTTGTCTACAAGAGTTTCACTGAAAATTTCCACAAAAACATTTCTTGAGGTGTCTGGAGTCTACCCCTAACAGGTTGGCACCAGGGCCGGACTGGCCATCTGGCACTTCTGGCATTTGCCAGAAGGGCCGATGGTCAGTTGGGCCGGTCCCCTCCCCTGCGTAGCGATCATGTGAGTGTTTGTATACTCACATGATCGCGTCCAGGGCAGTCAGTTTAGTACAGCCTATCACTGACAGGCTTCCTGGTGGCTGGCTCCTCCCCAGGAACCAGCCACCAGATGAAATGTGCCGCGCGCAGCGCTGCACATGTCCTGGCCGGCCCTGCAAGCTGTCTGAGGAGCGGACAGCAGAAGAAAGCAGAAAAGGCAGAAGACAACGGAAACAAGTAGAGACATGAAGGTGAGTACACTAAAGGGGGGAGGAGGATTGTACATAGAAAACGGACAGAGGAGGGATGTGTTACGAGCCGCCGCGGCTCGCTTCCTGGGTCCTCTAGCGTCCCGGCCGTCACCTTGACGACCGGGACGTCATTTCCAGTTCCTGGTCGGCCGTTGCCAAGGCAACGGTCCGACGCTTCTAATCTGGCGCTGCGTCCCGGCGGTACTAGTGGCCGGGCGCATGCGCGCAATTTAACACAGCCTGTGGGCTGATTAATGTAATTAATATGGGGGCTGTGTGAGGCTCGGAGCTAGGCTCTGATTGGTGGCTTGTGGTATTTAGGGCAGTGAGGTCTGCAGCCTCACTGCCGGTTATAGCGTTCTGCCCTCAGTCCTGCTGCCTGCTTGTTCTATCTGTTTGGTTATTGCTACCTTGGATTGACTACCCGTGTTTTGACCCCTGCTTGTTCCTGGACCTGAGAACCTTCTCTTCTGACCTTGACCTTTTTGCCTGGATTCCGGATTTTTGCTTCTTTGCCTGTGTGTCTGACCCTTCGCTTGTCACTGGATTTTGCATCTGTGCTTGTGGCCTTTGACCTTGGATACCTCTTCACTACAGCCCGCCAATCACTCCACTCCTGGGTATTCCTTTAAGTCAGTATACGTTACTCGACCCTCGGTCGGCCTGCAGCCAAGTCTGTCCCCACCACTAGGGGCTCCAGCAAACACCGGGCCTTCAGAGTAGTCCCCGAGTTTCACTGTACTGGCTTCTAACATTATAACCGGCCAAGGAAGATTGGTATTATTCGGCCATGGACGACGACGAGTCAAACCTATCTCCAGCTCAGATCTTGGCAAATCAGATACAGGCGATTTCTCAAGTGGTGCAGAATTTAGCCCAGCGCCTGGCAGCCCAAGAAAGGGTTTCCAGAGACCTGCAGCTTCCGCAAATTCCCGCTGGTGACACACCGGAGCCTAAAATGAACTTGCCTGACCGATTCTCTGGAAGCAGGACAGCCTTCCGTAACTTCAAACAAAGCTGCAAACTGTACTTCCGCCTGAAACCACGTTCCTCTGGTTCTGAACAATAAAGGGTAGGAATCATCATCTCCTTACTCCAGGGTGACCCTCAGTCTTGGGCCTTCTCCTTGCCTTCAACCAGCCCAGCCTTGCAGTCCGTGGATGCCTTTTTCCAAGCTTTGGGTTTATTGTACGATGACCCAGACAGGGTAGCCTCAGCTGAGTCGCACCTCCGAGCGTTGAGGCAAGGACGTCGCTCTGCAGAGGAATATTGCGCGGAATTCCGGCGATGGTCCGTTGATAGTGCCTGGAATGATCCAGCATTGCAAAGTCAATTTTGCTTGGGACTTACCGAGCAGATTAAGGACTCCTTAGTCCAGTATCCGGTATCCGAGTCACTGGAGGAGTTGATGCAACTCGTTATTAAAATTGATCGGCGGATCAGAGAAAGGAAGACTGAACGGGAATCATCTGTACCTGTTGATATATCCTTCAGCTCCTGTGCCACTCTGCCCGACTCTCCTGAACCCATGCAGGTGGGCGCTTACCGCTTACCTCCAGATGAACATTCCTGGAGACGCTCACTAGGTCTCTGTATGTATTGTGGTCAACCTGGCCACTTAGTACGTCTGTGTCCCAATAAGCCGGGAAACTCCAAAGCCTAAGTGCAGGTGAAGAGGTGTGCTTAGGTATTTAGATTATCTCTTCAGAGAATTCCTTGTTAGTGCCTGGACGATTGGCCTTCCGTGGTAAATCCATGGATCTGTCAGCATTTCTGGATAGTGGTGTGGCTGGCAACTTCCTTGACATAAATTTGGCTCGTGAGCTCAACATTCCGGATATCAAGCTAGGATCAAGCATTTTCAACCTGTGGGTTGGATGGTAACCCCTTGCCGGGGGAAGAATTCTTGCCAGGACTCCAATGGTTCGGTTGTCTGTAGGAGCCCTCCATATCGAGGAACTCTCCTTTTACTTAATTACCTGTCCCTCTGCTCCATTGATTCTGGGGTATCCTTGGCTTCGCAGTCATAACCCCCTTATTGACTGGAAAACAGGGGAGATTGTCCGTTGAAGTCCCGGGTGCTCTACGTCCTGCTTGACCCTGCCTCTTAGAGTGATACAGCCTAGTCCAGAATTGTTGCCGGTACCCTACCAGGACTTCAGTGATGTTTTTTGCAAGAAGAAAGCTGATTCACTTCCACCACACCGGGAATACGACTGCGCAATTGAATTGGTACCCGGTTCTAAGTTGCCCAAAGGGCGTTTATATTCACTATCCCTTCCTGAAACACAGGCCATGGAACTATACATACAAGAAAACCTGAAGAAAGGGTTCATCCGCCCTTCTAAGTCTCCTGTAGGCGCAGGTTGTTTTTTCGTTTCCAAAAAAGATGGCAGCCTGAGGCCTTGCATCGATTTCCGTGGACTGAATAACATCACGATTAAGAACATGTATCCTTTACCCTTGATCTCTGTCCTGTTCGATCAACTGAAAGCAGCTACTGTATTCTCTAAGATTGACCTCCAAGGGGCCTACAACCTTATTCGAATCAAGAAGGGGGATGAGTGGACGACTGCCTTTAATACCCACTCGGGACATTACGAATATCTCGTAATGCCATTCGGTTTGTGCAACGCTCCGGCAGTCTTTCAGGACCTGATTAACGATGTATTACGTGAGTTCTTGGGGAAAACAGTTGTTTATTTAGATGACATCCTAATTTATTCTGAATCCTTATCTCAGCATCGTCAGCACGTCCGCCAGGTTTTATTGAGATTACGAGATCATCTGTACGCAAAACGGGAGAAATGCGAATTTGAGGTGTCCACAGTGGCATTCCTGGGTTATATCATCTCCTCATCAGGATTCGCTATGGATCCCGCCAAGGTGCAGGCAATTCAAGATTTGGTCCTACCTACAAACTTGAAGGCGATCCAAAAATTCCTTGGCTTCGCCAATTATTACCGAAGGTTTATTGGCTCATTCTACTCGTTAGTGGCTCCTATCACTGCCCTCACTCGAAAAGGAGCTAACCCAGCGGAGTGGTACGCAGAAGCACTGGCAAGTTTCTCAGCTCTCAAAGCTGCCTTCATTTCCGCTCCAGTCCTTAGACACCCTGACCCAGGACTTCCGTTTATTGTGGAGGGGGACGCTTCGGATGTCGGTGCTGGCGCCATTCTCTCTCAGAAAGACCCACAGAGTAAAAAGTTACATCCTTGTGCATTTTTCTCGAGAAAGTTTCTGTCTGCGGAATGTAATTATGACGTCGGAAACTGTGAATTATTGGCTATTAAGTTGGCATTGGAGGAATGGCGACATTGGTTGGAGGGAGCTGCACACACCATTACCATCTTCACAGACCATAAAAACCTCCAATATATTCAGACCGCAAAAACTCTGAATCCCAGGCAGGCTCGCTGGGCCCTATTCTTCACCAGATTTAGGTTCATCATCACATTTCGTCCAGGTTCAAAAAATATTAAGGCTGATTCTTTGTCCCAAAGTTTTTTGGCCCATCATCCTCAGTCTCCTGACTCGCAGTCTATTATTCCTTCAACTTCAATTCATCTCGGACTCACCCAGGATCTGGGAGCCACTATCCAACACTTCCAGAAAATTGCTCCACTTCAGACACCTCTCAACAAGTTATTTGTCCCGGTTCATCTAAGGAAACCTGTCCTCATAGAGGGTCACAACAACCGCTCTGCTGGTCATCCGAGAATTCGTAGGACTATCGAAATTCTTTCTCGCTGGCTTTGGTGGCCCACCTTATCGGATGATGTGGAGGCGTACGTCCGTGCCTGTCCTGAGTGTGCCAGAAATAAATCTGCTAGAAACCGCCCTTCTGGTCTACTGCTACCCTTGCCTGCTCCAAGCAGGCCTTGGTCCCATCTTTCGATGGATTTTATTGTTGACCTTCCAGTATCTGCAGGCCATAACACCATTTGGGTAGTCGTGGACCGATTCAGTAAGATGGCACATTTTATATCCTTACCCAAACTACCGGATGCCAGGACCTTGGCTACCTTGTTTCTGACCCATATCTTTCGTCTCCACGGTCTTCCTGAAGACATCGTCTCGGACCGAGGATCTCAGTTTATTGCACGATTTTGGAGATCTTTTTGTAAGTCCATTGGGATCAGTATCAGTCTGTCCTCAGCGTATCACCCGCAGTCGAATGGACAGACGGAAAGAACCAACCAGTCCTTGGAACAGTTTTTACGCATCTATGTTTCAAAATTTCACGATAACTGGTCCTCTCTCTTGCCCCGGGCGGAATTCGCTTACAACAATTCCTGCCATTCCACAATACACACATCCCCGTTCTTCTGCAACCTCGGATTTCACCCGAAGTCCAACTCTTTCTCTACTGCTGTTCCCACTGGGGATTCTGGAACTCCTGCTTTTACGGCCAGGTTGAGATCTGTCTAGAAAAAGGTGCACTCTGCACTGGGTCAAGCCTCTCAAAAATCCAAGGCTTTCGCTGACCGCCATCGTGTGCCATGTTCTCTGAAAGTGTGAGATCGGGTTTGGTTGTCCACACGGAACATCAAGTTGAGGCAACCTTGCAAGAAACTGGGGCCCCGTTACATTGGACCATTTTCAATTGAGAAAAAGGTAAATTCAGTGGCTTTCAGGCTGAAACTCCCACCTTCTTTAAAAATACCCTCGACATTCCATTGTTCGCTTCTGAAGAAAGTTGCTGTGCCCAGCAGATTCAGCCAGCCTTCCTCTAGCAGGCCTCGGCCTTTGGATGTGAATGGAAACCAGGAATATGTCATTGAAAGAATCCTTGACTCAAGGAGGGTCCAAGGCCAAGTTCAGTTCCTGGTGCAATGGAAGGGTTATGGCCCTGAGGAGCGATGCTGGATACCGCGGAGGCATCTCCATGCTGGGAGACTCATTAAAGAATTTTTCAGGAAATTTCCCACTAAACCTGGGTATCGGGGTTCCTTAACCCCTCCTCAAGGGGGGGTACTGTTACGAGCCGCCGCGGCTCACTTCCTGGGTCCTGGGCCAAGGCAACGGTCCAACGCTTCTAATCTGGCGCTGCGTCCCGGCGGTCCTAGTGGCCGGGCGCATGCGCGCAATTTAACACAGCCTGTGGGCTGATTAATGTAATTAATATGGGGGCTGTGTGAGGCTCAGAGCTAGGCTCTGATTGGTGGCTTGTGGTATTTAGGGCAGTGAGGTCTGCAGCCTCACTGCCGGTTATAGCGTTCTGCCCTCAGTCCTGCTGCCTGCTTGTTCTATCTGTTTGGTTATTGCTACCTTGGATTGACTACCCGTGTTTTGACCCCTGCTTGTTCCTGGACCTGAGAACCTTCTCTTCTGACCTTGACCTTTTTGCCTGGATTCCGGATTTTTGCTTCTTTGCCTGTGTGTCTGACCCTTCGCTTGTCACTGGATTTTGCATCTGTGCTTGTGGCCTTTGACCTTGGATACCTCTTCACTACAGCCCGCCAATCACTCCACTCCTGGGTACTCCTTTAAGTCAGTATACGTTACTCGACCCTCGGTCGGCCTGCAGCCAAGTCTGTCCCCACCACTAGGGGCTCCAGCAAACACCGGGCCTTCAGAGTAGTCCCCGAGTTTCACTGTACTGGCTTCTAACATTATAACCGGCCAAGGAAGATTGGTATTATTCGGCCATGGACGACGACGAGTCAAACCTATCTCCAGCTCAGATCTTGGCAAATCAGATACAGGCGATTTCTCAAGTGGTGCAGAATTTAGCCCAGCGCCTGGCAGCCCAAGAAAGGGTTTCCAGAGACCTGCAGCTTCCGCAAATTCCCACTGGTGACACACCGGAGCCTAAAATGAACTTGCCTGACCGATTCTCTGGAAGCAGGACAGCCTTCCGTAACTTCAAACAAAGCTGCAAACTGTACTTCCGCCTGAAACCACGTTCCTCTGGTTCTGAACAATAAAGGGTAGGAATCATCATCTCCTTACTCCAGGGTGACCCTCAGTCTTGGGCCTTCTCCTTGCCTTCAACCAGCCCAGCCTTGCAGTCCGTGGATGCCTTTTTCCAAGCTTTGGGTTTATTGTACGATGACCCAGACAGGGTAGCCTCAGCTGAGTTGCACCTCCGAGCGTTGAGGCAAGGACGTCGCTCTGCAGAGGAATATTGCGCGGAATTCCGGCGATGGTCCGTTGATAGTGCCTGGAATGATCCAGCATTGCAAAGTCAATTTTGCTTGGGACTTACCGAGCAGATTAAGGACTCCTTAGTCCAGTATCCGGTATCCGAGTCACTGGAGGAGTTGATGCAACTCGTTATTAAAATTGATCGGCGGATCAGAGAAAGGAAGACTGAACGGGAATCATCTGTACCTGTTGATATATCCTTCAGCTCCTGTGCCACTCTGCCCGACTCTCCTGAACCCATGCAGGTGGGCGCTTACCGCTTACCTCCAGATGAACATTCCTGGAGACGCTCACTAGGTCTCTGTATGTATTGTGGTCAACCTGGCCACTTAGTACGTCTGTGTCCCAATAAGCCGGGAAACTCCAAAGCCTAAGTGCAGGTGAAGAGGTGTGCTTAGGTATTTAGATTATCTCTTCAGAGAATTCCTTGTTAGTGCCTGGACGATTGGCCTTCCGTGGTAAATCCATGGATCTGTCAGCATTTCTGGATAGTGGTGTGGCTGGCAACTTCCTTGACATAAATTTGGCTCGTGAGCTCAACATTCCGGATATCAAGCTAGGATCAAGCATTTCCAACCTGTGGGTTGGATGGTAACCCCTTGCCCGGGGGAAGAATTCTTGCCAGGACTCCAATGGTTCGGTTGTCTGTAGGAGCCCTCCATATCGAGGAACTCTCCTTTTACTTAATTACCTGTCCCTCTGCTCCATTGATTCTGGGGTATCCTTGGCTTCGCAGTCATAACCCCCTTATTGACTGGAAAACAGGGGAGATTGTCCGTTGAAGTCCCGGGTGCTCTACGTCCTGCTTGACCCTGCCTCTTAGAGTGATACAGCCTAGTCCAGAATTGTTGCCGGTACCCTACCAGGACTTCAGTGATGTTTTTTGCAAGAAGAAAGCTGATTCACTTCCACCACACCGGGAATACGACTGCGCAATTGAATTGGTACCCGGTTCTAAGTTGCCCAAAGGGCGTTTATATTCACTATCCCTTCCTGAAACACAGGCCATGGAACTATACATACAAGAAAACCTGAAGAAAGGGTTCATCCGCCCTTCTAAGTCTCCTGTAGGCGCAGGTTGTTTTTTCGTTTCCAAAAAAGATGGCAGCCTGAGGCCTTGCATCGATTTCCGTGGACTGAATAACATCACGATTAAGAACATGTATCCTTTACCCTTGATCTCTGTCCTGTTCGATCAACTGAAAGCAGCTACTGTATTCTCTAAGATTGACCTCCGAGGGGCCTACAACCTTATTCGAATCAAGAAGGGGGATGAGTGGACGACTGCCTTTAATACCCACTCGGGACATTACGAATATCTCGTAATGCCATTCGGTTTGTGCAACGCTCCGGCAGTCTTTCAGGACCTGATTAACGATGTATTACGTGAGTTCTTGGGGAAAACAGTTGTTTATTTAGATGACATCCTAATTTATTCTGAATCCTTATCTCAGCATCGTCAGCACGTCCGCCAGGTTTTATTGAGATTACGAGATCATCTGTACGCAAAACGGGAGAAATGCGAATTTGAGGTGTCCACAGTGGCATTCCTGGGTTATATCATCTCCTCATCAGGATTCGCTATGGATCCCGCCAAGGTGCAGGCAATTCAAGATTGGGTCCTACCTACAAACTTGAAGGCGATCCAAAAATTCCTTGGCTTCGCCAATTATTACCGAAGGTTTATTGGCTCATTCTACTCGTTAGTGGCTCCTATCACTGCCCTCACTCGAAAAGGAGCTAACCCAGCGGAGTGGTACGCAGAAGCACTGGCAAGTTTCTCAGCTCTCAAAGCTGCCTTCATTTCCGCTCCAGTCCTTAGACACCCTGACCCAGGACTTCCGTTTATTGTGGAGGGGGACGCTTCGGATGTCGGTGCTGGCGCCATTCTCTCTCAGAAAGACCCACAGAGTAAAAAGTTACATCCTTGTGCATTTTTCTCGAGAAAGTTTCTGTCTGCGGAATGTAATTATGACGTCGGAAACTGTGAATTATTGGCTATTAAGTTGGCATTGGAGGAATGGCGACATTGGTTGGAGGGAGCTGCACACACCATTACCATCTTCACAGACCATAAAAACCTCCAATATATTCAGACCGCAAAAACTCTGAATCCCAGGCAGGCTCGCTGGGCCCTATTCTTCACCAGATTTAGGTTCATCATCACATTTCGTCCAGGTTCAAAAAATATTAAGGCTGATTCTTTGTCCCAAAGTTTTTTGGCCCATCATCCTCAGTCTCCTGACTCGCAGTCTATTATTCCTTCAACTTCAATTCATTTCGGACTCACACAGGATCTGGGAGCCACTATCCAACACTTCCAGAAAATTGCTCCAGTTCAGACACCTCTCAACAAGTTATTTGTCCCGGTTTATCTAAGGAAACCTGTCCTCATAGAGGGTCACAACAACCGCTCTGCTGGTCATCCGAGAATTCGTAGGACTATCGAAATTCTTTCTCGCTGGCTTTGGTGGCCCACCTTATCGGATGATGTGGAGGCTTACGTCCGTGCCTGTCCTGAGTGTGCCAGAAATAAATCTGCTAGAAACCGCCCTTCTGGTCTACTGCTACCCTTGCCTGCTCCAAGCAGGCCTTGGTCCCATCTTTCGATGGATTTTATTGTTGACCTTCCAGTATCTGCAGGCCATAACACCATTTGGGTAGTCGTGGACCGATTCAGTAAGATGGCACATTTTATATCCTTACCCAAACTACCGGATGCCAGGACCTTGGCTACCTTGTTTCTGACCCATATCTTTCGTCTCCACGGTCTTCCTGAAGACATCGTCTCGGACCGAGGATCTCAGTTTATTGCACGATTTTGGAGATCTTTTTGTAAGTCCATTGGGATCAGTATCAGTCTGTCCTCAGCGTATCACCCGCAGTCGAATGGACAGACGGAAAGAACCAACCAGTCCTTGGAACAGTTTTTACGCATCTATGTTTCAAAATTTCACGATAACTGGTCCTCTCTCTTGCCCCGGGCGGAATTCGCTTACAACAATTCCTGCCACTCCACAATACACACATCCCCGTTCTTCTGCAACCTCGGATTTCACCCGAAGTCCAACTCTTTCTCTACTGCTGTTCCCACTGGGGATTCTGGAACTCCTGCTTTTACGGCCAGGTTGAGATCTGTCTGGAAAAAGGTGCACTCTGCACTGGGTCAAGCCTCTCAAAAATCCAAGGCTTTCGCTGACCGCCATCGCGTGCCATGTTCTCTGAAAGTGTGAGATCGGGTTTGGTTGTCCACACGGAACATCAAGTTGAGGCAACCTTGCAAGAAACTGGGGCCCCGATACATTGGACCATTTTCAATTGAGAAAAAGGTAAATTCAGTGGCTTTCAGGCTGAAACTCCCACCTTCTTTAAAAATACCCTCGACATTCCATTGTTCGCTTCTGAAGAAAGTTGCTGTGCCCAGCAGATTCAGTCAGCCTTCCTCTAGCAGGCCTCGGCCTTTGGATGTGAATGGAGACCAGGAATATGTCATTGAAAGAATCCTTGACTCAAGGAGGGTCCAAGGCCAAGTTCAGTTCCTGGTGCAATGGAAGGGTTATGGCCCTGAGGAGCGATGCTGGATACCGCGGAGGCATCTCCATGCTGGGAGACTCATTAAAGAATTTTTCAGGAAATTTCCCACTAAACCTGGGTATCGGGGTTCCTTAACCCCTCCTCAAGGGGGGGTACTGTTACGAGCCGCCGCGGCTCACTTCCTGGGTCCTGGGCCAAGGCAACGGTCCAACGCTTCTAATCTGGCGCTGCGTCCCGGCGGTCCTAGTGGCCGGGCGCATGCGCGCAATTTAACACAGCCTGTGGGCTGATTAATGTAATTAATATGGGGGCTGTGTGAGGCTCAGAGCTAGGCTCTGATTGGTGGCTTGTGGTATTTAGGGCAGTGAGGTCTGCAGCCTCACTGCCGGTTATAGCGTTCTGCCCTCAGTCTTGCTGCCTGCTTGTTCTATCTGTTTGGTTATTGCTACCTTGGATTGACTACCCGTGTTTTGACCCCTGCTTGTTCCTGGACCTGAGAACCTTCTCTTCTGACCTTGACCTTTTTGCCTGGATTCCGGATTTTTGCTTCTTTGCCTGTGTGTCTGACCCTTCGCTTGTCCCTGGATTTTGCATCTGTGCTTGTGACCTTTGACCTTGGATACCTCTTCACTACAGCCCGCCAATCACTCCACTCCTGGGTACTCCTTTAAGTCAGTATACGTTACTCGACCCTCGGTCGGCCCGCAGCCAAGTCTGTCCCCACCACTAGGGGCTCCAGCGAACACCGGGCCTTCAGAGTAGTCCCTGAGTTTCACTGTACTGGCTTGGGAGTTCCTAACAGGATGATGTCACATAGAAAATGGACAGAGGGGGGAGGATGTCACATAGAAAACGGACAGAGGAGGGAGGATGTCACATAGAAAACGGACAGAGGGGGGAGGATGTCACATAGAAAAAGGGGAGAGGGGGGAGGATGTCACATAGAAAATAGGGAGAAGTGAAAGGATGCCACTCGGGGGGGGGGGGGGGGAATAAGAGACAGTATGCCACTCAGGGGATGGGGGGGTATAAGAGACAGTATGCCACTCAGTGGATTGGGGGGTATAAGAGACAGTATGCCACTCAGGGGATGGGGGGTATAAGACAGGATGCCACTCAGGGGATGGGGGGTATAAGAGACAGGATGCCACTCAGGGGATGGGGGGGTATAAGAGACAGAATGCCACTCAGGTAATGGGGGGGTATAAGAGACAGGATGCCACTCAGGGGATGGGGGAGAGGGTAAGAGACAGGATGCCACTCAGGGGATGGGGGGTATAAGAGACAGGATGCCACTCAGGGGATGGTGGGGGAGGGTATAAGAGACAGGATGCCACTCAGGGGATGGTGGGGGAGGGTATAAGAGACAGGATGCCATTTAGGGGATGGGGGGGAGAAGAGACAGGATACCACTCAGGAGATGAGGGGGGTATAAGAGACAGGATGCCACCCAGGAGACAGGATGCCACTCAGGGGGAGAGAAGAGACAGGAGGATGACACTCAGAGGGGGAGGAGAAGAGCCAGGATGCCACATGGGAGAAAGAGAAAGGATGCCACACAGAAAACGGGGGGTGCTGTATAGTTCATAATTATTCCTAATGAATATATAAACTCACAGTATATACCAATATAATTTAGTGGTGTTAATATGTTCACTCTGGGGCATAATATGATTTGGGGGCACTACTGTATGGCATAATATGATTTGGGGGCACTACTGTATGGCATAATATCAACTGGGGGCAGTATTGTGGTATAATATTATATGGGCATACTATTGTACGAACTGGGGCACTATTGTGGCATAATATGATTTGGGGCTATTAATTGAAAGTGGGGCTGTTTGGGAAAAAATAATGTCTATTTATTAAATGTGAATAGGAATTATTTAATAGCAGTGATGGTTGCGGGAAATAGGTATATTTCTTAAACGTAAATGCGATTTAATTTGTTTCTGGGGTTTTTTGGAGGGAGGTATATAGGTTTATTAAACGTGAATACTAGTATTTTAATGTTTAGACTGGAGGGAGGCCTAATTATAAAACATGGGTTGCATTGATTAAACATCAGGGCTGGTTGGAGGTTTCTAAATTACACGTACCCATTTTTTTTTTCAAAATAGGGCCTCCAGCATTCGAGGATCCAGACAAGCAGCTACTAAAGACACCAGCAGCCACAGGTGGTGAAAGTGACAAGAACACTGGTGGGGAATTCCCGAATTTTGGTGACTGTCTCGTTTAGTGAGGTTTGGTCCAACTACAAGGACAGTTGGGAGGTAAGTCCCAATTCACACTGTACTGCTTGTGAAGGCAGAGCTGCGTGCAACTAACAGTATTGCACACAGTATTGCCTGTGTATTTGTCTAACATTTTGTCTAATATGATAAACATGTTACATAATAGGGGCCCCCTGTCTTAAATACCCCTGCCCCCCAGGTATTAATAGAGCTCTGGTTAGGAGGAGGGATAGTCCAGTCCCTGGATAGGACACAGCCTGCAGAGCAAGCCGAGGAGCTCTAAGTCTCACAAGATGTAGTAATCTCATGAGACTAAGAGCTGCCCTGCTGACTCTATAGAAAGTTCCCACCCTGATGGATGTCAGCAGCACCAGAAGCATAGATAAGTACAGTAGGCTGGGGGTGTCATAATGTGCCTGGCGGGATGGCGTGATGTGGATGGGAGGGCGTGATAAATGTAATGTTTTATTATAATGTATGTATCAATGCCCCATGTTGGCCACACCCACAACACATTGTGGCCACGCTCTTTTCGGCGCCGCCACTGCGCGGCAGCACACAATTTCTTTCCTACTCTGCCTCAGGTGGGCCTGTGTAATTTAGATGCCAGGGCTGATTTTTAGTCCCAGTCCGGCCCTGGTTGGCGCTTTCACATGCCAGACTAACATGATAGGCTCCAAGAGTCTGGCAAGCTATCCTTTTTCTTTAGTGCGACTCTGTTGAGTCTCCTCCTCTATAGCAGTGTCGGCTTCTGTCAACCATCTTGGACATGCATGTGCCGATCTTTTAGTGCTGCGGTCACATGACCGTCCAGGCCTTCTGCACACCTCCTGGGCAACCACGCACAGTATTTAAACCTCTCTGTGCACCTCTAGGGTCTCAGAGCTTGTATCTATATTGGTGTCACTATATTAGTTTCCTGGATGATCTTTTTTCCAGTGTTATTATGCTTCTTGGCTGTTCACTTCGATTCCCTGTGATATCTTGCTTTCAGACTGATTATTTGGATTTCCAGTGCTATCTTGCTTCCTGGTGAATTTCTATTGGAATTCTCTGTGTCATATATTCCTGGCTTATTTCTAAATCCGCATACCTCTTTGATATCATTCCACAGTGCTTATAGCTTACTGCACTACAGCTTTCATATGAACTTCACCTGAAACCTACCCCAGGGCCTATTACCTGTGTGGCGCACACAGCATAGCCTACATTGCATCAAGTTAGACTTCGTGCCCTGGGCATCAGTAATGCCAATATAGGTTAGATCAAGATTTCGCTATGTATACTACCGATATTCCAGAGATATATTTCATACTTCTATGGATGCAAGCAAAAAAGTGCAAACTAAACCACATTCACAGTTGTGATGATAACCATAGCCCTTTTAATTGAATTACTATCAGCACATTCCAATTATAAAAATAAAATGTGGGGTCAAATCGAACAGAATCACACCCATAGAGGACTTAGTACAGCTGGCCCAATGAAGATGGTAGGAGCTACAGGAGAGGTAAATGCTATACGCTCTACTAAAGAGTATATATAGTTATATCAGTTATGCATAGAACAAAGGTTAATCTTGTAAGAGAGATCTAATATGTCATTTACCGCCTAAATAAACTTGACATAGCTGGAGATTTCCTTTAAAGTCATGGCATGCAATAAAGTCAAACTCAAAAGCTGAAGATCATACCAACGCATTGTAAGATAACTGATATACTCCTGCAAGTCCTGGTAATATTCATATCAGTTATTATAGAAAATCATACTTTTAGCTAAACTCCATGAAATTTATTTTAGCCTAAAAACACCACTTCTAACAGAAATATACACTGTGGAGATACCAAAATCATGTAGCGATTAACATTTATAATTGTTGCTTAAGGGTATAGCAGTCATATAGCATGAACAAGATACATCAATCGTAAAGCAGAGACAAACAGTGCCTTCAAGATAATGAATTACTATTTCACTGAGTGAACCCCTATAAGTGGAACTTGGTAATCACAAATACAACTGTGCTATAAAATTGGAGTGATGTTGCTGGATATGACTGCACACCTACCTTTTCCTTGAACATAATTTTTACAAAACTAGATGATCTTGTGAGCCCTATTATCACTTCAACTCTATAATTCAATAATTTTTCCTTAAAGCACATTAAATATTAATAACACTGCATTCCATTCTAATGTTTCCCACATGTTAATATTCCTTTAACAACTCTACAGTATATCAATGTCACATAATATGATTCCAGTTTTCAATCTCTTCTTGTTTATTGATTTCTACACTGCATATATCTTGGCTACATGCCTTTCTACATGATTTCATCTCAATGTTTTGCTGTAAATATTTTGTTATTTTGCTATAATTTTTATTAGTCGTATCTCCTTGTACTTTGTTCCTTGAATCATATCTATCTATGACTTAGGCATTTATGTATGATCCATTGCTTATTGTTCACGTAATTATCTATTCTTAACACACTCATAAGAAATTCATTAACTTGACAATTTATTAAAATTGATTAGCAGAGGCAGTGGCTCCGAAAGGAGCCTGTGCTAACAAATAATCTATCTTAAAGTGAATGTAATCTCATAGCCGTCAACAATTTGTGATGGGGAGGAGCATAAAGCCTGCCAGGGAGAGATTTATCTCCTGCAGTGCCCTCCCCATATAAAAGAATAACTAAAGCTGTTTGGGTAAAGCTCCAAATTGGAAAAAATGGCATTTTCAAAGTCGCCATAGACACCCATGGGGCTGCAATTGCAATTTTATTTGCAATATCTGCTGTGATCCTCTAATAATAAATAATCTCTTTACTGTAAAATGTTGTAAAAACTGCAGTTTTCGGGGGACCTAAACGTCTTCGGAGTTTCATAAATAGTCCCCTATAAGCTTTGCTGTTTTACCATCCTTGCGCAAGACTTTCTTAAGAAAAGTCATGTACCACTCACTTTTTATTATTACAATGCTTTACCAATGTTTCATCTGTGTGTTACCATCCATCTGACATCAGCATTTAGCCTTCATATTCCACCTACATCTAAGATCCTATATTGCTGTGCTTGTAAGGTATTGTTACACGCTTCCTTTAGGGATAACACCTATTTTAAGATACACAGACACTTTTAGATTAATAATTTGTAATTGTGTCCACAATAATGGCACCACGCTGCAGACGTAACATCTAATATCTAATCAAATATATACCTCGCCTATATTTTCAAAGCTGTCATCAGTTCATTCACCCAAGCTTTCTTTGCAATAAACATTCACATCTGCTTTCCTTGTCAGTAGTTTGCACACAGCTAATCCAAACAGTCTTTTAATTCTCCACTAAAACAAAATGACAAGTTAATTAATCTCTAAATGAAAAAAAGTGCCATGGGGAAGGACCCAATAAATATACAGATTACTCCTGTGGGAGTTTTATATATATCATCATCATCAGTTATTTATATAGCGCTAACAATCCTACAGTGCTGTACAGAGAACTCACCCACATCTGTCCCTGCCCCATTGGAGCATACAGTCTAAATTCCCTAACATACTGTTACGATGCTTACCATTCCACGCTCCCCCGCCGCTCTGTCGGACCCGGAAGCCGCGGCGGTACTCACAGCCGCCGCGGCTCGCTTCTGGCTCCCTCTGGCGTCCCGGCCGTCACCTTGACGACTGGGACGTCATTTCCACTTCCTGCCTGGCCATTGCCAAGGCAACGGCGGAACGGCTCCTGTGTAGCGCTGCATCCCGGCAGTGCTGCAAGCCGGGCGCATGCGTGCAAATGACAGCCCGTGGGCTAATTAACTAAGGGGGCTTGGCCCTTTGATTGGTGCCTCCAGTGGGCATTTGCAGAGCTAGGCTCTGATTGGTGGCTACCAGTATTTAAGGCAGTGAGGTCTGCAGCCTCACTGCCGGTTATAGCTTCTGTTACCAGTCTGCTGACCTGCTCTGCTCCTTATTCCTGTCCTTTGGATATTCTGTTGGATTGCCCTTGTATGACCCTGCCTGTGTTTCTTGTGACCCCGACCTCTGGCGTGTTTACCGACCTTCCTGTTTGCTCGTGACCCTTGACCTCGACTTGTTTATTGGGATTCCCTGTCCGCTGCCGGCCCTCGACCCTTGCCTGGACTTCCCTCCACTTTCCTGGGTTCTCCCCAGCCGGTACGCACTTCACGATCCTCTATCAGTCTGCGGCCCAGTCTGTCCCCACCACTAGGGGCTCCAGTGAACACCTGACTGGCAGAGTAGATTCCGGGTTGTGCAGTATCGGATAGGTGGGTTCCTAACAGACTGCCTTTGTTTTGTATCTGCCAGCAGTACCTATAATCCATCAGAGGTCCTGCTGTCCTGCTCCTGAACTCTGCAACATGCCTGAAGGAGTTAATCTCCTTGTCTGATGCTAATTAGAACTGTACCTATCGCACTGCTTCTAATACCTACCTTAAACTGTGCTCTGTGCAGTTAATCCCGTTTGTTCCTGGCTGCTGCTAACCTGCTCCTGTGCTATTTGGTATATACCTTCTGGATTGAACTTCTGTGTATGACCCCTGCCTGTACCTTGGACCTTGACTGCTTGCCTGTGACCCTGATTCGTTTGCCTGTACCTTGGACCACGCTGTTTTGAGTGTTGCCCTGACCTTTTGGTCTGACTTCTGTACCTCGCCTATTCGCTAGATCTCTGCCTGGCTATTTGGATTTGTTTGTCTGATCTCTGCTTGATCCCTGGACTGCTTTCCTGGACAGCCTTGTGCCTTCTGGACTGGGGTAAAACTTATAATACCTGTTCCTGACATTTTCACTATACAGTCTCCTTAGGGACGTTCTTATCAGTGGATCTGAGTTATCTTTGTTTGGGTATTTACCTGAATAAAGACACTTTTGGTTTACACTTCCATTGCTCTTCGTGAATGCACTGGGATTCATAACAGAGAGAGACTAGAGTCAATTTGATATCAGCCAATTGACCTACAAGTATGTTTTTGGATATATATATATATATATATATATATATATATATATATATATGTGTGTATGTATATTATATATACAGATGGGCGGGCTTGGTTTCTTTGAAATCGTATCCATCCGAACTTCCGGAATCCGAGTACCGAACTGAGTCGGCTCGGTACTCTCACGCCTATTCAGATTCCAAAACAAGGCAATATGTCGTCGGATCTCGGATCTCGCGAGTTTTAGAATAAATACATAGCCGCCCCCATGGCGATCCACTGCCATTTGAGAGAGGGACAGAGAAGGGTTAGGTCGCAGCAATAGAGCAGTAATAGAGCAGGAAAAGAGGAGTATAGAGGAGTATAGCGGAGGCATTTTTCTGAATTTGCACTACAAAGTGTTTGGGGTGTCATATTATCCCCCTTGGAAAAAAAACTATTTGCTGACTTGTGAAATAGTAAAATATCCTCAAAGTATATATCTGAATTTGCACTACAAAGTGTTTGGGGTCTCATTAAAATGGATTCACAGCAGCACACATATGAGCAGGAGCAGCAAGCAGCTGCTGCCACCAGTCCTGATGGTAGTCTTCCCTGTACGTCATCTGGTAAAGCCTTTGTAAAAGTCTTTTGAAGTCAGGGAAAAAAACACAAAAAAAACAAAACACCTTTTACCATGTTGAAGAGAAAAAGAGCTGCAACATAGGAAAAGTTAACTGCTGATAAAAAAAAAAAAATTGCCAACATGCCATTCTACACATGCAGTGGCAAAGAAAGAATGAGGCCTTCGTCTTTCTCTATTAGTGCGATATCTAAAAATGTTACTGAGGCTTCTTATTGTAAGGTCACTCGTGACCAAGCAAGACCAAGGAATACAGAGTCCAAAAGTGGTGCACAACTACTGTTATGTGTGAAAGCCGAGCTGCAAGAAAACAGTAAGGCATTAGAGGAAAATGTATGCTCAGAATCAGAAATGACAGCAATACCTGAGGAGAGTCCATGCATGAGTGGTATGTGTAATCGTGACCATTCGAATAGTATACCCACAAAGATGGGCCCTTTCAGCATTTCTGCTGATGTGTGCCTGAACAGCCCAAGTGTAGCCGGTGATACCAATTGAGGATGCCACTTTGGAATTGAAAGAGGATGAGGATATTTGTGTAGCCGACAAGGGCGCTAATGAGGATGTTGATGAGGATGAGGTTTTTTGTGTAAGTCCTGCACCAGTGGAAGTAGTTCTGGCACGTGACAAGAAGAAGGCCAATGTCATGCCTGGGCATAAGACCAAAAAAGCCACTTCTTATGTGTGGAATTATTTCTACCCAAATCCTGACAACAGTTGTATAGCCATTTGTAGTGTATGTAAAGCCACAGTCAGTTGAGGGAGGGACCTTAAGTATCTTGGAAGGTGTTGGTAAAAGTTGAAAGTTATGGCAAAAAATAACAACAAGCACTACATCATCAGCTAGGACCCTTCTCTCACCTACATCCTGACGACTGCAATCTAGACGCACAACACCGTCCTCATCAATATCCTTAAGTAGCAATCAGAGTTAGCCCTGCATCCAACTTTGTAAGACTCGATGACGCCTGCACTAAAATTGATTCCTCTGAAGAATGTTTGAGCGTTAGTCCCACTGCTACTGTTGTTGCTGTTGGTGCTGCTGGGGAGGAATCTTCCTCCCATAAGAAGCTCAAGAAGAAGAGCACTAGTACTTTACAACAATTAACTGTGAAACAATCTTTTGCTAGAGGAAGCAACTATGACAGCAGTCACCCAGTCGCAAAGCGGATCACAGACGCCATGGCGACTATGCTAGTGTTTTTGTGTCCCTGTTACAAAATTCCATTGCGACACCATTTTTCACGAAAAGCTATACCACAACTGTACCAATAAGTTCGTAAAAATGTACTAATTGGGCTCAAAATTGCCATTCTACCCACTGTACACTTAACCACAGATATGTGGACAAGTGGAAGTGGCCAAACCAAAGATTATATGACTGTGACAGTCCACTGGGTTGGTCATTCAACTTCACAAGCAGGAACAGCAGCAGCATGTACACTACTACGTAACATTTCTCACAGTCAGGCTACTCTTTGTATCACTGGCTTCACTAACTGGCACACAGCTGATAATTTGTTACGAAAACTAAGGGATGTCATTGATACATGGCTTATACCACTTGGACTCTCCCCAGGATATGTTATTTCTGATAACGCCAACACTACAGCTTGGTGAATTCCATCACATTCCCTGTTTTGCTCACACAATAAACTTGGTGGTGCAGAGCTTCTTGAAAAATAACCGTGAGGTGCAGGAGATGCTTTCAGTGGCCCGTAAAATTTCAGGACATTTCCGGCATTCTGCCACAGCATGTAGGAGATTGCAGCAGCTCCAAGAACAATTTGATTTGCCCTGCCACCAACTTAAGCAAGGTGTTAACAAGGTAGAATTCCACCCTGTACATGCTTCAGAGGATTGAGGAACAGCGCAGAGCGATATAAGCGTATTACACAAGCCATGACATTGGGAAAGGAGGGGGAATGTATTTCAGTCTTGCACAGTGGAGAATCCTTTCTGTGCTGTGCAAGGTGCTGAAACTATTTGAAGTTGTGACATGTGAAGTGAGTTCAGACTCTGCATGCTTGAGCCAAGTCATTCCCTTAATTCGACTTTTGAAAAAGCAGCTTGACAAACTGAAGGAGGAGATGAAAGAAAGCAATTCCGCAAAGTATGTTGGCCTTGTAGATGAAGTACTTAATTCGCTTTGCAAAGATGCAAGAGTTATTAAAACCTTGAAGTCGGATCACTATGTTTTGGCAACTGTGCTTGAACCGAGGTTTAAGACCTACATCGATTCTATGCTTCCAAATGACTGAGATCAAAACAGTTGCAATGAGCTATTGGTCAGCAAGTTGTCCGCTGAACTGGGCCTTGACTTGATGACGTCTCCTCCTTCAGTTTCTCAGGCAGCTACTGCTCGGAAAAAATGGCACTTTCCAAAGATAAGCAGGGATGACGCAGGTGGCAGACCACAACAGTTTGACATCTGGGCTGGTTTGAAAGATTTTACCAAAAAAAGGGTAACCTCGACCATAACTCCATCCAATCCTACTATTAACATGCAAAGGATGGTGGTGGATTATTTTCAAGAGTTAATTGATATGGAAATGTCAGACAGTGCCTTTTCATACTGGGAGGAAAAACAATCCATTTGGAAACCCATGTACAAACTTGCAATACCTAAGCTGCCCACCCTCCAGTGTGTACTCAGAAAGAGTATTCAGCACAGCCGGGAACCTTTTCAGTGATTGACGTAGGAGGTTACTTCCTAAAAATGTGGAAAAGATGATGATCATCAAAATGAACTACATCTTCCACGAGGAAGGCCTTTACCGTCAAATACATCCAAGTACTGACACTTCTCTAATGGCGGATTTCAGTGGAGATGAATTAGTTGTCTGTGATGATGATGTACACACTGATGAGGGTGAGGATGATGCTGAAGATGATGACAACAACATCTTTTTGAAACTTTCACTATAAGTGTAGGGTGTAATATACACCCAAAGAGAAAAGGTGCTTTGGGCATTTTGATTTATCGTACAGTCTTTGCAGGCTGCATGTTTGTAACATTCCCTATGTGTAGGGTGTAATATACACCCAAAGAGAAAAGGTGCTTTGGGCATTTTGATTTATCGTACAGTCTTTGCAGGGTGCATTTTTGTAACTTTCACTATAATTGTAGGGTGTAATATACACCCAAAGTGAAAAGGTGCTTTGGGAATTTTGTTTTATCGTACAGTCTTTGCAGGCTGCATTTTTGTAACTTTCACTATAAGTGTAGGGTGTAATATACACCCAAAGAGAAAAGGTGCTTTGGGCATTTTGATTTATCGTACAGTCTTTGCAGGCTGCATTTTTGTAACTTTCACTATAAGACAAGAGTAGGGTGTAATATACACCCAACTGGCTTTTTACTTTGGATTTCAATAGCTCTTTTTAGTGCGTGGTCTAGTACCCTGGATTGGTGTGTGTCTGATAAAAGCACACATCCCGGGGGGGTCAGCGCTCGTTGACATTTATTAGCTGAGAATTACCTCACTTATCCAAAAAACAGGTGGAGCGATCGATCGTTGCCATGTATTACCTGTAGAATTACCTCACTTATCCAAGAAACAGGTGGAGCGCTCGTTGCAATGTCTCCTAGATGTGATTTCCTGTCGTGTGTTTGAGTCATTGCTCTGTCACTTACCATCCAGCCAGATCGCTGCAGTATTTGGCTGAAAGTCTATGAAAAGCATATTGTGACCTGTTAGATGGTCAAAATTGAATGGAAATGACTGCAAATTAGTGTTAGTGAGGTTAATAATAATGTAGGTGCAAAATAATACCTAAATTATGTTATTTTAGCCTAATAAATATATATTTTTTTTTAAAATTGCTAAACAAAACCAAAACACGCAAGGACGGTTTTGGCAAAACCAAAACACGAAGCTAATCCAGATCCAAAACCAAAACCAACACGGGGGTCATTGAGCATCTCTAATTATATATATGTATATATATATATATATATATATATATATATATATACATATACACACATATATATATATATACACACATATATATATATATATATATACACACATATATATATATATATATATATATATATATACATATATACACACACATATATATATATATATATATATATATATATATATATATATATATATAAGACGTGATCTTGGTAATCAATTTTGCTGGTTGGTAGCTGAGTGCAGAGGAGTCCTGTTTCTTGTTGTTTGGTTTTCTTTGGAACTATTATTCCTCCTCCACAAAGCAAACCTAAAAATTGCATGATCACACATATTTTATCACAATGGACATAAGAAATTAGCAGTGCCTTTAATCTACAATTTACTCTACCTTATGATTTCCCTGAAATACACCCTTTATACCTTACAGTTCTGAATCATGCAATATAATATCCAAAATATGCATTCTAAGGAATAAATTATAGCAATTTAACATTCAGTAATTGTACCATCAACAATATATGTTACTTCCCTCACTTCAGTTAAATATTACTTATATTTTTTTGCTGCTTTATAGCAATGTAGGATATACAAGTACAATATTTTTGAATATATCATCAAATATAAAGAATTGTAATTGAAACTTTTTCTGGAATAACATCTACTTTTTTTAATGAAGATTAACCTGTTAACTCATAAATTAATTTGGGTAACTAAATTCATGTATATATATATATATATATATATATATAATGGGAACAAGCGCTCAAATCCAGAGATAAAAACACACACCCTATCACAAGCAGCACATAGAGAGACTCTCTCCCAAGAGCCCAATGTTAATCCTGTATTAAAATCCTATAGCGCTCAGTGATAGAACATATAACTCCACATATACAAACTGCATATCAATTAACATATGTCAATGAAAACGTGCACTGGGTGGACCTTAGTTACACCCATGCACTTGCTAACATACAGCAAATACCCCTTTGGGGTGATCCAGTGTATTGTTTGTATTATATATGGACTAAAAGCTGAAAGAAGCGTGAACCAGATAATAAAATGTACCGTTATAGACTAAAGTCTAGAAGACAGTGTTGTTCCATATAATAAATCAGTCCTCCAAGTTCCGTAAAGATGTATCATCCGTTTGGAAGAGCTGTATTCCTGGATAGAAATTCAACCTCCCGATGGTGAGCGCTGCTGGTGATCTCAGTGTCCAATCCAAGGATCGTGAGTAATGCTGGGTAATGTAGTTCGTATATGGTAATAGATCCTCCAGCGTTGGACACTGTATAATCGCAACCACCGACAGTGCCTTTCCAAAGCGTGCACGCCAACCAAAAAAGACCAAAGCAATGGATCAATATAAAAAACTTTATTGTGACATTCAAATTACATCAGTACTTACACTGAGGTTTTAGTCACGATGTTCATAGTACTCCTCTACGCGTTTCGTTCCCATAGGGAACTTTATCAAGAGTGAGTAATGCCATAATCAAGGTGCTTTATATATCGATTGTATCAATTTGGTTGGTTAATTGGAACCAATCCTAAATTGTTATAATTAACTCCTTGTCTACTCAGTTTTGTGAGCGTTCCTATCATCTACTGATACAACCTTGCAGCAGTTGTTAAATATCTAAATAAGACAATTCAATAAAATCATCAATGGGGTATAAGTTAAAAACAATATTTTACCGTATTAAATAATAACAATTATTATTATTATTTAATACTGTAAAATATTGTTTTTAACTTATACCCCATTGATGATTTTATTGAATTGTCTTGTCTCTGGCGTGTTTACTGACCATCCTGCTTGCAAGTGACCCCTGACCTTGGCTTGTTCTCTGGATACCCTGTCTCCCATAACTCTCTGTTCCTGGGTTCTCCACAGCCGGTACACATTTCACGACCCTCCATTTGTCTGCAGCCAAGTCTGTCCCCACCACTAGGGGCAACAGTGAACACGAGGCTTTCGGAGCAGACTCCGGGTTTTGTTGTACCGACTGGAGGGGTTCCTAACACTCATACAATAATTTGAAGCAATGGTTGCAGAAAACTGCATCAAAGTGGATCAGCCCAGTCAGTGCCATCTTGCAAAGATTTGACAAAAAAATCAATGCAGCGTATGAAGAGACGCTTGAGCCACTTGATAAAGGGCATTTGCTAGAGTTTAGTGAAAATGAGGAACTACCCTATTAGGCAAAAAGAATGTAGAAATTAGGGAGAGAAGGTGTTGAAGAGATGTGGAAAAATGTTTAAAATCAATAGTGTTAATATTCCTGCAGGTATGAGGAGGCTTGGAAGAGTTTAATAGCAGAGAAGAACTGGGGGTGAGCGAGTAGCTATTAAGGTGATGATCCAAGAGGGGGGAATGGAGTGTTAAGGTAATCAGAAACAGCATAGTTTAGAGAAAACAAGTTTAAAATAGTGGCCATCCTCATGAGTAGCTGATTCAAACCACTGGGAGAGGTCAAGTATGGGGGTTAAAGAGAGTAGTTTTGAAGCAGCACGTGGATTAGCAATAGGGATGTTGAAATCAGCCATAATGAGAAGGTTGAGATTGTTTGAGAGGAAGAGGTCATGTATGGGGGTAAGTATATTATAAAGAGAACGTGCATTCCAAAGGGCACATTTAAAGGACTTTGGAAGAGAGGGGAAACAGTTGATGCATTTGAGGTTTGCTGGAATTCGGTAGCATTCAGATATATGTGTGTGGGAGAAGTGTGGGTGATCTGGATTAGGTGTTATATCACCAGCTAATAGAAATAGGGAGGAAGAAAGATAGGAAGATGATTGTAATATGTGTGTCCTTTTAGTTTCTGGCGACAGGCTGAGGCTGTTACAACTATTGACTTTAAGAAGGAATTTTTTTTATTAGTGTTAATTAGGGGAGAGTGGAATAATGAAGCGGCAATGTGGACAGAGATAGTTCTAAAGATAATGCCATGAAAGGAGAGTAAGAAAAATATTTTTGCATACATTGGGATTTATGAGTAAAATAGTAAAATTGTGGGAATTAAAAGAATTACCTAGTTGCAATGTCTTGTTCAATCAGATAAGTAGTGCAGAGTATGATTTATTTCTGAATGTCTTTAATTGTTGTTCAATGTTTGTTCAACTGTCTTGTTTAACTGTATTTTCTAAACACTTTGTGAGAAAAACACTTAGGGCCTGATTCATTAAGGAACTTAAATGAAGTGGATCCTTATTTCAGTCTCCTGGACAAAACCATGTTACAATGCAAGGGGTGCAAATGAGTGTTCTGTTTTGCACATAAGTTAAATACTGTCTGTTTGTTCATGCAGCACACACATATCAACTTTCAATTTCAGTGTACAAAAAAATCTATTAAGTATTTGTGTGTTACATGAAAAAACAGTCAGTATTTAACTTATGTGCAAAACAGAACACTTATTTGCACCCCTTGCATTGTAACATGGTTTTGTCCAGGAGTATCAGGCCCTTAGTGTAGAATACACGCATCTACCCCCACATACGTCTCCCCAAATCTAAATACTAAGATGTAGTGTGTCTTGAAAGCCTCACTATATGTGTTCTAATTGGTTAGCTGATCAGAGAAAAGAAAACAAAAAGCAAAATAAACAACAGCTATTTCTCTTAATAGGCTAGATAACGCCAGAACCCTGTCATAAATTATTCTTTAATAACCACTAGGCCAGCACAGGTTAAAACAATATCAAAACAGTCCGGTTACATACTTTTTTAAACTATAAGCACAGTTGAACAGATGAGAATAAGAGAGGATAAGATGAGATGTTCAGTTCTTGTACATCACTATTTCTCTGTTTAATACTATTTTTACTGTGAAGATACGTGGTTCCCAAATCACTCAGACACGGTATTAGAGGAAATATAGAAGGATGATTTATTCTGCAGAACAGGATTAAATACAGCACAGCCCCGTAACGATAGCAGGTCCAACAAGTGAGGAAATCAGTTCAAATAAATCCAGTGAAATATGTTCCACAGCGCATCTCTGGCAGAGCATTACCTCTTGGGCAAAAATTATTCACACATGTCCAGCTCCCAGGGTAGCCTCTTTTATCACCTCCTAATCCCACCTTGGGAACTGCCTGCCCAGGGGAGTTACAAAAGGTCTCAATTGGTGGGCTGCTTACATTATCCAGCCCCATCCCCTAACTCCGCAGGTGTCTTCCCTCAGTTGACCCTTGCTGGGTCTGGCTCCTGACTGACTGTAGAGCTCACTAGTGGACAATAGGAAGCAAACAGAAATAACAATGGTAGCTTAATTCACTCAACTCCTGAGTGTTCCCTGTTGAGGTGCACTTTAAACCCTGAAGTACTTTTACAAGGAGATGTTATAGTTACATCACTGATACTTCCTGATAACAACATGGCTAAAAAGTGCAGTTCAGGTATGGATTAGATTAAGGGGTTGTAACACCATACACCATGCACACTTTACATTTACTATTTCTTGTTGCAAGTTTATTTGTTTAATATTCGTGTGCTCAAAGGGGCAGGAACAGGAAAAGCTCTGCCAAGTACGACTCTGGAAAATCAACAACAGTGCCCCACTAATCTGATCTACTTGCCTTCCTGAAACCATCTATGGCCAGTACTATGAGCGACTGAGCCCCTATCGAACCAATCCCCTCAGCTACCCACATCTGATTCTGAATCCATGATGGGCCGGCCAGCTACACCATCTGAGGCAATGGAACAACCAGACCTTAGTGCAAATCTTCCGGATTCTCAGGTTCCTGCTGACTAAGCAGGAACTGTCCTCAAGAAAGCACCTTCAGATGCTGGAGTCTAAGCTCTAAGAAGTGGTGAGACATGAAGCTGCCATGCTACAAGTTCACTTTACACATCTGGGTCTCTGGCTGATAGCCCTGGAGGAGAATAAAAAGGCAGAGGACGAACGTTATTCCACCCTACAAGCTACGGTCCCTAATCAAGCTAAGGCTCTACAATGGTTACACTTCAAAATAGATGATCTAGATAAAAGGGGCCGCAGAAATGATTTGAGAATCAGAGGCATCCCAGAAGATATACCAACCCTGGGCCTGGTCGATGGCAACAAAGCTGTTTAATGAGATATTGGAACAAACACCAGACACCCTAATTAATTTTGACAGGGCGCATTGGGCTCTCCATCCTAGAGGGACACCTTCAGACCGCCCTAGGGATGTTATACACAGTTAAACTATTTCTCATAGAAGGATGAGATATTACAGAAAGTGAGATTACTTGAAAGCCTTGAATTCGACGTCACAAGGTCCAGGTGTCCCAAGACCTCTTGTGGCACACTCTTCAACAGGGGAGAAAGTTCTGACCTCTCACAGACCGGTTGCAAAAGGACAACATAAAATACAGGTGTGTTTTTATCATTGCTATGGTAGCCCTAGTGGTGGCTGGGTCAAGCCCGGGCCACAGACCATTCACCTAGTGGCGAAATGGACTCTTACTCCAGGATGTCCACTGCAAATCCCAAATTGAGACAACACTTGACAAATATGTTCAGTTAAATGACTCTCCAGATATCTCTAAAGTCTCATTGTGGGAAGCCCACAAATGTGATATCTGAGGGAACTTTACAACAGATCTCTAGACATGCCTGCAGCTGATCAGTCCATTAAACAGTTAGACATTGTCTCCTATCTTATAAAGATCAACTTTCCTACGCTTACCGTGGAGGACAAGCAGTTATTGAAACAACCTTTCTCTTCTGGAGAGTTAGAGGACTCTATTAAGATGACCCCTTCAGGGAAGAACCCTGACCCAGAAGATGGCCTCACAGTCCCTTACTACAAAACTTTTAAAGACCAGCTAATTCCTTAAAAGCTTCAGGCCTTTAACTCCATCTATGATCAAGCTCTCTTTTCTACCCACTTGCTAGCAGCCCATATCACAGTCCTACTCAAAGAGGGGAAAGACCCTGCACAAGTACTGCTCCAAGTACAGAAACATCTCACTGCTTGGATAGTAATGTGGATAGTAAATTATATGCCAAACTCATAGCCAACAGATAGAAGCTTATTGTCACGGGCACTAGGAGTCTTTGCCCAGGATATCACCAGATGATGTTCTTACCAGAGTAATATAGCTGGTACTATGGTCCTCTGGTAGCAGGGTGACAACGGAACAGGAGAATCAGCAGATGGTGAGAGAATGCTCAAGGAAAGTCTATGACTAGCAGCAACTGGTAATGAGTAGATGTATGAACACGAGGAACCAGATGGACAAGTAAACGTGAGGAGAGTCAGTGGTCTGCGTACAGCAAGTTGTACCACTGCTATAGTGAGGAGGAATGTCCAGGAGTAGAGAGGAGGTAGTGAAAGTCAGTGGTCTGCGTATAGCAAGTTGTACCACTGTCTATAGTGAGGGAATGGGTTCCAGGTGCAAGTAGGTAACGGGGAAGTCAGTGGTCTGCGTACAGCAAGTTGTACCACTGCTTATGTGAGAGGATACTTGAAACTGGTGCCAATGGGAAACAGGAGTCAGTGGTCTGTGTTCAGCAAGTTGTACCACTGCTATATATATGTGAGGAGGGGCACGAGGAGATGAATGGAATACAGAGGATACACGGGGGGAACACGGAACTTGATCCCACGATGATAACCACAATACAATAATAACTGACAAGCGCTACTTGAAGTATACAAAGTCACTATAGAGATCCAAGTAATAGGAAACAAAGTCAATAGTAACAATAGCTTCAGTAGATGGAAGACCCCGGAGATGAACACAACACAGCCCAGACGGATATGCAATACAATAGCAAAGTCAATGGAAAGTATGAATACCGCGGTTCAGGAGAGCAGGCTGTCAAGGAGAAGTGCAGGGATACCTGAACGGCTGAATGCCAGCAGGAGGAGAGACCACTGGAGGATGGAAGCGGTAATCAGGTTGGTGCAGCGCACGAAAGGTAACCGGTAATCAAAGGAGCAATACTCAGGAAGCAGTAGTAAGTAAAACTGGAAACATGATGAATACGGGAGAGTTGAGGCTGTCTGGTATCCGGCAGTAGTAGCGGAGGCAGCAGAGGGGAGACACGCTGAACACAGGAGAGTAGAGACGGTCTGGAATCCGGCAGCAGTAGCAGATAGGAATCAGCTAAGTGCATACACGATGAACACAGGAGAGTTGAAGTGGTCTGGAAACCACAATCGTAGTAGACAGGAATCAGCTGGAGCTGAATACACGAGGAAACACAGGAACACCTTCAGAGGCTCATGGGGAATGAGACTCCAAGATCAGGCAACTAGGTAATGATCACAGGTAGTTTAAATAGGGAGGGTTGCCTGATCATCCAATTATTTAAAAGCAACAGGTACTGAAGGTTTCATAAGGGCTGCACATGCGCAGACCCTCAGGATGGCGGACGGCCACGGTTCCTGAACACAGGAGAAATGTCACTCACAGTCCGGTGAGTGACACTTATCCTACCTAATTGATCCATTCTGACCAGGTTTTGTTCCAGGCCATGAGGCCCAGATGACACCGCAAAAATAATTGACTTGGCTCACTATGCATCTTTCACAAACACCCTCTCTTTCCACTGATGTCGAAAAGTCATTCGATATGGAGGACTGGGACTTCATGCTGAGTATACTTGCCCACTTGAGATTAGGTCCTGTGGGTCTAGGGATGATCCAGGCCTTATATACATGAATAACAGCCATCATAAAGATTAATGGAGAATTTTCTGATTCGGTTGGGATCATTAACGGAAAGAGTCCGCTGTCCCTAATGATATTTATACTATGCATGGAGGTGAAGGAACGGTCCATTAAGACCAATACAGATGTTTCTGGATTGCAGATGATGAAGAAAGAATTTAAACTAGCTCTTTTTGCAGATGAACTTTTTCCAAATAAACCCCATTATCTCGATTCCAAATTTGATGTTCAAATATTTTGGTAACTCTCTAATTTTAAAATCAGTTACTCAAAATCTGATGCCCTCCACATCTCGGCCCCATCTGGGTGTTGTTGAAGTCCTGAATTATTTGTTTCCCTTTGATTGGCACTCCACCCAACTAAAATACCTGGGAATTATAATAAACAGAGATGTGTCCAAAACATTTATGGCTAATTTCCTGCCCATAACCACAACAATAAACAAAGACCTGAGAGACTGGCTCCCTAAGGGCTTTTCCTTAGGGAGGGATTTTCCTATATTTACTCTTCCCCTTTCGATGGGGAGAGAAAATATATAGTCAAAATTTACCTACTCCTATAGAGTAATATACATCCTGCACACACTCCTGATACATATTCCCAACCTCTGCTTCAACGACTTATATAGGGCTATACATGACTTTATTTGGAAAAGCAGGAGACTCTGTTTTAAACATGAGATCCCTTATAAGCAAAAACACTTTCCACACTTCACCACATATCATGACGAAGCAATGCTGAACAGAATCCTGGACTAGACAAGGGGCAGGTGTGTGAAGCAGTTGGTTTGGATAGAGGGATTCATGCTGAATGCTCCAATACAACACATTCCCTTGCTCTCAGAGCTTTATGCCATCCAACACCTGGCAATAACTCCTACCATGAGCCATTGGCCTAAGCTTCGAACCATCACACAGATATGTTCCCCAACTTCTCCCCTGATTCCACTATTTGACAACCCAGACTCCCCCATCGGGTAAATTGGGGGTCATTTTTGCTCGTTAGATGTGTACAGGTCAGGCTGCTCAGGTCGACCAGCTGGTGGGAACATCGGGCTCTATGCCATTTGCCGATATTTAGTCAAAATGGAACTCACACAACTCCAAAGTGTGGAGATACCTAAAACCCAAACATTTACTTAACTCCCTGGATGTTTGCGTAATGGCAGGGAGAGAAACCATGATGTAGGAATACCTGTGCACCACAGCCCAGTACCCTAGACACACTTTATTTTCGATACATGAGATTTTGATTGAACAAATCAGCAAAAGATGGTGTTTTGCCAAAATTCACCAAGGATTCGGAAATAGACTGTCATCCCCAATCCAGACTAGCATGACATTTTCTAAACCACACACATTACTTTGGTTAGTGTTCGAGTGATAGAAAATCAGTAGAAAGTCCTAACCCAGTGGTACTGGTGTCCAGGCTTACTGGCCAAGATTTACCCTAGTCTCTCTTAACTCTGTTGTAGATGCCAACTCACACCTGGCACTCCACTGCACATTTGGTGATAATGCACCTCATTTTGTCCCTTCTGGTAGGCAGTGAGGCTAATATCCAAGGGAATCACTAGAGTTGAGGTCCCAACTTTTGGCTGCTCAGCATTAATAAAATGCCCGTCTGTCAGTATAAAAAGTCCACTCTGAAATACTTCAACTGTGCCACCAAGTATGTGATACCGGTTCACTTGAAGGCCCCAACATTGACCTCCATTAAGGAATAGTTGTGAGTTTGGACTTTTACATGTCCATGGACAACCTGTTTTCGTCCTTTGGTTTGAATGGTTGGAATTTAAAAAAACCTTATTGTATGTCCTCTAGAATAATTAAGACCAAGACCCTGATTGTGTGTGCCCCCCCCCCCCCCCCCGCAGACACATATTCATGTTTCACACATTACCAAAATTGTGCCTATGGTTCTCATGCCCTCTCCCCCACCCTACTTCACCTTTCCTTCTTTCCCTCCCCCCTCCCTTATTCCACAACATAAGTGCTATATTGTTATTAGGAACATAAGTTAATTGCTGTTTTCATTCTGTCTGCTGCAGTGTTTTCAGTCTGGGTTTGATCACTTGAATTCATCTCACCTGTAGCTCAATCTGACACCTGCCCTGATTGGCTACTCCTTCTTTAAATACCTGTCAGTTTCACTGAACCTTTACCGGTTATAGCAGTCAGTTCCTGTTTGCTGACCTGCTCCTTTGTAGTGTGCTGATTCCTGGATTGATTTTGACTCTTTCCTGACTGTATTTTATTGCAGGTGGCCCTGACCTTTTGCTTGTGACTCGGATATCCTTGCTTCATGCCAGCCCTGACCCTTGCTTGAACCTTACCTCACTGCCTGTCTCTGTCCTGGACTCCGGCTTATTCCTGACCACGATTATCTCCAGTCATCACCTCCTATACCACTCTGCGGAGATATTCATAAGCTTGCACTACGCTGAGTTTAAGACCTGGGGGTGTCTGAGTACCTGTGAGCGCTACAAGCTTTAGGGGAAAGGTGGCAGGTATAGGTGAAGACCGCTACACCCTGTCCTGCAATCTTATGATAATCAGCCATTAGCCGTAACATTCAGCAATTAGCCGTAACAATTGTTCATAGTTTGTTCTTACCTGTTTATTGATAGTCCGCTGAGGTTTTTTGCCCTGCTGATAAACCATTCTGCCTCAAACGCAAGATAACAATATTTTGTTAGGGGCTATGTATCCCGATACCATTTCTCACTAAAAATTGATTGTGCCAAAAAAAAATGCATATCCTTCAAACATCAATGAGGATGATTTAAAGTTTTGGAGATATCTAAGGGTTTGGCGTAAGATTTGCAAATAAAAAAAAATAATTGTGCTGCGGTTGGGAGAGGTGCTAGATGCAAAAAGTACAAGATTTAGAGTTTAAAGGTGAGTGTAGCCTAACCCAAGTCTAAAATGCAGTGTAAAAATAGAGCTATCCATTATGTGTGCAGCAAGCAAGAGCATGAAGTATTTGCCCTGTTTGTAAAAAGTTAGCCATTGCAGTGAAACTTTGTATCCCAGCTTCAAGTTCTGCACCCGGGCAAAATTTAAACATAATTCTAAATCAGTCCCAATGCAATGTGTTTCCATAAACTAAAAACCCAATCAGCTTTCATATTCTGTGAGATGGCACTATAAAAATAGTTTTGACATATGCACAATGGGCGTGATTCATTAGCGTACGGATCTTCAGATACGTACCAAGATGAATTCAGTCGCAAGTCGCCTATGTAATGTAAAAGTGACGTAATAGACACTTGTGTACAACCATGGAAATCATACGCAAAGGGCAGCACGGTCTACGTACTTTAGAAAACTCAATGAAATGTCCGTATACTAATAGATCAGTTCAGTGGACTTGCCTATTGTTGAGATGGCTTGAGTATATTTTGTAATAATTATTTTATTGAGTGTACTGTGCAGAACCGTTCCGATAAACTCGAGTTTGTTCAATAAGCAGTCACTTTAACTCAATTCTTCAGAACACAAATAAACGCAAACGCAAATAAAATTTACTTAACTATTTATTATCATTTTTTATGTTTAATAATATACATAATTATTAATAATGTATTAACAAAGAGCTTACTTTGCAAGGGAGCTGACTTAACAACATCTACCCGGGTTTCTGTCTTATTTGGATCACACTATCATGTAGTTGACTAATGCGTTTTTTGCATTTAAAATGTTTACATTTGTGTCTGTATTGTGTTTAAATGTTTCTTTGGGACATTACATGTCTCAGCATGGCTTTTTTTTTTAATAACTAAGGGCCTGATTCATTAAGGATCTTAAATGAAGAGGATTCTTATTTCAGTCTCCTGAACAAAACAATGTTATATTGCAAGTGGTGCAAATGAGTGTTCTGTTTTGCACATAAGTTAAATACTGATTGTTTTTTCATGTAGCACACAAATATTAACTTTAAATTTTAGTGTACAAATAAGCTATCAAGTATTTGTGTGCTACATGAAAAAACAGTCAGTATTTAACTCATGTGCAAAACAAAACACTCATTTGCACCCCTTGCAATGTAACATGGTTTTGTCCAGGAGACTGAAATAAGAATCCTCTTCATTTAAGATCCTTAATGAATCAGGCCCTAAGTGCCTGATTCATTAAAGAAAGTAAAGCAAAAAAAAATGGTAACTTTGTACCTTGGACCAAACAGTTTTGCATTGGAGGGGGAGGTAAATTTAAATGTGATGACAGATGTATAGTTTGGGTAGGGCATGTCCTAGATCAGCTTTAAATTTCATTGTAAAATTAAAGCTATCAAGTATTTGCACGCTGCATGAAAAAACAGGAAGTATTTAACTTATGTGCAAAGTGATAAACTAATTTTCACCCCTTGCATTGTAACATGTTTTTTTTGTCCAGGAGAAAACTTGCTCATTTTTTTGCCTTACTTTCTGTAATGAATCAGGCCCTAAATCAATATAAAGTAGAGCAAAAAAAAAATATTGAGAATAACATTTCTCTAACAATTTTTTAACAGACACATACTCAAGCATATAACGACAAAAAAATCTATAAAAAATACAGATAACAGATGCACGGGCAAGCCGCAAAAATAAAAATAATAAAATTAAAAGCATATAGTGAAGCATGTGACAAACTATTCAACAGCACATAACAACATATTATAATAGAGAGGCATTGTTAATGTCGGTAAAAACAAAAATCAATACATTTTAAAACAAAAAAAAATATTCATAAGACCTACCTCTCAAGAGAAAAGAAAGCAGGTAAATAAATTAATTTGCTAACTATTATATATGATCTTTTACAACAACCACTTTAAAATCCCAACAATTGTAAATGTGTGCATCCGTAAATCTCTTATAATGGTTTGTAATGATAGAAGTGTATGCAGGTATATGGTCTGCTCTTTATGACATGTCGAGAGTGACAGAGCTGTGTTTATCCAGTGCTGCCAATATAGCTGTGGACATAGACATGATCCCGAGCTGATGCAACTGCTATGTATGGTATTACTTAAATTGCTGCGTTCAGCAGAGTATTAATCAGACGTATCTTGAGGTATACACCTACTTTGAGTAGTTCTCAGTGGTGTCCGCCCATCGTACGCCCCTTTTTACTGCCAAGGATGAAGGAAGTTGTAAGTGGTCCCTGTGCTCGTATTCGCAGGTACTTTGCTTACTAATGCTCCTGGTTCTGGGCATGCATAGTGTGATCTTGCACACGATACACACAAAACCGGCACATATGTTCACTAATGAATCAGGCCCAATAAGTGATAAATAGATTGTTAAATAGATCACTTAATACATAAAACTCTGGATAGCTTCTTCAAAAAGGTGTTGGAATATAATAATGTAATCTCAACTTAAAAGGCATCAAAACTTAATTTCATAAAAGAAGATGATCAGTTACAATATACCACTTTCACATTGCCGCCCCTGCAATTTCCGAGGTTTTTCAAGCTGTGTTTTTGCCATGTCACAGAGCATCCCAGCTCAGAGACCCCGTTCACATTGCAACTTGGACCCAGGAATTTCCCTGGTCGACCCAGTTCATACTGAACACAGAACTGCCAGGGTCTCCCTGGCAACATCACAAGGGGAACTCTGATTTGCTACTCTTGTGATGATGTATTCTTTTTTTTTTAAACTTTTCAATGGTGCTCGGTGAGACCCGGATTGAAAAACACGGGTTGTACCATTCACACTGCTGGCGACTCGGGACTGACGCGGGAATAATCCTGCAAACGTCCTGGATCTATTTCCCGGGTCATCAGACCTGGGATTTTGCACTGACCTCCTTTCACACTGAGCTTTGACCCGAGTCGTTGGAGCTCGCCCCTGCAAAAACCCGGGTTTTTTAGGCAGTGTGAATGGGGTATATACAAAGAGGTTTTAATTTAATACTAAGTGCTATTTATGAATCTATGAATCCCTTACAATTATGAGATTAATGTATTGTAGACATTGATAACAGCTGTTGTGGAACGCTAGCCAAAGGCCATCAAATACTGGTAAGGCATGCATATATTTGTAGTCCCACAACAGCTGGATAATCACCATTATCTAACCCTAGTTATGTAATATCACATTTATCTAGATTGTACTGTATTTGCAATGGCTGTATGATAATTTTCATAACTAAACTTATAGGGCCTGATTCAGTAAGGAAAGGAAAGCAAAACAAAAAGAGTAACTTTGCACCTTGGTAAAACCATGTTGCACTGGAGGAGAAGCTAAATTTAAAATGTGGGGACAGATTTATAGTTAGGGAAGGGCATGTCCTAGACCAAGTTTACATTTCAGTGTAAAAATAAAGCTATCAAGTATTTGTTGACTGTATGGAAAAATAGCGAGTATTTTACTTATGTGCAAAATAATAACCTAAAATGCACCCCTTGCATTGGAACATGGTTTTGTCAAGGAGAAAACGTGCTCTTTTTTTGCCTTACTTTCCTTAATGAATCAGGCCCAAAGATTGACCTTTTACTCTCTGTAATACACATGAACCATTGGATGCCTTTCAAACTCAATACAGTGATCTTTCCATTTGTACAAAAATGTGTACCTTGAACGCTCATTCTCCCAAATAGCAATTCAACTGAGCTAATTCCTCATAGTATATTGATAATAATCTTCCACATCATACAACACTAAGAAATAAATTCCAAAAATATGAAAACATAGGGTAATATAGTCTAAACATGTAATTTAACCACATTAAAATAAAATGGAGGATAGCAATCCCAAAGAGAGAAACACCCTTCTTCCAAAGTGTAAGGAATCCTGAGAACCCTCTTTTTAAGTGATTATTTCACACAGAATGAAATCCCTTAGGAAATCTACTTACAAAATTACTGCAGATATGAAGCACCTCAAAAATAAGGCTGGATGGTATTGTACGATATCTTGATCTCCAAATCTTCCAACACTCTCAGCATGCAAACTGGAAAAGTAAAACATCTCTAGTATAATACCATTTTATTAAAATATAAAATATAGTTGGTAAAATATACACTGATAAGCATCAGAAACACAGGTGTTCTAAGGAACAATGTCCTAAACACTCATACCGGAAAGTCTCTGTGACATTGCATATTTTGAAGGAGCATAGATGTTATTCCCGGGTGCATCTTCCTTCTACAGATACGAGGGACTTGATATGAGGTAACGATGCAAAAACCCTGCTTCGCCAACGCGTTTCAATTCCAAAATTGGAATCTTTATTAAAGTAGCGGGCCGGTGTGGAATACTGAAGCTGGTTTTAAAGTCCGTTAAATGGTCTCAGCTGTGTGATTCGCATCTCCACTGAAAACGAGGCTTGACAATCACTCTATAGTGCATGCATGATGAATCCATAGAGAGGCTTGGTTGTAATACGGAATGAGACTCTTAGCACTCGCAAATCAATATAAACAGCCAACGATGGATACACTGTGAACATCCTCCATAACATGTTTATCATTCATCTTACTCAAACCTTCCATCCCAAACTTCTAATGACTTTCATAACGTCAGTGGCTAATCTTGTTTTCTACTTCTTATAAGTTCCTTTGATTTTCCTTCAGGAGAGGAAGATGCTGCAGAGACCCTCTGTCACGGGCACTAGGAGTCTTGCCCAGGATTTCACCAGATGACTGGGCTTACCAGTGTAGTGAAGTTCACACAACGGTCCTCTGGTAGCAGGGTGACTAGCGGAACATATATCACAGCAGATGGAGAGAGAATGCCAATAAATAATAGGAAATTCAGTGACTTGCAACAATCTTTGGTCTAGGAATCAGCGACTAGCTGATATAGTGGAAAGGCAGATTTGAACACGGAAATCAGGATGGACGTGAGTAGATGCAGGGAGGTAGCAGGGAAGTCAGTGGTCTGCGTACAGCAAGTTGTACCATTGCTTATGGTGAAGAGACTTGTCCAGGTGCAGGTAGGTAGCAGGGAAGTCAGTGGTCTGCGTATAGCAAGTTGTACCACTGCTTATGGTGAGAAGACTTGTCCAGGTGCAGGTAGGTAGCGGGGAAGTCAGTGGTCTGCGTATAGCAAGTTGTACCACTGCTTATGGTGAGAAGACTTGTCCAGGTGCAGGTAGGTAGCTGGGAAGTCATTGGTCTGCATATAGCAAGTTGTACCACTGCTTAATAGGTGAGGATGTGTATAAGTGTTGATGAGTGGAAGCATACAAAGATAATAGGATGCAGACACTGAGAGCACAGAGGAACTTGATCCCAATAGGTATGCAGCGTATCCAACATAGTCTATATAACGGTATGTGTGGCGCTGCTTGGTAGAGACTTGCTCAGCACAGATATGCAGGCCAATAATGGATAGTCAATCACAATTATGCATATAACGACTGAGTAGTACGGTTAATTCCAAACAGGTATGCAGCGTAACAATAACAGTCTATAGCGGGTATGGATACCGCTGCTGAACGTGGAAACTTGTCCTAGCGGATATGCAGAGTAAACGTAGAAAGTCAATAACAGATAGGCATACCGCTATTCAGTAGAACAGTCTGTCCACAGGGAGATGCAGGAACTGCAGAGACGCTGGACGGCAGAGACGAGTGTAGGAACCACAGGTGAGTAGATCCGGTAATCAGAATCCAGCTGAGGACACAGGCAGGAAACAGAAGACTGTAGCAGGTATGGAAACCAGCGATGAGTAGCACAGGGAATCCACAGGAACTGAAGACACTAGTAGTACACAGGAGACAGTAGCGGGTATGGGAACCAGCGATGAGTAGATCAGGAATCAGCAGGAAACTGAAGACACTAGTAGAACACAGGGGACACCTTCAGAGACTCACAGGGAATGAGACTGCAAGATCAGGCAATGAGGTAATGCACACAGGTGCCTTAAATAGGGAGTTGCCTGATCAACCAATTTGGATTAAAAGCAACAGTCATAAGAGTTCTTGGGAGCTGCGCATGCGTAGACCATCAGGATGGCGGACGGCCGCGGTTTAGGATAGGTGCCGGCAGGAAGGCTGGGGAACCACGCACCAGCGCAGAGGCACTCACGGTCCGGTGAGTGACACCCTCTTTATAGGCCAAATCATCTTCTAGTTAGGTGTGGGCAGCCCACACCTTTTGCTTCATTTCCTCATATCAAGTCCCTTGTATCAGTAGAAAGAGGATGCACCCGTAAATAACATCTATGCTCCTTTGAGATATGCGATGTCACAGAGACTTTCAGGTATAAGTGTTTAGGACATAGTTCCCTGAAACACCTGTTTTTCTGATGCTTATCAGTGTATATTTAACCAACTATATTTTACATTTTAATAAAATGGTATTATACTAGAGATGTTTTATTTTTCCTGTTTGCATGCTGGGTGTTGGAAGATTTTGAGATCAACATATTGTACAATACCATCCAGCCTAATTTTTGATGTGCTGCATATCTGCAGCGGTTCTGTAAGCAGATTTCCTATGGGATTTTATTCTGTGTGAAATATTCACTTAAAAAAGGGTTCTCAGGATTGTCTCTCTTTGGGATTGCTATCCTCCATTTTATTTTACTGTGGTTAAGTTACATGTTTAGACTATATTACCCTATGTTTGTATATTTTTGGAATTTATTTCCTAGTGCTGTACAACGTGGAAGATTATTATCAATATGCTATGGTTGAATTGCTATTTGGGAGAATGAGCGCTTAGGGTACACATTTTTGTACATGTGTCTGGTTCCAGAATTTGGTTTAAGAAATTTGGTGGTTTTTCTTAGTGTACCCTAGGCTGCACATTTATACATTATCGCCAGTCTTTGTCACAATTTTATTTCATAGTGATTTTTCCAGTGTCTCCATGTTTTTACTTGGATCACACTGTGCAACAGTCAAAGGCACATGTGCTGTGTCGTCTTCCCCTCTCACGGCAGGAAGGAGCATATGTCTTTCCCCAGCTCTGTTTTACTTGACCTTTTATAGCCTCCTCTGCTAGGCTCCTCCTCTTTCAGGTATTTTGAGTTAGGACAAAGGAGACCATGAAGTAGTGGCCACCTAGAACCATGAGGTAGTCACTGTCTTGTGTCCGTCTATGCCGTCAACGCATGTGCAGCCGTAGACACCTGTCTTGTACCTTACTAGTAGCCTTCAAAAGGGTGCGCGTCATTCTATGAACAATTGTGGCATAGAACATTCAAATACAGGTCAAAATGCCAGTCTATACCTGTGACACACATAATGGAGGCTGGGGACAAGTCAACAAAATTGACCACAGGGATGAGGGAGAAGGGAATGGAAAATGTAACTCTTTTAAAGAGTTTGTTTGGGGTACTCAAGTATGACCTCAAACTGCCAGGAGAGGGTCCCAGGTGGGCTTAACCTTTATTGGAGATGCCTGGAATCACTGTTCCACTATACTCACCTTTCAAGTCTATGGGCTAGATTTACTAAGCTGCAGGTTTGAAAAAGTGGGGATGTTGCCTATAGCAACTAATCAAATTCTAGCTTTCATTTATTTAGTACCTTCTACAAAATGACAGCTACAATCTGATTGGTTGCTATAAGCAACAGCCCCACTTTTTCAAACCCGCAGCATAGTAAATCTAGCCCTATGTGTGTTTTTGCATGGTAAACACATGAAAGTGGATAAAAAAATAGTTCTACTAATTATCAATGTTAGAATAATTAGAATACATCCAGATTGTCAATATAGATCCAGATCTCCAATCAGGTGCTCAGGTGTTGTAATCATTGACATACAATATAAGGTTATTTGCAAAGTGTAAATGTGCAAGAAATCATAGCAACCAACCAGCAATTAGCTTTGATTGATCTAATGCTAATTAGACAATAAAGAGCAAATGACTGATTGCTTGGTATAACTCAGTAATTATCCTCCAGATGCTTTCAAAAAGGTCCATTTGATCTAATCATTACTTTACATGTGATTCTGTGAAGAGGTTGGGGAAATATACACTACTTGGGATGTACCTGAGGACAGTTTTGAAAAACTCTGGTCTGTAAGAACTTTTTCTACTTAGATCCCTAGAAGTCTGAGCAGACTCTATTCCTTTTCTGGCTCAATACAGCTTTCACTCGCAGTGTTAAACAGAATGTAGAGACTTTTATTAGAGCATAAACAAAGCTATGGGCTGATGTGTGCTTGCTGTTAATTTATTTATTGCTTAGTAAGACACAGTGGGAATATAGAGGAGGTGGTTTTCTTAACTCCTTGACATCTGAAGAAGAATACAGTAGCTAACTGGGTTCTCAGGATTCCTGGGGACATAGCCAAAAGTGCAGCAAGTACACTGTAAGGTTACAGAAATCACAGTGGGAAAGGTTGGGGCAATGCATTTTAGCACTGGCTGTACAGAAACTACATGCAAGCTTCATGTAGATTGTCACAGTTAGTGTTGCTAACTGCTCGACCAAATAATTTATTTTTGAGTATTTAAATGTTCCAGAATTCAAAGTGAAACTAGAGGAGCAGCAGGAGGGAAGGTTTAAAGTGAAATATTTGACAGTATGTCACTGTATCACTTCCTTGACTCCTACGCAGTTTATTTTAGGATACGATTAATACTATGGGACTAGGGAGGGGATGACGGAGCGTAGATCTGTAATGATAAAGTGAAATGAAGTCTACACGCTTCAGGTGAGTATATAATGTGAGTTAATCGGTGAAATGCATTATTAATTGTGGAATATTATGTATAGATGGTGCAAGAGTAAAAGTAATAGATGAAGCCAAAATAGTAGATGGAAAAAGACTGACAGATAATGGGTTGTACAGATTAATATTCGTCAATGCTGGCATTGATATTATGAGCAATAAATACTATCACATAATTTATTTAAGGAGTGTCAAATGTATTGTACATTGTGAAACACATATCTCTGGGTAAAATTACAGATACAATGTATAAAAATACAAACTGACACAAACAAACTAGAATATAGTCACATAAAAGCCTATGTCTCAAACCTAATAGTTTCAAATAAAACATTCTCTTTAACAGTTAGGATACAGAGTTGGGTCCTAAGCTGAATTGGGACATAACTGTCAAAGATACAGTAGATCCCAATTAATTGATGGCATTATCATATTCCCATCACACTCTAATGTGTATAATATCTCACCTTTTTGTGTGTTTCACCTCTGACCTCATTCTCTCCCAGTTCCCCTGAGTGCTCACATGTTTATTGTAGGTTGTAATGGGAACATCAATATGAAATCTCACTGTTTCCTTTGTCACAACTGCAGACCTTCCAAAGGTTACTCCCCTTGCACCCAAACTGTCCCTTGTTTTCTTGACGACAATAATGGAATGTTGTGACATTAGCCCACATGTGACCTCTGATGGTGATATAAAATAAGCAAGGAAGATTTAGATAAGACAGGTGTCTCTGGGGGATGCTGGAGGGGCATGTTTGACAACATGATTGTTTGGAGGTTTAATATATCCATTTTAACCATTTCTGTGAAGAAATTATGCATTTCTTTGCTTCTATGTATGGTTTATTGTCTTGAATACTAAGAAAAGTGGGACAGCTTAGTCAGATAATGTGGATATCTGTATTTGATTGTATTCTAACAGAAAGGGCAAAAGTTATCCATAAATGTAAATATAACTATTCTCAAATCATTTCTGTCCACTATACCTATAGAGCTGGTATATATTTCCTTCACCATTTTTCCTCAGTAAGGCAAAACAATCCCAACAACACTCATCTGCAATATGGACAGTTTATACTCATTTTAAGTTTCATTAACAATTTCCTTGAGCATGTAGGTAAAGGCCCACTTATCTACAAGAACAATCAGACATAATTTTTTGACCTTGTGATTTAATGGAACATGAAAATAGATTTTCTTCACCTTTAACATGCAGGTATTTCTAGTATTCCTTTCATTGATACCACTGTTACTGAATATCCATTGCCATGTATTATAGTGTAGATGTTAAAATATTATATTCTGGCCACACACTTTACAATATTGCAGCAAATAGCAGACAATCGGCCTGAGATCACATGTATGTTGATTGACAAAAATAGCAATGCCCGACAATAATCTAAAATCAGCAAGTCTTGCCCTTAATAAAAATTCTGTTTTAAGAATGGCCATTAGAATTTATGTTAATTGGCAATTTGACAAAACCACAGTTAAATACATTCACTTTTTAGAGAAAAGAAGCACAAAAATGGTAAAGGTAGGTAGGAGGATAATAATTAATCTGAAGAGCGTAATATATCAGTAGAGTACAGTATAATCTACTCTATGAATAGAGTTTATTGTGTAGAAAAGAAATAGGTCACCTAGTGGTTGTTTCCATATTTTACTTTTACCAATATAAGGCAACCAAATGAAAAAACATACTGTGATACTTCTAGATAGCAGATCCCCACTCCCCTCTTTTGTCTCAGTAGCTTTAACCCGCTCTGCATAAGCAGTGTCCCATAAATCTCCAAGGGCAAGATGTACTAACAGGACCCTCTCTTTTTAGGGCAAGTTCTCCACCGGCATCCAAATGCATCATTGCTGATTGGCCTGCTTTTCCACCACACCACAATCAACCAGCAAACAATACATTTATTAAAACACAAAAACAATGAGGGACCAGGTGGGAGGGGAAATATCCTGTGAAAGAAAAAGTAACCAGCCCATGATTAAGTTTATAAAACCTTTCCAACTCATGATATCCCCTGCAAATCTCTACTGGTTGATTAATCAATGTAAACAACCAAGCCTTGCATTATTAACCCTCTGCCTGGCATCCAACTTATTTCTTTAATCTTACCACAACCTAGGCACTTAATGCCTTCAGACCAATTACTTGACCTCTGTTTTCCGAAGTTGCCTAGCTGTTGATAACATATTTTACTTTCACCTCACCCATTTCCCTAAGCAAGTTTTCTCTAACTTAACAAATAAATGAGAACACATGAGATTTGTTTGGCGAAGAAAATTCACAAAATTTATTGAAAAATCAATTAAGGTGTTGGCCAATAAAAAGCACGACCAATCAGCAACCAGTCATTACTGTGCCAGTTTATGACAACCAAACAAAAAAACATAATCTGACACTTCTAAACATCGGAGATATACTCTCCTCTTTTGACCCAGTAGCTGGAACCCAACTGCCATAAGCGGTGCCCCATAACTCCCCAAGGAGGAGTGTTGCTAACATGAGCCTCCTTTTTAGAGTATTTCACTGCCAAACAAATGCATCATTGATAGCTACTGACTGGCCTGCTTTTCCCCCAAAGCTAAGTTCCCAAATCCAGAACTGAAGCCCGCCATCACCGTGACCCTTCAAAGCCCAAGTCCTTGAAAAAGCTGCTCTACAAAAATTGCCAACCCCTTCTCCATAAGATGTATACCATCTGATTTATAAAAAGTGATGCACTTAAGTTTAATCGTGTGGTGCACCACAACAGATCCAACTATCTCTGCCCAAAAAAAATCAATGGCTAGATTCACCTTAGAGCGGGCTCTATCAATGCGGGTGGAAGAATCAGCCCCATGTCATACCCTCCTGGGAATAATATTGGAGCAAAACAAATGAACACCTGGGCCGATGAGCAATTGTAGAGGCCATGTCACACTTAGTGCTGGCTATAAGTTCCAGACCCGTAATGCTTGTGGACCCCAGGAAGAGCGACACATCATGAGCAGCTTCTTACTGGCCCAATATATAAAAAAATGGCCCACAATCCACACCGTCAAAGAATCCAGGAGATAACTTCAAACAGAGGAACAACACGTTGAAAGAAAAATAGATCATACACCATAAGCAAGCTGCAAGGCATCAAATTGAGAGGCTAAACACATCTGACCTAGCGGGGGTGACCCACATGGAGGAAAAACCATAAAAAGCCATGAAGGGCCACAAGTTCTTCATTCAGAGGAAAAATTAGGCAAATTTCTACCATGTCGCCTCGAAACATAGGGGTGCCAGTAGGGAAAATAAACCGGCACAGCACTTACTCTGCATCCTAATATATCCTTTTTAGCACTAGATTTCCAACAACCAAGCTTCATAATACTTCTTACTGAACAATCTTATTTAACTGCAACTGTAGCCATGTCAATCCTAAAGGAATGAGTCCTATAGTCCATGCTAACTAAGCCCCAGGCTACCAAGGCATTTTTTTAAAGACTGTCTGGAACGGATATTTAGTCAGGGGTGCCCCATTGAGGTGGCTCAACCAGGCCCAGCCAACTGCCGGCTTCAGATCCATATAAATGCACATCAAGAGCAGAGGGCGAAATATATCTTTTACAACTCTCACCAACGGAAACCAACACCCCCTAGTTAGCTGATCTTTCTTATACGTATGAATATTGCAAACTAAACTATGCCTATTAGAAACCACATTTTTGGACAACAAACACCTACATTGTGACAACTTAGATGAGGCTACTAACTCACAAATCCGAAACGTCGCAAAAAGGCCATAGAAAAATTCAAGGTAAACAGTAAAACCTCAAAAGTTTTCTAAGCCACTAGAGCCACTGCTTTAACCAGTTTAACTAAAAGATCCCTATCCACGGCTTGCCTCCTATCCTCCTCCGGCAACAATCTGGCTCACTCTTTTAAGGCCTTATGAATCAGAAAAATCATTGTGACATCTGAGCTGCCCCATAACTTTCAGTAAAATGGAGATACCAGAGAACACTGAAACCATAGAGACCTTGGACCTACCGGAGGAAAATCCATCCCACACAAACGCTAATGCACACCATTCCTGCGTCTAACCTCTCTGCACCACAGAACCATTCCCATTGATTCCAGGCCTCCTTGTATCTCTTCCAGGTAGTGGGCCAGCACCCTCCCAGCAATCCTTCTATGCCGAATTGATAATTTTCCAAACACAAGACGCAAACCGGAGCCAAACAGACTGTGACAACACATCAGCAATAGTATTATGTATCCTAGAAACATGTGTAGCATGAAAATCAATATTAAGACACAACATTTAAGGATCAAGTGCCTAATAAGTCTAATAACTGGAGGGGAAGAGGCCTGTTGATTATTAATTGCTCCACACCAAAACACTATGCTCCTAGTCCGCTACCGTTCCCCCTACAAGTATACAGCCACATACATGTTGGGAAAAATTTGTAGTTCTTTGTGAATCCCTCCTTATGCCAGTCAAGGAGCCAACGCTCTGCCACCCACACACCATCCAGCTAAGTCCCGAAGCCAGCAGAACCTGCTGCATTAGTAAACAACTGCAGGTCATGGCTGCTGTGTGCGCTTCTTTCATCAACACCCTTGAGCTTGACGAAACCACAAAGCCAGTCCTTTGCTCCCCAAACCAGACCTTTTGGACACCACCAGACCGCTGGATACTGTGACAGAAGAAACAAAACAACTGTTCTGTACCTTGGGAGCCTCACTCCAATTAAGCACTGACTGCTGCAGTGGAGGAGCCACCAAGAACTGCAGACCAGGGACCACTTGGGGAACAGCAAGCAAATCACCAATTTGGGGGGTGGGTCAATCCTGGACACAATATGAACCGGCCGTGAGGCCATCGTAGACAAAGGAACCGAAGGTGGGCAACCAACTCCAGCCTGTAAACCACAATTGGGAAAGGATGATCAGTCCTGAGTCGTCGCTACCTGGTTGAACACAAAGCCCATCTTGGTGATGTGTCCAGGGAACCCCAGGCCTGTGCCAGGGGGGCAGGAGCAACAGGAAAAGGAACCTGGTGGTCGGACGTGGAAGTTAGAGGCAACTGGGTGGGCAAAGATAGAAGGAAAACTGGGCCATTGTAGGGTAAAGGAATGGGAGACTGGTGAGCGAAGGGGAACCAACAGGAAGAGAACAGGGCACGGTATAAAGAATGGGCAGGGAAATCCTGGCCAGGGAAAGGGGAGGGAGGGGAAATTGGTGAAAACCATGGCTTGAATGGGAGAACCTGTAGCCCATGGTCCGTAACTGGCCAGCCCAGTGAAACCCCCGAGTACTGAGAACCAAGGAAGGGATGTCCAGGAAAATACAGACCAGAAAAAAAGAAACCTGGAAACTAGGGATTGGGCTGAGGCATGGAATAGAACACCTGGCCAGACTGGGGAAAACAGTGCAGTGCCTTGGGGTAGGGTGAATCAGCCACCTTGGGGAGGGGGGCCATACTAGAGAGGGACCCACCATTGGGAAGAATGCGGAGCTGCAGGCTATGGGACCACAAAGGCTGGGAGGTGACAAAGGCTGCGAGCTGTTGGAAGCGTGCGGGAGGCAAGAGAGCAGTAGAAGATGGGTCACAGCCACTTGCTGGGCCCTAGTATTGGAGGCAGTGGTAAGCGGGGAGGGAGGGCTAAAGAACATTGAAAGCTTTATGCAATGGAAGGGGGCTGGAAGGGCAGGTAGTGATGGCACTGGCAGGGTGGGGAGGGGGGAGGGGTGGCTGAGTTGAAAATGCTAGGTCCCTGAGGGACAGGGGAGGGAGACCCATCACAGAGGCAGGGAAACGGTAAACCTCACCACTTCTATAGGGGGAGAAACCCCACCTATCACAAACTGCATGGAAGGGGACAAAACATGGTAAAGTTGCTTCAGAGGCAGTGGTGGGGTGGGGGGAAGCATGGAGCCGCCAGCGGTGGAGCTGCTGAGCCCAGCAGATACTTTTAGGAAAACTGCAGAAGCCTGCGGCGGGGGGATCTGCGAGAGCCAGGTGAAGCAGGAGGGGAGGCAAGGAGCCTGCACTGTGCCCTTAGTCAGTGAGCGGAGGGGCCGCAGTGCTGTTGCCATCTGCCGTTCACACTTTTAATGGAGAGAGGGGGACATGAGCCGCAGCAGCTGCCAGACCAGCTCAGGAGCTGGTGCGCTGCGGCTGTTTGCACAAATGTTCTGCAGCCACATCGAAAAAACAGTGAGGCTGTCAGATGGGTATTTTAGCCTATACATGTTTCAGCAGAGAGAGAAAGAAATGGGTTGAAGAGAAAAAAAAATGGAGAGAGGATTGGTCAAAAGCAAAGTGGGCATGATGCGCAAATATGGAGGGGAGAAAAAGTATAGAGGGGGAGGATAAAAGAGGGGAAACAAAAGGAGGTAGCAAACCAATGAACAGGGAGAGAAAGAAAAGAAACAACATGAGACAGACCAAAACAAGAACAGGTAGGAAAAAACGCACCAAAATTGCTTTGCAGCACGGATTCACGACAGGAATCTCCACAACAGGCTGTCTTGTGAAAATTTCCAGGAAAGAGAATGTAACCAGAGCATGACTCAGTTTATAAAACCTCTCCAACCCAGGATATCCATCCAAATCTCTTCTGATTGGTTAATCAATGTAAACATCCAATCCTTGCATTATTAACCCTTGCCAGGTATCTAGCTTATTTCTTTTATTATACCACAAACTAGGCGATTATATGCCTTCAGGCGAATTACCCGCCCTCTGTTATCCTAATGGATAAGGATTAAATGGAAAGTCCATGCTTGTGAAATATTTCAGATTACTTTATTTTAGAGATGCTCACTGACCCCAGTGTTTTGATTTTGGTTTTGGATCTGGATTACCTTCGGGCTTTGGTTTTGGTTTTGGTTTTGCCAGAACCGCCCTGGCGTGTTTTGGTTTTGGTTTTGGATCTGTATTTCTTTAGAAAAATTGCTAAAATATGCTAATATCACATAATTTTGCTCTTTTTTGATCCTACATTATTTGTAACCTCACTAACACTAATTTCAAGTCATTTGCACTCAATTTTGACCACCTCACAGGTCACAATATTATTTTCATACACTTTCAAACAAACATTGCAGCAGTTCTTGCCAGTGATAAGAAAAAGGCCATTGTCATGCCTGGGCATAAGACCAAAAATTCACCTCTTATGTATGGAATTATTTTTACACAAATCCTGACAACAATTGTCTAGCAAATTGTAGCGTTTTAAAGCCAGACTCAGTAGAGGTAGGGACCTTACCCATCCAGGATCCTCATCCATGTTATGGCATTTGAAGCGAGTTCATGGAAAGCTGTTGGGAATATCAGAAACTTATGTGAAAAAAATAACAACAAGCAGTCCAGCATCATCTATCGCCTTTCTCTCAGCTAGATCCCAGCACCTGCAATCTACACCCCCAACACCTTCATAATCAATATCCTCACAAGTGATGGGAGTTAGTCCTGCATCCAACTTGCTAAGGCTAGATGACTCCTCCACTAACCATGATTCCTCTGAAGAATTATTGAGCGTTAATCCCGATGCTGCTGCTGGGGGTGGGTCTTGAACCCAGAAGAATACTACTAGTAGTTTACAACAATCGACTGCTAAACAATCCTTTGCTAGAGGAAGAAAGTAATAAAGCTGTCACCCATTCGCAAAGCTGATCACAGACGCCATGGGGACTATGCTGCTATTAGATTTGTGTACAATGTCCACTATTAATGCAGCTGGTTTTAGACAGTTACTTGAAGTCTTCTGTCCCTATTACTAAATTCCATCACAACACCCTTTTACTAGAAAAGCTATTCCTCACCTCTACCAGAAAGTTCGTAAAAATTTAATTATTGGTCTACAAAATGCCACTCTACCCACTGTACACTTAACCACAAATATGTGGACAAGCAGAACTGGGCAAACTAAAGATTATATGACTGTGAAAGCCCACGTGGTTGTTGATTTGCCTTCACCAGCAGGGACAGCAGCAGCGTGTACCCAAGAACTTCACATTTTTCAGAGGCAGGCTACTCTGTGTATCAGCAGCTTCACTAAGAGGCATACAGCTGACAATCTGTTACAAAAATGAAGGGATTTCATTGCACCTTGGCTAATACTGCTTGGACTCTCCTGAGGATATGTGATTTCTGATAACGACACCAATATTGTTAGAGCGGGGGGGGGGGAATTCCATCACATTTCTTGTTTTGCTCACACAATTCATTGGTGTTACAGAGCTTTTAAAAAATGACATGCACAAGATGCTGTATGTGTCCCGAAAAATTTAGGGTCATTTTCGGGATTCTGCAACAGCATGTAGGAGAATGCAGTAGCTGAAAGAAGACTAGAATTTGAGGGGAATGTACTTTAGTGAAGTAGCCACCTGTGAAGAGAGTGCAGACATGGTTAGCTTGAGTCAAGTGATTTCCTTAATTATACTTTTTGAGAAGCAGCTTGAGAAACTGAAAGATGAAATAAAACTAAGCAAATCCGCTAACTATATTGTAATTGTAGATCTAGGACTTAATTCGCTTCACCAGTATCCAAGAGCTATCAACATCTTGTAATGACGTCTCCTCCTTCAGTTTCTCTGGCACCTGCTTCTCGAAAATACGTAGTTTTCCCAAGACATCCAGTGGAGATGCAGATAAGTCAGTACAACATTTTGATATGTGCTCTGCTCTAAACGAATTGCCCAAAAATTGTGACAGCTCTGCCATAAAATGAACTACAAATTCCATGGGGAAGGCCATTATCGGCAATTACATAAAAGTACACAGACTTCTGTGATGGTGGATTCCAGCGGGGATGAATTAGTATTGTTTGAGGAAGATGTACACAATGATAAGGGTGAAGATGATGACAGTGTAGATTGCAGTTGCTGAAATCTAGCTAAGATAAGGAAGCTACCTGATGCTGGTATGCCTGGTAATATTTTGGGTAGAATGGCATGTTGGCAATTTTATGTTTTTCTGCAGTAAACTTTCACCCTTTTAGAGAGGTTATATTTCTTTAAAAAGGTACAAGCTTTTTATTTACATTTTGGCACCAATCCTGATGATAGGAATGCCTGTACGTCATCTGCTAAAGTCTATGTTTAAGACTGAGGTGCATAGTGTTTTTAAAGTGAGGGAAAACAAAATGTAAAAAAGCACAATTTTCCTTGGTAAATTAAAAAACACCTGTAATCAAGGCAAAGTTAAATGGGGTAGGGACTAATGTGAGCTAACATAACTTATAACTGTATCTTATAACTATCTACCTAACTAACATAACTTATAACTATATCTTATAACTATCTCCATAACTAACATAACTTATAATTGTTCCTGCTTGGTTCTCATCTGCTCTGCACAGTGCAGCGCGATTACTGGTGCTATATAATTAGCTGCTGCAGATGAGGATGATGACAGGGACTTGCAGGAGATGCTGTCTATTGCTGGAAATTTTTATGGACTTTACTGCCATTCTCCAACAGCATGTAGGAGATTGCAGCTGCTACCACAATAATACAATTTGCCCTGTCACCAACAGAAGCAAGAGGTGGTAACAACGTGAAATTTCACCCTTTGTATGCTTAAGTGGATGGAGGAACAGCGAAAGGCCATCGACGCTTACTCTACACCCCATGGGAAAAAGGGGGAATGTATTTTAGTCCAGTGCAGTGGAGAATAATTTCACTGTTATTTATGGTCCTGAAAGTAAGATAAAAAGTCTACTGTAAAGTGAGTTCAGCACAGCTACCTTGATTCCCTTAATTAGACTTTTTGAAAAAAAATTGTGAATATCAGACTGGTAGATCAAGTACTTTATTCGCTTCGCCTGGATCTAAGAGTTATCAACATTTTTAAATGTGGTCACTAAATTTTGGCGACTGTGCTTGACCCTAGGTTTAAGAGTTATGTGTTATATTTATTTGCAAATGACACATATCTCAAGAAATGCAATGAGTTGCTGGTCAGCCAGTTGACAGCTCAAGTGGTACATGACACCACAAGGTATACTCCTGCAGTTTCTATTGTGAATGCAGCTACGAAAAAATTAGCTTTACCAAGAGACCCAGTGGTGGTGATACCTGAGTCTGCAAAATATTTCAACATCTGCTCTAGTCTAAAAGAATTGTCCCAAAACCGTGACAGCTTTTGCTTAATATGTACTTCAAATTCCATGAGAAAGTCCTTTGCTGGCAATTACATCAAAGTACAGAGACTTCTGTAATATAGTCTTACAGCATGGAATAATTAATATTGTGTGAGCAACAATGATGTTCACACTTATGAGGATGAGAGTGGTGACTGTAGATTGCAGGTGCTGGGATGTAGCTGAGAGAAGGAAGCTAGCTAGTTTTTTCTCCAATTTCCTCTGAATCTACTTCCCTCAGTTCATAATATCATTGTGCTCTAGTACTTTTCTTCCTTTGAAGAATGTTACCCTCCTGTACCTTGTTAAAAAACCCTTCATAATTATATATTTCAAAGTTTATATTATGTCCCTCCTTTCTCTTTTGTTTCTGTGTAGGCAATGACCACTGAGACTGAAGAGTGACAAGAACACTGTTGTTAACCCTTCTGTTTCTCTGTGAGCTCTGTGAACAACAATGCCAGCCTATTAGATTCTCATTCTCCTATTTCTGGGTGATCTCTGGCACAGTAAAATGTGACTGAAGATGTGGAAGAACACTGCCAACACTTCTCTTTCACTTGCATTAATAATGCTGCCTAACTGAAGAATGTGATTTTGCTAAGCTGACGCCATCTTGTTGCCTTATGGCCATTTTTTTCTGTTATAGCTTAAATACAATTAGATGCACCTGTTTTGTAGGAGTAATTCCTTATTTGCAAGGCTATGCTTATAACCTTGGACATACCAGACAGGAGATAAGTCAGCCCCCCCCCCTGTTATGTGCGTATTGTCGCTAACTAATAACGATGGTCGAACCTCGAGTTGTGTTTACAAAGCACAAAGATTTATTCGCAAATAGTAGAATAAATATGCTCAAGCGAAGTAATAATAAATACAGCCGTTACTTATCGCAGGCGCTCTGGATCCAGTGCAGTCATTCAATCCTGAAGTCTGGGGACAAGATGTCTGCACACTGGATCACAAGCTGCTGCTTATATACACAATCAAATACAGTAATACAATGAAGATGGTATAGCTTGCATCTATTGGTCCAGGTCTCAGGAAGGTCCAAGGGGTTGTCAATCATTGGCTAGTTCATCCTAAGGAATCCAAAGGAGGGGGTCACCTCTCCAGGGGGTATGCTCGGCTCTTCCCGCCAAGATTCCTTAGTCTTAAGTAGTTCATAATTCCCTATCATTCATAACTTGTGTATGCACTCTGCGATTCCTTCGCAGAGTGAACCAAACAGTAGGATATGTAACGAGGTTCATTATGATACCACTCATGATGTGATTCCTTCAACCTGTTCCGTGTATTTCACTAATATGCATGTAACTCTGATATAGCATATAAATACTACTATATTTCGACATAACTGACTATGTGTTACAACTACCATTAATGTGTACTATTTTATAAGTATGCGTGTTTGTGCGAATATATGGTAAAAGACCAATTACTGTTGCTGCCACGTGTAGTGGATGCATACGCCCTTTCACGCCGTAACGTGCCCTTGTACGCTGTAGCGTACCGCGCGCATCTTTTCAGACAAAGACAACCAAGTTTGCTAGACTTTAATTGAAATGACTTTATCCAATTTGCTGACTTCGACAGCTCCACCCTTTGATAGTGTACTAAACTATCACCCAATCTCTGTTTCAAGTTCAGGATTATACAATACTTCATCACAGACCATGATCTCTGTATCTGGTACCACCCTTTCAGTCTCTTTCTCAGTGTTACTCCTATGAGACCATTTTCCACACTTCAACACAGTAGGAACACATTTGACAACTAAACCAATTGCTAAGATGACACCCAGTATAAGGAGAAGGAGCTTACCTACACTAGCAACCATTTCCTGTACCTACTCCCCCAGACCGGAGAACCATTTCACAGGGTTCAACCACGAGAACCAACCCGCCACCAAGAATTATGGCTCTTTTGAAATTTCCATTTCAGCTGCAAAATTTCATCCATCTTCCGGTCTATAACCTCTTTAGGGTCATCCGTATTATTAGTAATGTATGTGCAACATTTGACACCGAACTGGGTGGCCAGTGTCACACAGTACCCACCAGTAATAGAGGTGAGATAATTTAGTACCAGTCTATGTTACACCAACTCCTTCTTGTACGCTTGTAGCTCCCTTCCAGTATACCTGAAAGTGTCATCATACATCTCGGTGATATTATCTATTAATTTAGCTAGGTCTTGGATATATTTAAAGTTTAATGTTTCCCGAGCGGTCCTGGTGAGTTCTAGAGCAACCATAACTTGGAAACCAGCAGTTTCACTAATCAATTTTGTAGCTATGGGTTCCTCACCAGGAATTATATTTCTCTTGCCCAGGTGTTCATACTGTGTGTGTATGTATGGTGGTGATGTAGTCTTGTGAATACCAACCATTTCTTCATAAGTAATAGTCATGATTTCAGGAACCAGTTTAGCTAAGAAACACAAGCCCTTGGAACTCGGGGTCACCCAGGAATACGCTTTCCTCCCACAAACAAAATACACATCATCAGGGAGAACATAAGGAACAGTATTCCCATGAATTATATCACACAGAGTTTTGATAAAACTACCCATGCCCAGTGTCTCCATTTGTTCTAGACACGTGTCGGCATTAATGACATTTTTACATTTATCTGTAGAGACTTTTCCAATGGATACCTTCTTATGTTTGGTTATACGCCCTAATCTGTGACTTCCATCAACATTCCTGCCTAGTAGTGACCTTGTGAGTCTCCCTCTAAAATGAGTGTGGCGAGCCATTGTCTGATCTGATAGGTCAGCCTCCCAATTCTCCAGGCGCTTTGCATGAGATATGTTTAGGCACAGCAAAGATCTGCCTATGGAGTATTGTCGAAGCGTCAGACTAGGGTACCTAGTGTTATTGTACCTCCCGTCTATGGGCCTCCCACCCTTCAATTCGAGTACTTCAGATATGTTTAGAGGGAATGGCACTAGTCCTATATTATGCTGCCCTTGCGGCACGTGAGAGCACACCCAACACTCGGTTTGGTTTAGCACCTTACCCACCAGGGAGTGATAATCCTCCAAAGGATGCCCGCCTATATTCAGAGTACTAGGGGACTGGCATCGTTGGATGCATATCTCTTCAACTAGGGAGTCGCAGAACTTGCAGATACAATACTCATCAGACAATAGCCCCTCACACTGCCTCCGAATTCCTGAGCTAGCAGACCTTTTCATAACCCCCGGACCAAGTTTGATAATGGGCTGCTCTGAGTATCCTATTAACTTTTCTTCTGCCTCCATTTCATCCGTATCACTCCCAGAACTCTCCTCCGTCCTCCATCCTCCTTCACAAAAATAGAATGTCCTAGAAAGAGTAAAAACAAGGAAAATCCTAGAACAAAAGAAAAACAAAAACCGCCACTCCATAGTTGGAAAGATAGTTCTGAGGCAACGTCTTTGGTTCAGGTGTCTCGACTGCAGGCTTTAGGTCTCCCGGAACAGGCTCACAAGTGACAGCTCTATGTCGTCGGTCTTAGTTTTATCTTGCACTTTCTCCGGATTATGGACTCTCCTGCAGTGGGTGGAATGAACCCAAGTGTCTCTCTCTGCAACCTTTAGTGATGTAGTACTGGTCAGCAGCACTTGGTACGGGCCTTCCTAACGGTCTGTTAAACAACCTGAACGTAAGAAATTGCGGATCATAACATAGTCTCCAGGTTCAACATCATGACAGTTCGTTTCTGGCATACCAGGTGACAGCATTTTTAGTTTTTGTTGTTGTTTTAGCTGTCTACTCATTTTTATAAGATATTGAACAGTCACTTCATTATTACACTTCAAGTCGTCTTGTGGACTCACGATCAAATGTGGTTGTCGTCCGAACAGTATCTCAAAGGGGGACAGATTAAGAGGAGGTCTAGGAGTGGTTCGAATGCTATGGAGGACCAATGGCAAAGCCTCAGGCCATGCCAACCAGGTTTCAGCCATTATCTTACCAAGCTTGTTCTTTATAGTACCGTTTACTCTCTCCACCTTACCACTGGCTTGTGGTCGGTAAGGGGTGTGAAGTCTGCTACCGATTCCCATGAGTTTACACATATTTTGGAAGATATCACCAGTAAAATGGGTACCCCTATCACTTTTAATGATTCTAGGGATACCGAACCTACACACAAAGTCTTGTACAATTTTCTTTGCAGTGAGCACAGCAGTATTAGTGGCTGCCGGATATGCTTCTACCCAACCGGAAAACACATCAATACACACTAACACATACTTTAAATTCCTGCACGGTGGTAATTGGATATAGTCAATTTGTATTACCTGAAAAGGTCCGTCTGTAGGAGGGATGTGGGATGGCTCAGTTGGAATAGTTTTCCCAACATTTTTCCTCAAACAAGTAAGACATGACATTGCTTTCTTACCAGCCTGAGAGGAAAATCCGGGAGCACACCAGTATGCTCTCACCAGTTTGCACATACCTTCTTTACCCAGGTGAGTCAGACCGTGTGCTGCTTCAGCCAGATTGGAAAGTATGTTCGTGGAGCTACAGGCTTACTTTGTCCATCCCTCCAGAGTCCTGAGGACTCTTGACCACATCCCTTCGCCTTCCAGACCGCCTTTTCCTGCAGGGAACACAAATCTTGCATTTCAATTAATTTCTGCATGTCTAATGTCTGAAAAACCATCATAGTCTCGGTCGATACAGTCATAGGTTGCCCTGCTGCCCATTTAGCAGCTTCGTCTGCCCTGTTGTTGCCCAATGACACTGGGTCTTCTTCAAAGGTATGGGCTTTGCACTTTATGACGGCTACTGTTCTGGGTAACTGTATCGCTGTCAGAAGTCCTTTTATGTGTTGTGAGTGTGCCACTGGTGTACCTGCTGCTGTCGTAAAGTTTCTAAGACGCCAAAGGGCCCCAAAATCGTGCACTACCCCGAAGGCCTAAATAGAGTCAGTATATATATTGGCTGATTTACCATCTGCCAATTCACACGCTCTCCTTAGTGCTACTAGTTCCGCCACCTGGGCTGAGTGAGGTGGACCAAGGGGTTCAGCTTCTATCACATCCTGATCGTCCACAACAGCGTAACCAGTAAATAGCTCTCCTGTCTCTGTCTGTCTATGGCAACTTCCATCTGTATAAAACGTAAAATCTACATTTTGTAAGGGCGAGTCACGTATGTCGGGCCTTGCAGTAAAGGTCTGATTCAGGTGTTCCATACAGTCATGCGTGTCAGTATTCTTGCCTAACTCATCATCAACCAGGGTCTCCTTACCTCCCACCCTTTGTGTCTCTAGAGACACATACGGAAGGTATGTAGCTGGATTTAAGGTGCTACATCGCTTGATGGTGATGTTTGAGGGTTCCATCAGGGCTAGTTCCCACTTTGTGAATCTAGCTGAAGAAACATGTCTGGTTTTTGCTGAATTTAACAGAGCTGATACAGCATGGGGTGTATAGATAGTTGAATTATGTTCTAATACTACGTCCTCGCTCTTACTTACCAGAAGAGCCGTTGCTGCTACACTTCTGAGACATGTTGGGAGTGATCTTGCCACATTGTCTAATTGTGCACTGTAGTATGCTACCGGTCTGCTAGCGTCACCATGTTTCTGTGCGAGGACGCCTGCTGCACAACCATCAGCTTCTGTACAGAATAGCTCAAAAGGCTTTTCATAATCAGGTATTCCCAATGCAGGTGCTCTAGTCAGACTATCATTAAGATTAAAGAACGCTTGCTCTGACTCTTCTGTGTGTACAACACGTTCTGGTTTTGAGGAAGAGACTAGCTCCTGCAATGGTAATGCCAGAATAGAAAAACCTGGGATCCAGGATCTACAGTATCCACACATCCCCAAGAAAGTACGAATCTGTTTCTGGCTCTGCGGCAGAGTCATGTGTTGTATGGCCTCAATTCTGTCGGTTGTCAGGTGTCTTAGCCCCTTAGTGAGGCAGTGTCCTAAGTATTTGACCTTAGTCTGACATGGCTGTAATTTATCCGTTGCCACCTTGTGCCCTGTTTGTGAAAGATGAAGCAACAATAATTTAGTATCATGTAAACATGACATAAAAGAATCAGAGCAGAACAACAAATCGTCCACATATTGAATTAGAACAGACCCATTGTGGGGTTGAAAAGATTGCAAACAGTCATGTAAGGCTTGGGAGAAAATACTGGGGCTGTCAATGAACCCCTGGGGTAGTCTGGTCCATGTGTAGTGCACTCCCCTGTAGGAGAATGCAAAAAGGTATTGGCAGTCAGGGTGAAGAGGGACTGAGAAGAAAGCAGAACATAGATCAATGACAGTAAAATGACTGGCAGACGGTGGAATCTGCATGAGGATGACAGCTGGATTCGGCACTACGGGGAATTGGCTCTCAACAACTTTATTAATTCCCCTTAAGTCCTGGACTAATCTATAGCCCCTCCCCCCATTCTTCTTCACAGGGAAAATGGGACTATTTGCTGTACTGGCTGTACGAATTAAAATCCCTTGTTGTAACAGCCTCTCAATAACAGGATATACCCCTAGTTCCACCTCCGGTTTTAATGGATACTGTGGGATTTTTGGAGCTATCCTTCCACTTTTTAGATTGACCATGACAGGGGCTACGTTTGCCATCAGTCCAGTGTCCTGTCCATCTCTGGTCCATAGGGAACCTGGTATTTCCAGCAACATCCCCTTTACTTGAGATGGACTGTGTTCTATAACAGTAGAGTGTAACATTAACCTTTGAGGGGTATCCAATATATCCTGTACCTCATGTGCGACCTTCTCCGGTATATCTAAGAACACACCATCAGAAGTACAGTATATGACACATCCCATTTTACATAACAAGTCTCTCCCTAGCAAGTTAGTAGGAACCGCTGCAGCTAAGAGAAACGAATGCTTAGTATGCAGAGGCCCGATAGTAACTTCAGTGGGTTTAGTTAGAGGATAATGTAACACTTTTCCCGTTACCCCCATAGCTGGAATGGTTTTACTGGTCACCTGTAGATTGAAAGGAGAGGTTATCACAGATCGGGCCGCCCCTGTATCTACAAGAAAAGTTTGTTTCCTACCAGCTATGTCAACTATCATTTTTGGTTCTTCACTCTGACTCTCAGTTAACCTCACTGGCTGTAGACTACAGGTATGACCGGACCCCTAGCGCTGACTATTGATTTCCCGCGCAGCATTTGCTGCTGTAATAAGCGCGGGTAAATGTGAGTCTTCTAGTCTATGTGAATCCCTCCTTGGAGGATATCTATGTGACCCTTCATTAGGATTATACCTTCCCTTTGTACAATCTTTTCTCATATGTCCTTCTTCTTTGCAATTGTAACATCTGAACATTCTGCGTTTCCCGTTATGTGGGTTATATGCTGGTGGTCGTGTATGCATTTCCCCTAATGCCTGTATACTCACCGTCATCAACTTGTCACTCTTTTCTTCCCTTTTCCTAAAGATATTTTTGTCATGTTCCACAGCAACTTCTCTAAGAGAATCTACCGTGCTGCCTCTCCAACCAGGGGTTGAGGTTTGTACTCTTGTTTTTAGATTTTCCTTTAAACCATCCATCAGTACTGTTACCACTACTTCCCTATGATGTGGGTTCTCCCTTATATCTGATACCCCCGTAAACTGTGTCATTGATGCAAGAGCTCTACCAAAATAATCCGCTGCAGTTTCACTCTCTTTTTGTTTTATGGTGCAAATCTTACTCCAATTTACCACTACTGGAAAATATATGGCTAAGTGTTTGACAATTCTTTCTATATTCTTTTGGTTAATCTCATCAGTCAAGGTGTCATCTTCCTCCAACAAACAATCTTCAATAAATTTCTGTATGTTAGTATTGGGAGGAAGACACGCCCTCAACACTACACGCCAATCCTTATTGGTTGGTTTGTGGGCATTTCCTAAGTCTTTAACAAATTTCTGACATTTAGCTAACTCCTTTCTAGGATCTGGGAATTCAGTCATAATGGAACGTAATTCTGATCTTGTCCAGGGACAATGCATTGTAACATTTCTTAAAGGAACTACACCATCCTTATCCGGTTTCCCATTGGGAACTGATATTGTGCGGACTGGGTACGCACCCTCTGGTACACTGACTTCAGGGGACACTACAGGATTTGCTGGTTCTAGATTTAGAACGCTTTCACTCCTAGTGATCACGCTACTCTCACCTATCTCAGCCATTTTCTCATACTTGCGCTGAGCCTCTAGTACACTAACAGCATGGGCAATGGCCGAGATCACAGTGGGTTCATCTTCATCTTCAGATACACTTGATTTAAACTGGCTTAAAACAGGATACAACTTAGCAATTTTTCTTTTTGTTAGTTTTAATATTGGCTGTACTTACCGCTCCCGCCACATAAGGTGGCGGGGGCGCGCTTGCGCTGAGTTCGCCACGCTTCTCGACGGTTACTTCCGTTGTGCGCGCGCTTTTAGCCACACCTACTTCCGCTTTGCATTCGCTGCTCTGCCACGTGTTACCTTCCATTTGCCACAATTTTAAACAATCATTATGTTTATTCCTCACTTTCGTTGAGGTAATCAACCATGCTTTATCTTTTACAGTATTTAGTACCTCTGCATTAAAACTCCCTATTGTTGGGAAAGGCCTATCACAACCTTTGGTCATCTTGACCCACGTGTCGCAATACGCAGTTGCGTATGCACCATATTTCTTACACATGAGAAATCTCGCTGAACCAATAGGACCTTCCTTAGGCAGTACCTTGGCCTTCTCTAGCATTTGCTTAGCACCTATATTGAACAATAGGGTCCCAGAAATATTACAATATCCTGCCACAAAATAGGGTTCCAGAAATAACACACTATTCAGCCACTAATTTTCAACACTACAGCTAGAGATATTTTACCGGCCTGTGGACGTATTTGCTACAAGCCGCGTCCACTCGCTTCCTCTTGTATTAAACAAGGACCCCTAATACAGAAATATCAATGCGGACTAAAGGGTTATCAGCTACCTGATCACCCCTGACTTTCCAACAAAATCTGTTGAGTTTATTACAACTGGTAGCATCCGGTAAAGTCAATTACCAGCCTTACCAACGTAATTCCTCCCCGTTACTCCCAAGTCACAATCACGGCTTTCCTTGCCGTGCGGTGCAATCGCAACGCTTAAAGCTAATCCGTAAGCGATGCGATTACCCTTGGGTGCACGTCGCAAAAACTTATTCAGTTTCCGCCCCCCGGTATACCTGCCTTGTATACCGTACACCAGTTGGGCACCTGCCTCGTCAAACAGCAACTGACACTCTATTTTGCAATAGATAAAACCTTAGTGTATTTAAAGTCAACAAATCACACGACATACACCTTTTCTGCGCAGAAAATAAAAGAATTCCCAACAATAGTAATAATGTCCCAGTGGTTTTCACAAGTAATTATATTATGCACATATAATAACTATCAAGACGATTGTTTAACCACGTGGAAAATCTACCGGAAGTTCGCGTACGCACAGCAGGAAATACACATACGCTAAGCAATGCAATACAGTTAAAACGCACAATGACAGAAAAAAGAAACAGTTTTCTCTTTTGTCCCTAGGTTCTAGTTAGCGTGCCCTAGATAATGCAAAACGGACATTCGGTTTCACAACACAGAGTAAAATTCAGGTTTTGAACACAATATGTTCTTACCCGTATATGACGCGTCTCCACCCTTTGTTGCGGAACCGAAATCCGTTGGTCTTGTGTATCATCGGCAACGAAACCTCCAAAGCTCACGAGCCCCCAAATTGTTATGTGCGTATTGACGCTAACCAATAACGATTGTCGAACCTCGAGCTGTGTTTCCAAAGCACAAAGATTTATTCGCAAATAGTAGAATAAATATGCTCAAGCGAAGTAATAATAAATACAGCCGTTACTTATCGCAGGCGCTCTGGATCCAGTCTAGTCATTCAATCCTGAAGTATGGGGACAAGATGTCTGCACACTAGATCACAAGCTGCTGCTTATATACACAATCAAATACAGTAATACAATGAAGATGGTATAGCTTGCATCTATTGGTCCAGGTCTCAGGAAGGTCCAAGGGGTTGTCAATCATTGGCTAGTTCATCCTAAGGAATCCAAAGGAGGGGGTCACCTCTCCAGGGGGTATGCTCGGCTCTTCCCGCCAAGATTTCTTAGTCTTAAGTAGTTCATAATTCCCTATCATTCATAACTTGTGTATGCACTCTGCGATTCCCTCGCAGAGTGAACCAAACAGTAGGATATGTAACGAGGTTCATTATGATACCACTCATGATGTGATTCCTCCAACCTGTTCCGTGTATTTCACTAATATGCATGTAACTCTGATATAACATATAAATACTACTATATTTTCGACATAACTGACTATGTGTTGCAACTACCATTAATGTGTACTATTTTATAAGTATGCGTGTTTGTGCGAATGTATGGTAAAAGACCAATTACTGTTGCTGCCACGTGTAGTGGATGCGTATGCCCTTTCACGCCGTAGCGTGCCCTTGTACGCCGTAGCGTACCGTGCGCATCTTTTCAGACAAAGACAACCAAGTTTGCTAGACTTTAATGGAAATGACTTTATCCAATTTGCTGACTTCGACACCCCCCAAACCCCCCAGAGAGTTCTAGTGTGGATAATGAGAGAATATACTAACATCTTTGTGAAGGGAACATGAGTGGTAAAAACCTTTTGGGGCGTAGTTTTCTGTAATACGTGATTTGTGCAATATAGATAGGAACTTGTAACTAATAAAGCAGAGTTTATTTGTACACTCAAACCATGCAGTGTATTTAACTCTCTCCAGCTGATGAGCTCATAACTAATAAACTGACACTTACATGTGAACAATCTGATATAGATTCGACACTGTACTGGAGACTACTAAGAACTCTGCTACCCCTTCAGTGTCTCTCTGTGAAATGACGCTAGATCACGGTGGAGGGTGGTATTTATACATTCAAATCAGAGACCTGAGAGCCGACGACATCACGATGACGTTTTGCCTCGTTTTGGAATCCGAATAGGCGGGAGAGTACTAAGCCGACTTGGCTTGGTACTCGGAACCCTGAAGTTCGGGTGGGTTCGGTTTCAAGGAAACCGAGCCCGCCTATCTCTACTTTATTTATAAATAGCTGAGCATGCTTGAACTAATTGCAAAACTATTACCATTGTGCACTGTTTAAAACAATAAATTATACTTATTTTGCAAGTAGCAACATTGTTTATTAAGCATGACAAGATAAATTAAGTTTGCAAGTATTAATGAATTACAGTAAATACATTTTTGGTCCCAGCATTCTATGTATGGGTTGCTCTGTATTTATATGCCTGGTATTAGCAAAATGAAGCAGATTTCCAGGTTGTTTAGGAGACTGACAGTTTGTTAATTACTAGAAATTATTTGTTTTATTTCGATGTTGAGAAAATAAGTAACATCCTGTTCTTTGTCTTTTTCACAGATTATCTCCTCTGTCACCCTTGAATAGCACATGCTATATTACACCCATAGACCAACAGAAAAGTGCCTGCCCTGCAGCATATAATATAAATCAGGTGACAATTAGACAATTAGACTCCTCAAAAACCATTGAGAGAAAAACAAATCACAACTGTGCAGCATAAATCTGATTATACAAGAGCTGAAAAGAAGCAACTTAATACAAAAACCACAGCTACAAATATGAATATACCACTGCAATGTGGAAATAGATAGATAGATAGATAGATAGATAGATAGATAGATAGATAGATTGATGAATGCAATGCAATTAGATGCATACGCAGATAGGTCTGTCAGAAGAGATATCTCTTGTGAGTGTAACAGGGCTGGTGCAAATATGCGCAATGATGTTGATGATGATTAGCATCATAAGCTAGCTGCTACTGATGACTTATTAAATCTTGACTATTCCCACTGATTCAATTAGTGCGGCTGCTATATTATATGAAATTGCAGACGTCTATTCTCACTACTTACTTGATACCTTTGAACTGTGGAAGGAAAGAAGAGTCCCATATAATTTTTAAAGGGAAAATAACAGTTGTTTTTATTTTACTATGTTTTATATGTTAAATGCGGCTTCCACATTTATTAATAACATTGTGCCAGACACTATTATCTGTTGTGTGTATATAGCACTTCATTACAATATTACATTGTGTACAAATAGGTTAATGCAAATTTCGCATGTGCTACTAACACCTTTAAGAGACAACTCTAAGGTATCTCTGAAACTGATTAACTGGATCTGATACTAATCTTGATTAGCACTGGCTTAATGGAGGTAAGCCACTGCTTACCTCCGAAGGTAAATCTAACGAATTCCTAGGTGTTCACCAAGACCCGTTGCAAGGTGGAATGGGCTTAGGTGTCAGGAGTCGCAGTTGGCGGTACTCAGGTTTGTCTCAAGATGTAGTATAGCGGGAGGAGGAGCAAGTAGAGAGAGTGTAGTCAGACAGCCGGGACTGGTACACAAGGGATCAATGTAGTACAGAATCAGTGAGCAGGCTCAGCGTGAAGAAGAATATCCAGGTTCGGTACACTGGCTGGCATCAGAGGTAAAGGAGAGGGGCGATGCAACGTCAGATAAGCCGGGTCAGGGTCACCAGAAATCCAAGAAGAGTCAGCAAGCTGGGTCGGTACACAGGGGCAGAAGAGGAAGAATAGTCACACAGGCAGATACTGGTACACAGGAGTTCACACAGGGGTTGCAAGCACAGAGATCCACGGAGAGAACAGGAGCCAGGAAGCAGACAAGTTTCTGTGAAGATTAAATACCCATACCCAGGTAAGATTCAATTCCCCCGCCCCAAGTTGCGGTCATGTGACCGCCGAACCCGGAAGTGCGGCTTCCGACATCAGACAGAGCAGCGTTGGACAGGAGGAGAGGCAAGTCCGCAACAATCTCTAAGTCTTCTCTACAATATCCCTACACTATCCCTATACTATTGTGGGTGCCTGACATATGCCTGGTGGAGATGTACCTGGTGTTGAGCCAGACACATTTTGAGATACATCCAAATGTAAACATGTTATTTTCTCTGTGCATCTTTTCCTACATATATTAAAAACACAAATGCATACAACTGTAGATCAGCCCCTGTATATATAGATTGTAGGGCATGTACATTAATATTTTAGATGGTCAAGACAGAATCACCTTTGTGAAAGTCCTGTGCTTTTGTAATTAAATGCAATAGTGTTCACATAACTGTACAGCCATACATCACTCTTCAGAGGGACACTTTCTTCTGTGCTGCATTACAAAGTAGTATACAATGCTGTATGAGGGCTATGTCTCAAGTTAAATATAGAGGAAGGAGTAGTACATTCTTACTTGTTCACTGTATTTTTTTGTTGGGCAGTGTGGTGGGAGTAGTCGGGTGGAGCTCTGGAGCTGAAAGTATGTTAGCCCTGATGTGTTTGCCGTAACTAGACATTTTAGTGCCATGGGCGAAACAGAACACTGGAGCCCCCCCCCTTCCCCACAATGTACCTTTATGAGAATAGATGTTGCCTCTCAGCAGTTATGCCTCATCGGTGTCTTCTGACTGCTGGTGTGTTATGCTCCACTGCTCCTTAGACAGATCCTGGAATATTGGGTCCTGTTTGGAAAAGAGATTGTTATTACTGACCTCCTTTAAAGTTGAGCACTGAGTAAAGAATCTAGATATCCCTCCCCACAACCAGACAGACATTAAATCAGTAGCTTTTTCTGTTTAAAAAAAGTCTTCCTTCCACCCAATCAGCTTAATAATTCAATTAATAGCTTTTACAGTTAATGTCTATTTCACCCCATATAGCCCCAACATCAAATTGACAGCACCCACGCTATAATAAATAAGCCTCCCCAGTCCCGACATTTAATGAATAACATTCCCATTTAATAAGCAGACATACCCCACGCATTAGCCCATACATAGACATACTTCACCCCTCACCAGCCCCCATCATTAAATTTATAGCATTCCCATTTAATAAACCAAATTATTCCTCTCCATACACAACATTAACTTAAAAGCCTCCATATTTAACTAACAGACTCTCACCAGCACCGACATAAAATTATTAACAATTCCATCTAATACAAATTACAAATTTCCCCATATTTAATAGTAATTATTATTATATAATTAATATATTTATTATATAATTAATATTTTACAGATTTTTTACATTACTTATGTTTTCATAGTATGCATCATATATTTATGTACTCCAAACCCCTGCATCTCCCTCTATTCCCTCCAGACCCCCCCCCCCCCACCCACCTCCGGACTCCTTCCTCACCAGACTAAACTGACTCCTTCTCTCAAGACACCTTGCTCACCAGACCTCCTCACTCCTCCTCTCCAGACACCCCCATTCACTACAGACACCCTCCTCAACAAACCCCTCAACCCCTTCTCTCCAGACCGCCCCCCCCATTCACTCCAGACAACCTCCTCACCAGACCCCTCACTCCTTCTCTCCAGACCCCTCCCCCATTCACTCCAGACACCTTCCTCTCCAGCCCTCGCTCCTGTCCTCTCCAGACTTCTCCCCTCATTCTCTCCAGCCCCCTCTTCTCACCAGCCCCAGCAGTATTTTACTTACCTGAGCTTCTCTTCATCTTTCTGTCATCTTTTTCCTGTGTCCTTCTTACTTCTGTGCTGGCTCCTCGTCGCCTGTGTTCTGACAGCGTCCTGATGTCATTATTTGTACGTAAGGACACTGCTGGAGCAGCAAGCCGGTACCCTACTCCTTGCGCTGGTTGTCTTCAATGGGCAAAAAAGTCCTGCGGTGGCAGCACAGGTTTCCACTTAATTGGTGGGGGTTGAATATGTAACGGGTGGGCGGGTGTTGCGCCCCCCCTAGGCATTGCGCCCTGGGCGGTCGCACTGCCCACACCGCCCTCATTACGGCTCTGGTGTTTGTTAACTTGGGAGTAAATATATCAAGCTGCGAGTTTCCGGCAGGTTTGAAAAATGAAGATGTTGCCTATCATATTCTAGCTAACATTTTGTAGAATGTACTAAATAAATGATAACTAGAATTTGATTAGTTGCTATAGGCAACATCTCCTCTTTTCAAGACTCACAGCTTGATAAATTTACCCCTTGGTGTTTGCTCTTTCATTCCCCTACATTTCCCCCTCAAACAAATTGAGTTTTGCTGCTTTGATTGGTTTGGTGACACCATTAATGGTCAATTTCCACTGGGAAAATGTGCAAAATTTTGTGGCCAAATTCAGAATTACTCAAATATGTAATGGAACAGATATAAAAAAAAATCTTATCTATTAGCCTATGTAAATCTAACACATTTTATAGGGTTATCATGGTAATTTTCACATCAGGGGATCTGTAATGAAAAGTGTTATTTTATTGGTGTGTGGTATGGAGTTAATATATTAACCTTTGTATACAAATTATTATTTTTATATAATGTCTTCTAAGAAGCAGTATACATGAGATTATAACAATTGCAAAATATTAACATTAATATATAGACATGAGTCAATAGGATTAAGAACCATTTATTCAACAGTTTACAATCTAAAGTCAAAATGTATTATTATTATTATTATTATTATTATTATTATTATTATTATTCACAGTTGTCATTCTGTACACACATAATCAATATATTTATGTATATGTGCATCCTCAACAGTAAAAAAAAAACTATATTTGATTATTGACTTTTCTTGTTGTTTGACCTTGTTCTCTTGGGTCCCGCTAGATGGCAGAATGTCACCAAGAAGCCACTGTCAGGACATTGCAGTGTTCATGTATTCTCTGCATCATTGTCATTGCACAAGGATTGGTGCAGTGCCAGAGAGCTGTGTGTGGGTGCCACTTTGCAGGACTGACGTGCAGTGACTAGGGAATAAATGCTGGAATAGCAAATTATATGGTGGTGTAAGGTTGAAAGGTGGTGTGACAATGTTGTGTATGTCTTGAGTTCCATATAGGAGCAGCAGAAAAAGCTGCAGTGTGGGTGCAGCTCTGTGTTTTTAAAATACAGTTTCAGAGGAAAGGCTGTTGGGAGTGTATTAGTCGTAAAGTGTACTAAGGTAAGGAGAGGATGCACAAAGAGGGAGATGGTTTCGAGCTGTGCTAACATGATCTCATTAGTTCCTTTGGATGGGATTAGGGCTCCAGTGTGGGGACACAGACTGAGTCACGGTGACAGGAATGGTGGGTGGAAATGATGGCTTCAAGTTTTTAAAATTGTTGTTTTTCCTATGGTATTAAAGTGACAGCTCCTCTGTGTAACTCCTCCGCTCTCAGATTTTACAGCTGACTCCTGTGCAGGATTTGTTCAGGTGTTCATGCAGCTTTTTCACGGTCCCTTAGTTCTGCCCTGTAGTCCTTTTTTCACATTTATTCACACATTGTAACCCTAATTTCCTAACTTGTAAACTACTCTAATACTTTCTTATTACTGCAAATTCAGCCCAGTAACTGTATCTGTTAAAAACACCATAAATATGATGTTAGAGATACTAACCTGACTTGTAGCCCTCTCTGGTATACACACTGTATCTGGTCCACTTACACTGTACCATGAACAAAGTTTATCCTGTTTTACCGCATTTTGTTCTTCTGTCACATGCACTAGAAGAAAACCACAATTTTGTACCCTAAAAATTGTGAGCAGTGCAAACAATGTATTTGGAATACCTGTGCGTAATTATAGGTGTCATTATGCAAATGAAATAAATATATATATATATTATTCATTGCATAGCCCAAATGACAAAACGATTAGCATTTTATATACAACAGATCTCAGCATTATTATTATTATTATTTTTATTATTATGCATTATCATTTATTTATAGGATGCCACTAAAGGTCCTCAACGCCGCACAGAAAGCATAGGACAAAACAGAACATAGCATTACAGGACAATACAATAAACACACTGCAGTTAAAATATCAACACAGTTGTGAACAGACACACAGGGCAAAAAAGTTATGAGTGAATCCCAGAACATTTAGAAACTAGAAAAGGGAAGTCTGTGCCCAGAAGTGTGGGCGCAACTAACAGAATCAGAGCCAGTGAGATGCGAAGAAAAGGGAGACGTGGAGGCCAAGGGCAGGAGCCTAGTGATGAGGTGCAAAATGAACCTGAGATGCCAATGGCAATGGTAACAAGAAGAGGAGGACATGAGGTAAGAGGGCCATGCTCGGAGCTTACAATCTAAAGGAAGGGGGCAGACCAACAGCAAGCCCATAGTGGTGAGTCAGTGTAATGGAACTAGAAACCGGAAGAAAAGGACAAACGAGTGGGTTATATGAGGAGCAGAGGATGTATGAGGGTGAGGAATACATCGACTTTGTTAAGAATACGCATGAAGTGGAGGAATTAGGAGGGTGGAGGAGAAGTTAAACAGTGGAATGGTAGGTTTTTCTGAACAGGTGGGTTTTAAGAAATTGTTTGAAGATTTGCAGGCTAGGGGATGGCTTGATAGAATGCGGGATATTATTCTAGAGAGAAGGGGCAGCATGGGATAAATTTTGAATGCAGGAGTGAAACATGGTTACCAGAGTGGAGGTGGTTGCGGTTGGCTGATCATAGAGGATGGGAGGGTGTATGAACAGAGATGAGGTTGGAGACGTAAGGAGCATATAATATCCTGTGTCTCTACAAAAGATACCAATCTGTGCCACATCACATATACTCCCCTGTGCCCCGCACCAGGACTATCCCTCAATTTTATACACCAGCCGGTGTCTTAGCCAACTTATCCCCATATGCCAGTCTTTGCCACCACACAATATACAAATCTGTGCCACATTCATTTCTATTGTTTTCAGCATATGCAAAGCCTGGTTTCCTGTTTCAGACAGGGGGCTGTGGCACAAAAAAGAGGGGGCTTCCCTAGGCACCAGGGTGCACTTTTTAGTTGACACAGTATTTGTCCTGCCCTGCCCTAATATTTTAATGTTAAGTTGCCTTTCTCACTGTCCAAGCTAACTTTGTTTCCACTAGTTCTGTTAAACTGGACACATCAAGAATCTAAACCTAAATGTAAAATAAAAATTCTAAGTTAAAATATTTTTAGTGGCACAACCTGGACATAAATCTCCAACTTGTCAAATATATCATACACCATAGCTCCTGGATATTATTTATTTAATATACAGACCTTTACCACTTCCCCATATTTTTTCATACCCACTGTTTACATTTATTACATAAACAGTTGTCATAGAACCAGCTAGTAAATTGTTTTATACAGCCTATATGCTTTCTTGTAGTGACTCCGCATTTGGCTCTATAACTGCACTTCTAGTCTTCTCTGCTTCCTCCCCTGCTATTCCTGTAAGCGTGTCAAATCTTTATTATCAACCACAGTTTTCATGAACAAAACCGAGTACCTCGTGTTACCATGACATCCACGTTTCTCTCAGTGCATGCAAAAGTACTTCTGAAATGGTGTAGCAGAGCAGATGGCTTTGAGACAACCCGAACATAGAATTTTTTTTTAAGTATTTTATTACCCTTTTGTGAGAATGACTTGCAAACAAATGTGTTAGTAGCTGGTACAAAGTTGCAGTATCTAACAAGAAACATTATATTTAACTGCATCTCACGGTTAACGTTAATAGCTTTCAAACACTGTTTGCCATGAGAATGAATGCAGTACCTCCAAGCAGCTCTTAAATGCAAGAATCTATGGCAGACAACCCTTTAAAAGAAAATAAATAGTTCTCATTAATACATATTAAATTCAAATGAATCCGCTGTGTCAGACAGAAAAATGGATTCATCTAGAGACAGACTGGGAGCAGCTAGTAAAAAAAAATCTGCAAGAGTTTATACCACAGAAACAAATGGGATTTAAAGTTTTAGCAGGTGATACAGCACATTGCCCTGCATACTTGCAGAAACTGGCACTTTCTGGGCAACATTAAAGGAGTTGCAGATTTTTTTAGCCTCAATTAGAAAACAAAAGAAGTAGAAACATTTTTTTTTTTTTTATAAATATACAGCATCACCCTAAAATTGTGTTTTCACAATGTTTGCATTTGTATAAAATATATATTTTTTCCTCTTACTCCCTACTTTCTTAAATGACAATCCCTTTGTTGTTGCCCATAGCAACCAATCCGCTTCTAGCTACATTTATCTAGTAAATTCTACAAAATGTTAGCTAGAAGCTGACTGTTGCTATGCGCCAAATCTCCACTTTTCATTTTAGGAAGCTTTAGTAAATTTACCCCAGGACTTTGCAATTCTATCCCACTCATGCTTGGAAAAAAGTTCAAGGTCCATCAAATTGTGAGAGTATCACCTGTGCACAGCTCTCTTTAGGTAATTTCACAGGTTTTGAATGGAATCAGGGTCTAGACTCTGACTGAGCCATTCCAAGATTTTGATCTTCTCTGAAGCCGTTCCTTTGTTGACTTAGATGATTGCTTTGGATCATTATCAAATTGGAAGGTGAAATTCCTCTTCATCTTCAGCTTTCTGGCACTGGCCAGCAGGTTTTGTGCCAAAAAATCTTTTTTATTTATTATGCCCTCTATTCTGCACCTAACCCAGCTGAAAAAAAGCAACCCCAAAGCGTGATGCTGCTGCCACCACCATACTTCACACATGTTTCTGGTAATTAAATGTATTTTGCAAAATTCAGTTGGGCTTGGATGTTCCTTCTTGTAAAAAAATAGCTTAGTTTGGCACCATAGCCCATAACCCAGACATGTGCAGAATACGGTCACATGCAGGGAGTAACCAATTCCTGAAAGAAAATTGTGCAACTCCTTTAATGTTGCCATAGGCCTCTAGGTAGCTTCCCTGGTGAGCTTTCTCCTTGTCCTGTCATCAACTTTGCAGGGATGTGCTGATTGTGACACATTTTTCCACTTATTGATCACAGTCTTCACATTATTCCATGGTGTACACAATGCCTTTGAATTTTTTATTATACCCTTTTCCTAAGTGGTACCTTTGAACAATAAGATCCCACAGATAATTTGAAAGCTCATTGCAGACCATGGCTATCTCAGTATGATACAACCAAGAAAACTACAAGTAAATCCTACAGGAACAGCTGATCTTTATTTGTAGTTAAATATGGTAAAAGGTCTGACATAATTTATCTTGATTTCAGGCTTTACATCACAAACACCTGCAAATTTAATAAGGGTGTGTGTACTTATTATATCTACTGTATATGTAATACATCCTACCCTTTGCTGCTTTATTAGATGTGCATACCAGAGAAGATAAAGCTGACCCTCGCATGCAAAGCGAAAGATGCATGGGTCAAAATGTATGAAACTCATAGACAAATACAGGATATCATGGCTGAATCCCCTTGGAAACAGTGAATGTGTTTCCCTCTTTGTAGAGAGATATGACATGTAGAATAGTAATCTGGGTACATTTATAAGAATATGTTCATGCATTTGTTTGGGCTGGATCTGGACTCACTCTGAACCTCTGGTAGATTGTACAGGACACCTGACAGCTTACTCTCTAGCACTGACTCTCTAGGTTTGTCAGTTTTTTTGTTAGTCTGGCAGCTATCTCAAATATTCTGGTAGCTCTTCCAGAAACATTAGTAGCTCTTTCAGCAAAACTAGCCTCCCTCTCTGTCAAGTTTGCAGCTTATTCTGTCAAATGTATGTTCTATTTGAGACCTGCAGCTATGTCTATGTGATTTGAAGTCCTTCTACTCTTCTACAGTCTCTTTGCTGTGGGTGCACTATGCCTGTCTGGAGCACTTGTCCTTACTGTACTCACACTAAAAGAGGCCTGCTTCATCTCTGGCAGGCTCCGTGGTTGTGGCTGGAACTGCATTCTCTGCTGTGGCAGCTATTCGTGGCAAAGGTCCCAGCAATGATCATGCTTAACTCTTTCCAAACTCACTTCAACACTTCTTGTTCTCTTTTTTTGGCAGGCTCTGATGTAATTTCTTTAGTCCTGTTTCTTTGGACATGGACCTGGGAAATATAGTTTCATTCATCCTTATAGCCCTATTTTACTGACGGCTCCTCCCCTCATCCAGGGTGGTAGTGTTCTTCAAAGACTCCAGTGGCGTTCTACAGAGTTATAGTTCACACAGAAACAGGAGAGGTGGCAATTTTCAGTGCTGAAAAACAAATTATAGGGCTGTCAGTGGTCTTCAAAGGCTTCAGTGACAATCTACAGAGATATAGTTCACCCAGAAATAGGAGAGGTAGCAGTGTTTAGTGCTGAAACAGAGATTCAAATAATAGGGCTGGCAGTGTTCTTAAAAGTCTCCAGTGGCATTCTTCTGTGCCATAGCTCATACAGTAACAGGAGAGGTTGCAGTGTCCTTGTCACTCTCCAGTCTCCAGTCACATTGTTCTTGTCACTCTCCAGTCTTCAGTCACATTGTTCTTGTCACTCTCCAGTTTCATGTTGATACTAATCCCTCTACGTCATGTGTTAAAGATTATGTTCAAGACAAGTGCACAATGGTTTTAAGTCAGGGAAACAGAAATGTAAAAAAAAATCTATGTACCTTTTTAAAGAAATCTCTAATAAAGGTGAAAGTTTACAGTAGAAAAACATAAAATTGCAAACATGCCATTCTACCCAAAATATTAACAAGCATACTAGCATAAGCTAGCTCCCTTCTCTCAGCACCTACATTCTACACTGTCATCATCCTCACTAAAGTACTGAAGTACATTTCCCCTCAAATTCTATTCTTCTTTCAGCTGTTGCATTATCCTACATACTGTTGCAGAATGCCAAAAATTACCCCAAATTTTCTGGGACACAGGCAGCATCTCCTCCATGTCACTGTCATTTTTTAAAAAGCTCTGTACCCTCAAGTTAATTGTGTGAGCAAAACAGGCAATGTAATGGAAATCCCCCACTGTAATGCTCTAACAATATTGGTGGCATTATCAGATACAGGGCTGCCAAGAGGAATTCAGGGCCCCGGTACAACAAATTCATGGGGCCCCCCTATAGTCGAGTATGCTTAAAAAAAAAATTGGAGGTGTGGTCATGCATTTGGGTGCATGGCAAATGCGCCATTGGGGCGTGGCTAACACATCAAAATCACTAGGCTCTGGATTCACTGGAGCGTCACATATGTCCAAGCACTCCTGACTTTCAGGACATCTTGCACCACAGTGTAGTATAGAAAGAATGCAGTGTGTACACAAAGAGTTCAGTCTTGGCCTGCACCTTACATTGTGCAGAACACTCTACCAAAAATTGGCATTGTCACTACTAGAATCCCAACATTTCACATACTGTCCTGCTCTCTCCTGCCTGTTCTTCTCACTTTTGCCACCTGTGGCTGCAGGTTTCTTTAGTTGCGGCTTGTCTGGATCCTGGAATGCTGGGGGCCCTATATGGGAATAAATGGCTACATTTAGATAATTCCAAGCATCCCTGGCATTAAATCAATACCACCCACGATTAATAATTAGGCCTTCCTCCAGCTCCAACATTACAATAATATGCCCCTTCATCATCACCATGCCTTATGATCACACTGCGCCCTCCATGCTGCTTTTGCCCCATTCACCTGGTTCCCCTTCATCACACTATACTATGCTGCTCCCCCCCTTTTTTCAATCCCACTGTACCATGCCTCCCCCCTTTTTAACCCCACTGTGCCATGCTGTCCCCCGTTTTTAAACCCCACTGTGTCATGCTGCCCTGCTGTTTTTTAACCCCACTGTGCCATGCTGCCCCTGTTTTTAAACCCCATTGTGCTATGCTGCCCCCCTGTTTTTTAACCCCACTGTGACATGCTCCACCCTGTTTTTTAACCCCACTGTGCCATGCTGCCCTGTTTTTTAACACCACTGTGCCATGCTGCCCCCCTGTTTTTTAACCCCACTGTGACATGCTCCACCCTGTTTTTTAACCCCACTGTGCCATGCTCCCCAGTTTTTTAACCCCACTGTGCCATGCTGCCCCCCTGTTTTTTAACCCCACTGTGCAATGCTCCACCCTGTTTTTTAACCCCACTGTGCCATGCTGCCCTGTTTTTTAACCCCACTGTGCCATGCTTTCTTGGTCCTCTCTGTTCCTCTCTGCTCCATTCAGACTGAATGCCGGGCGTGTCATGATGAAGTCACGCCCGGCATTCAGTCTCAATGGAGCAGAGAGGAGCAGAGAGGAGGGACGCCGGCACCGCAATCACTTGAGTATGTTTATTTTTTTAACTACCCTGCTCCCCCTACCAACGACCGAGCCCCCATCCCCGCAAAAAAAAAAAAAAAAAAGAAAAAAATGTAGTTTTGAAAAAAAAAAAAATTACAAAAAAATTTTGTCGGCAGCGAGGGCCCAGCCCGGGCCCCCTGGCATGCCCGGGCCTGGGTAATTAGTACCCGCTCCCCCACCATCTCGGCGGCCCTGATCAGATATCACATATCCTCAGGAGAGTCCAAGCAGGATAAACCATGTTGCAATGACATCCCTTAGTTTTTCAAACAGGTTGTCAGCAGCTCAGTGGATTTCTGGTAGCGGCGGATCTCTCGGAGAGCAACAGTCCCGGGACGGTAACGATGCGGCTTCTTCTTGCCTTTTAGTGGAAGCAGATGGTACACAGAGTAGCCTGCCTCTGGCGTTGTTTGTCAGATGCTGCTGCTGTTCCTGCTGCTGAAGGAGATTTACAAACCCAGTGGGCTGTCAAGGTCATATAATCTTTAGTTTTCCCAGTTCCGCTTGTCCACATATCTGTGGTTAAGTGTAAAGTGGGTAGAATGACATTTTGTAGCCCAATATTTTTCTTTTTGTAACCTCCTGGTACAGGTGAGGAATTGCTTGCCTAGTAAATTGGTGTCGAGATGGAATTTGATAACGGGGGCACAGGACTTCAATTAATTATCTAAAACCTACTGCATTAATGGACACACATCTAATACTAGTATAGTCACCATGGCGCCTGTGATCCGCTGTCCGACTGGGTGATAGTTGCCATACTTGTTTCCTCTTGCAAAGGATTGTTTAACAGTCAATTGGTGTAAATTACTAGCAATCTTCTTCTTGGTCTGTTTCTGGGTTGAAGATCCACCCCCAGCAGCAGGAGCAGCAGCAGCGGGCCTAACGCTCACAGATTCTTCTGAGGAATCCTGGATAGGGGAGTGTGACAAAATGTAGTATATCTAATGAATGATGGTTATTTTCTGTTGAATTTATGTATAACAGTATGAATATTTTTTTTTTTTTATAACTATTTATTTTGAGAAATCGCAATGATATACAGATACGAATCAACAAATTAGTACATTGCAGGAATAGAAAAAACAAAACAGGAAGCAAAGCAAAACATGAATAAATAACAATGTAACAGAAAATGAAGTAATGGATATGCAAGACATCAACAGAATGCCATTGAGGAAACAGGTAAGTATACCATTGTTACTCAGGATATTCAAACATCAACAACATTTTATTATAGTATAGAGGGTGGTAAGGGAGTGGGGAGGGGGGGGCACTGGTCGTCACCTAAAGAAGATAGATAATTAAGAAAAAAAAGAAAAAAAAAGAACATTCTTCCCATTATTTTCTTTTATTATATAAAAAAAAAGTTCAGGAGAGAGTATTACCCAGGTATTCGGGACAGGGGTAACAGCTTCAGGAGTCGGGCCCCCTATGCACATCACTTAACAGGGAGGAGTTGGTACAGGAGCTAAGGGGTTATAAGTAAAGCCAAGGAGCCCAAATCTGGTGGAATTTATCTTCCTTATCGTGAAGGTGGTATGTAATCCGTTCCATCTGTGCAATGAACCAAATATAGGATCGTAAGGCCGACATAGTGGGGGGTTCAACTTGTTTCCATGACTTAGCCAAAAGGCAACGCACAGCTGCCAGGACATGGGAAGCTAATTTCGCAGACTGTCTATCATCATCAATCAGAGGGTAACAGAGAAGAAAAGACCATGGGTCTTTCCGGACAGGGCACGGAAGGAGGGAGGAGAGGAGGGCCCTAACTCTGTCCCAAAAGGAGGATATTTTAGGGCAGGACCACCAGATATGTAAGAAAGAACCCATCTGGCCACAACCCCGCCAGCATAATGGAGAACTAGAGGGGAACATTTTAGTAAGTTTGTCAGGGGTGTAGTACCATCTATAGTATATTTTATAAGCGTTCTCCTTAACTGAAGTGGAAATAGAGCTGGTGGCCACCTGTTCCCTTATGGTTTCCCAGCAATCCTCCTCCAGGGGGGGCCCAGGTCCCTCTCCCACTCCCTCTCATGCCTACCTCCCGGAGGTAAAAGTACATCAAGAATAAGGCTATAGATATAGGAAATCGTGCCCCTACCCAAAGGTGAGGAGAGACATAAAGTTTCAAAGGGGGAAGCACGAGAGTGCGGGAAGGAGTCCCCACGAGGAGAGAGCCCACAAAGTGCCGTACCTGGAAATACTCTATAGAATTTAGGATGGAGACTTGGGAATTTAGAGCGCAGATCATCCCAGGAGATAAAGGCACCATGAAATATTAGATCCCCTGCAAATCGAACACCTGCAGAGACCCACGGACTATAGAAGGCAGAGGAGAGCCCAGGAGGAAAGGCAGGGTTACCCCAAAGAGGTAGGACAGGAAAAGTTGACATCGGGATTTTGAGATGGGGCCGGCAAGTCTCCCAGATCGTAGCTGAAAATAATAAGGTGGGGCATCGGCAAGTAAGGGGAGATCTAGCTTGTTTTGGGAGACCCCAAATACAAGAAAGAACTGGAAATTTATGATAGGCGGATTCAATGTCGACCCACGACAATTTCGCAGGGGGGGCAAAGGAGGCTACAATCTGGCTCAGATGAGCCGCCCAATAGTAAATTTTCAAATCCGGGAAACCCTTACCACCACATCTGGTGGGTCTCTTTAAGAGAGCCAGCTTAATCCTGGGAGACCGACCGTTCCAGACAAATATGGAGAGACATTTTTGGAGAGATAAAAGATCCGAAAGGGGGACTCTAACAGGAAGGGTCTGAAAGAAATAAAGAAGCTTAGGAAGGAGGTTCAGAAATGACCCTGCCCAGCCACGAGATGATCAATGAGCGCCAGGAGAAAAATTTGATTTTAGCAAAGAGGCCCGGGTAGTTCTCCCGATAGAGAGAGCCATAGGAGTTGGTAACAAAAATACCTAAGTATTTAATTTTCTTTCTTTGCCACCGGAAGTTAAAACGGGAGGTGAGAGCTAGTCCCTCCAAGGAGGGGATATTAAGGAGGAGGGCTTCTGATTTTGCAATATTAATTTTGTAACCTGAAAGGTGCCCATAATGGTGTAAAATGTTGAAGAGTCCGGGAAGCGGATCCTGTCAAAAGCCTTCTCGGCGTCGAGGGAGAGAATAATAGCTGGAGCCTTCCTGGTATTAATGATATGAATCAGATCAACGACTCTTCTGGTATTGTCTCTGGCCTGACGGCCCGGTATGAAGCCAACTTGATCGTAATATACAAGGGAGGGGAGGACCGAATTTAATCTATTAGCCAAAATTTTAGCGTATAATTTAACATCTGTATTGAGTAGGGAGATAGGGCGATAACTAGCGCAGTCATGAACATCTTTACCCTCTTTATGAATGACAGAGATCCGAGCCTCCAAAGAATCCCTGGACCAAGAGCCCCCAGTCAGGATTGAATTGAAGAGGGTGTGCAAACGAGGGACCAGAAGCCCAGCAAACCTCTTATAGTAGATAGCCGTGAAGCCATCAGGACCCGGAGCCTTTCCAGATTTCTGGGACTTTATAGTCTCATCCCCCAGTAGAGTACTAGCCTGTGGAGAGAGTTTTGGAAGCTTAGCAGAAGAAAGAAAAGACTCAATCAACTGTGAGTGTTGCTGGGAGACCAAGGGGTCAGAGTGTAGTACGATTGGAAGGCGGCACGTATCCGCTGAGGGTCATAATGTAAAATTCCATTGGAGTCTCTGACAGCCAGGAGATTCCAGGCCGCTATCTTAGCTCTAAGTTTGGTGGCCAGTAATCTATCGGCCTTATCGCCTTTTTCATAAAAGCGCTGATTGAGCCACTTCAGTTTATTAGCAACCTGGTGGGATAATAAGAGATTTAATTCACCCCGCACAGAAGCAATTTCCTGTAGTACTAGGGGATCAGGGTTCAGTTTGTGGCGTTGTTCTAGGGCTCTCAACGAGTCCATCAGTTATGTAGTTTTAGCCAGGCGAAGTTGCTTACCACCTTTATGAGCATCCCAAAGAGTCATAGGAGTGATATCCGGGGTGTCGTTTGTCTCAAAATATTCAGAGAGAAGAGATTGGAGGTGAGTAATAGTTTCTTTATTATGTAGGAGTGATTCATTAATTCTCCAGGTTGCTTTAGGAGGGCGATGGGCGAGGGAGGTAAGCACAGCGGAAACAGGGGCATGGTCCGACCAGGTCACAGGAAAGATCTGGGAGGAGCTAAGCTTAAGAGTGAGGTCGTAGCTGAGCAGGATCATCTCAATCCTGGAGTAAGTGTTATGGGGAGAAGAGAAGAAGGTATAGTCCCTGGCCAAGGGGTCCAGTACTCTCCATGAATCATATAAGTTATGGAGTTTCAGAAAACCCTGTAAGGCAGCAGTGGTGTGAGCATCTCTCCTCGGGGGAGAAGAGGAGAGACTGAGGAGCGATCTATAGTCGGAGCTAAGACAGTATTGAAATCACCAGCAACAATAAGTTCACCCTGGCGAACATGCGCTAGCAAGGAACCCAATTTTTTGAAGAATTTATGCTGGCCAGTGTTGGGTGCATAGAGATTCACTAGAGTGCAGGGGAGATTATTTAGAGTGCCTATGAGAATCAGGAATCTACCTTCTTTATCCTTATGTCTGCCTATGATCACATGCATGATATGTCAGGGGGAATTTTCTGGAACGAAGCTCAGGGTGGAGATAGTTGACAAAATGAGTTTCTTGTAAAAATATCAAGTCTCCTTTAAGAGACTTGAGAGACGAATGGAGCTTAGCCCGTTTCTGATGGGAGTTGAGGCCCTTGACATTATAGGAAATAAGGTTAAGAGTCATAGGTAAGTCAATGGGGAGAGCGCTAGAAACCAGAGGGGGGAAGAACTATCCGGGAGGAGAAGAAAGAAAGAAGGACGCACAGGGAATGACATGTTAGGCAACGACCAGTGAGGAGAAGGAGGGGAGGACCAAAGGTTAAGGGTATAAAGGGACCGACATAGTGAGACCTGCGGTACAGCTAGGGGAAATAGGTTTCTGAGCACGCTAAAAGACCATTACATGTCCCAATTAGTTGAGGAACCAACTAGGAACCGGACTATACTGGACCTAGTAATAACAAACAATGTAGACGTAATATCAAATATTCAAGTAAAGGAGCACTTGGGAAACAGTGATCATAATATGGTCTCATTTGAAATTAGTTTCCAGAAACAACAGTATAAGGGATCAACTAGGACTTTAAACTTTAAAAAGGCAAAATTTAATATGCTAAAGGAGTCTATAAAGAGCATAGACTGGGACAAAGCCTTTGAAGGAAAAAATACGGAAGAAATGTGGGCTGTCTTTAAAATGTTGTTGGAAACATACACGTATAAGTTCATTCCTATGGGAAATAAATGTAAAAGAATTAAGTCTAAACCAATGTGGCTAAATAAAAAGGTAAGGGAAGAAATGCAAAGGAAGAAGCGTGCATTTAAATTGTTTAAGTCTGAAGGGTCAGAGGAGTCCTTCCATAGGTACAAGGAATGTAATAAAACATGCAAAAAGGAAATTAGATTGGCTAAATTAGAAAATGAAAGGCACGTTGCAAAAGAAAGTAAGACAAACCCCAAAAAGTTTTTTAAGTATATAAATGGCAAAAGGATTAAAAAAGATAATATAGGACCCCTAAGAAGTGAGATGGGTGAATTGATAAATGATACTAAGGAAAAAGCAGAGATATTAAACACGTTCTTTTCTTCAGTATTTACCAGAGAGGAACAAATGGCAGGAGTAATACATAAAAATGGAAATGAAACAATGCCATTAATTAATACTTGGTTGTCAGAGGAAGAAGTCCAAAGGCGACTGAAGAATATTAAGATAAATAAAGCTCCAGGTCCAGATGGCATACACCCAAGGGTCCTTATGGAGTTAAACTCGGAAATAGCTAGACCGCTATTCTTAATTTTCAGAGATTCAATCTCATCAGGCTCAGTACCAAGAGATTGGCGAATAGCAGATGTGGTGCCGTTGTTTAAAAAGGGGACGAGATCACAACCAGAGAATTATAGACCTGTAAGCCTGACATCAATAGTGGGGAAACTACTTGAAGGTATTTTAAGGGACAGTATTCAGGATTACTTGGTACGCAATAAAATTATTAGTGGGAATCAACATGGATTTGTGAGAAATAGGTCATGTCAAACTAATCTAATTAGTTTCTACGAGGAAGTTAGTGGGAACTTAGACCAGGGCAGGACAGTAGATGTGGTCTACTTAGATTTTGCAAAGGCCTTTGATGCAGTGCCACACAAGAGGTTGGTTTACAAAATAAGGGAACTGGGTCTAGAAATCAAAATTTGTACTTGGATCGAAAACTGGTTAGAGAATAGGGAACAGAGAGTTGTGATAAATGGAACATTTTCTAATTGGTCAAAGGTCTTAAGTGGAGTACCTCAAGGTTCCGTGCTGGGACCACTACTTTTTAATATATTTATTAATGACCTTGGTGATGGTTTAGAGAGTAAAGTTTCTATTTTTGCAGATGACACTAAACTCTGTAAGGTAATAAAATCAGAGCAAGATGTAGCTTCTCTACAGAGAGACTTAAATAAACTGGAGGATTGGGTGGCTAAATGGAATATGAGGTTTAACACAGATAAATGTAAGGTTATGCATTCAGGGATCAAAAACAAGAACGCAATCTATAAATTAAATGGAATTAATTTGGGAGAATCTATAATGGAAAAGGATTTGGGAGTGCTCGTAGACAGTAGACTTAGCAATAGTGCTCAATGTCAAGCAGCAGCTGCAAGGGCAAACAAAGTATTGGCATGCATAAAAAGGGGCATAGATGCAAGGGAAGACAGTGTAATTTTGCCACTGTATAAATCGTTGGTAAGACCTCATCTTGAATATGCAGTACAGTTCTGGGCACCACTCTATAAAAAAGATAATTTGGAACTAGAAAGGGTTCAGAGAAGGGCGACAAAATTGATAAAGGGTATGGAGTCATTAAGTTATGAGGAAAGGTTAGCCAGTTTAGGCATGTTTACTTTAGAAAAGAGGCGTCTAAGGGGAGATATGATTACTATGTACAAATACATTAGGGGTCAATACAGAGAGCTTTCATGGGAACTTTTTACCCCAAGGACCATACACAGGACACGTGGTCATCCCCTAAGGTTAGAGGAGAGGAAATTTCACAACCAGCAAAGGAAGGGGTTCTTTACAGTAAGGGCAGTCAAGATATGGAATTCATTGCCAGGGAAGGTTGTGATGGCAGATTCAATAGATATGTTTAAGAAAGGGTTAGACAAATTTTTAGCGGAAAGGTGTATCCAGGGATACGACCGTTAATTTAAAATAAAGGATAGTAGTGGATATAGGGTAAAAATTGGATTGCAATATTGAGTCTGGGGGGGATTTTCAAAATTGAAACAGATGGGCGGTTGCCTACTCTGGATTAATTTCAAATATAAGTGCAGGATCGCAGGAGATCCAATATAGGTTGAACTTGATGGACTGGTGTCTTTTTTCAACCTCATCAACTATGTAACTATGTAACTATGTAACTATAGTGGACCAAAGTCCACTTGTCGCAAGTGCTGGTAAAAAATAGGACGTGATGGACAAGCCATCAGGGGGACCAGCATAGAGCCCTAGGCTCTAAGGGGGGTGGTAAACTAGGAGCAACCAGAGAACGGTGGGCCGGGGGACCAAAGTGAAGATCCCTAGTGACCAACTTAGTGTGTATGACCTATGGAGAAGGAAGGGGGAGGCGAATGTATGAGGAAATTACTGAACCCTAAGGTAAAGAAGGGTAAGGGGAGGCCAAGGGGAAGACACAATCAAGGAAACATTCACCAGGAATAAACATATTATATGAAATAGAAAGTAATTCAATAACAAGAGCTATATCACAGTGGCCCCATGCGGAGCCACCGGGTGTGGCCTGATATAAAAGCAATAGAGAGAGATTCAAATAGACAACATAACGGCCATAAATACAGCATAGAAACAATTAAACAAAATAGAACAAAACATCACAGTTACTTATCGGTGGCAAAAGCAGGAGCTGTAGTCTGCCCATCGTCAGAGCTTTATCTCGCCTAGAAGAAAAAGTAAAGAGCTACAGCCCGCCTTCTCTGGAAGCAGACTAAAACAAGGCAGCAGTCAGTAGAAGGCATTACAGTATCCGATGGTAACATTATAGTCTCAGTCCAGTAGAAGATGAAGGTCGAAGGCAGCTGAAGATGTGACTGCCTTGAAATCTATATCCAATTGTAGGACTATGTCAGGCAGCTGCGAGGACCACATCAGATCCTGTAGAGGGAAGTGCGGCCGCACTTTGAAGAAGAAGCAGAAACCAGGGAACGCTGGTCAGGGGTCCGTGGATTGCGGTTTAGAGTGGCGAGGGACAGTTGACCAGTCTCTATGGGGGAGCCTCTGTGCTCTCGGTGTGGAGGGTCCCGCAACATTAGCAGGGGCCTGAGAAGCTTCCGGAGGGGCATGTTGACTTAGGCCAGGCCTGTCCAACCTGTGGCCCTCCAGGTGTTGTGAAACTACAAGCCCCAGCATGCTTTGCCAGTAGACAACCTGTTGATAGCTGGAAGGGGATGCTGGGACTTGTAGTTTCACAACATCTGGAGGGCCGCAGGTTGGACAGACCTGACTTAGGCCAATCTTCCATAGAAGGTCCTGTGCCTCGCCTAAACTTCTAGCTGATAGTTGTTGGTTCTGGTGCCAAATATAGAGACGAAAGGGAAACCCCCAGCGATATCTGATGTTGTTCTCCCTGAGGATTGAAGTGACGGGCTGGAGTTCTCGTCTCCGGGATAGAGTGGTGGGAGAGAGATCTTGAAAAATTTGAAGGGTATGTCCTTCATAAGATAAAGAAGGAAGTTTTCTAGCAGCTTGTAAGACAGCTTCTTTGGTCGTAAAATAGTGAAAGCGGAGGATAACGTCTCTAGGTGTAGATTGTTCCGATGGACGGGGTTTAAGAGCCCTGTGAGCTCTATCCAGCAAGAGTTGGTCTTCCGGGACTTCCGGAGCAAGCTGGGAGAATAGTTTCCGGAGATAGGGGTCCAGGTGTACAGACTCAACGGACTCTGGAAAGCCTTTAATTCGGAGGTTGTTTCTCCAGGCTCTATTGTCCATATCTTCTTGGCGCTCATGGATAGTATTGAGCTCCTGGCGAACTTGAGAGGTCTTCAATCGTGGTTTCCTGAAAAAAGATGACATCATCCATTTTCCTTTCAATATGGTCCGTGCGAGAGCCCAGCGAGGACACTTCTGACCTCAGACTATGAAGAGTGTGCTGAACTTCAGCGTGAACTGATGACCGAAGCTCTTTCATTTCCTTTATCAAAGAAAGAAAATCTTTTTTGGTAACTGGAGCAGACGCATCTTCATCAGAGTCTGAGTCCTCAAGAGAGTGAAGGGAAGCTGCTTGTTCTGTTCCAGAAGTTGATGAGGCCTTGTTAGCGTAATATTGGGGGATACCCTTAGAGTGAAGTTTTTTATTTTTCGGCATAATTAAGTATAGAAGGGTCAGAGATAAAGAAGGGTTCGGGAAAGGTAGGTCAAATACCGGAGTCTTCAATACAGAAAATTCGATCAGAAAAGGCCACTCGGAGGTGAGATAACAGCTACATCATAGTAACATCAAAGTCGAGGACCCCGGCCATCCGCAGTGTGCCAGGTGTGAAGCTAAAACATATGTGCAAACTCATGGTACTGCACAAGGAATGAGTGCCGCAACTGATGGACGATCTCAGGAGTAACAGGGGACACAGGACTCACTCACTGTACTAGTGATCCTGTCCAGCAGCGATCACAGCAGGCCACGGGGGACCACCTTTGGAATTACGTCCAGTAATAGACTGATGTCTGGGATGGTTGATGTAGTGTTTAAGGACAGTCAAATCCTTCACAGGTCTGTTGATTAGGCCGCAGCCGTGGAACTCTCGGGGCAGAGGAGGCCTTCAGAGAGCTCCTAGAAGGTAAGGGCGCCCCTGGCAATCCTGTATGCCCTGACAGGACTATGGAGGTGGGAGCTGTAATACCACTGTAGACCACTAGGTGGCGTCCAATGTGTAATACTACACGGAATGTTGGAGTATTAATCGGGAGATGTCAGCACTCCAGGACGTGGGACTAGGGGGGGCAAGCAGAGCCGCAGGTACCCCGAAGTTGAGAAGAGACAAAAGGCACCACAGGTCAGTTGGCATGGCACCGCTGGGGATGATATATTGCAGCATACACTCACCGTGCGGTCCTTCAGCAGGGATTATCAAACCTGCTCAGTCTGCTTGGCGGAGGAGATGGATCACAATAGTCGGTCCGCGGCCACAGGCGACACTCGGCAATCAGCGCTGGGACTCTGGGCGCCAGCCACCGGAAGTGCGGAGCCCTGGTGACTTCCGGTTTCGCCGTCGGGGAAGAAGGAGCCTGAGGTGGAAGTACCCGTTTGGCCAGCCGCACGGTGAGACCAATCACGCCTGGAGACAGGTAAGTACTAAGGGGTGCTGACCCGCGAGATCCGGCGGACCGCAGCCTTTATAATGGGAGGCGTTTCAAGGCGGCTCACGGGCTGAAGGTGCCTCAATAATCAACTGGTGGCCCCAGGTTTTAAGCTGGCCTCTGATGGTCCGTCTGTAGGATCAGGAATTTGAGCGTGGGACCCAGCGCTAGGTCACGGGCGGCTTCTTTTATGTGCCCGAGTAGGCCCTAGTCAGAGCGCCGATTTATGCAGCCTCCCTAGACTCCTAGCCAATCTGCGAAAATGGGGGGGGGGCAACCCCCAATGGCCTCCGAGCTCACAAGCTGACTAAAGGGCACTCTGCACCCAATTTACCAGGTTTTAAAGGTAGCAGCGACGGAGCTCACATTAAACAAGTCTAGCCAGCATGGAGCTCAAGCCACGCCCCCAACAGTATGAATATTTTATGTAACCTTTCAAAGTGTATTTTGTTAACTGACCTCAGTCGGGCCTAGGCAAGTGTCAAAGGTCTTGTGAAAGTAGCCAGGCCCAGATAAATCTCTGAGTAGTTTGTGTATGCAGAGGAGTTAGACTTAGCCAAGCCGAACGAGGAGCAGAGGTGAGACTTCAAAGTCTTGTGGACATTCCGATCTCAGCTCACTTTGAAAGCCCTGTGACATTTGGGAGATCAGCCAGTCTTTATTGGCAGTTAAATTCCTAAGGTGGGGAGTTAAGAGCCAACAAGAAATGGTTTAAAATCTTCTGCCTTAGACATCAGATTGTGCATATCATGAGGGGTCTATCAGGACTGAAATGTCTCATGCTTTTAAATTGTGTTCCCTCACACACAGCCAGTCTACCTCGTACGTAGTACTCTGATTTTATTTCCTATTGTCTGCAGGTGTTTTAAATGTGATAAAGTGGGGCACAGCAGTGCCAATTGCTGCCGAAAGAAGAAAACTACTCCCTCTCCTGTGTGCAGGAGGACCCCAAGAACGCCCCAGAGATAATCTGCAAGTGGTTAAGATAGGACATCAAGTCGCACTTGGGTTTTTAGACTCTGGCGCAGACCTGACTCTTGTACATCCAGCTCTAGTGAGCCCAAAGAACATTATTCCCGGGAAGACTATTGCTGTGCGAGGAGTGGGGGCTTACATTCTGCAGTACTCATGAGGTTGTTAGCTAGTGAGAATTCTTCTAAGTGAGATTCTTACAAGTTTATTAACTAGTACAGTTAGAGATATACAAGAGTTGAATAAGAGGAGAACAGGAGGGGAACCTTTTACCTGCAAACACTGCTACATGAGGACAACAATCAACAATCAGCCCTGAGCTCTGATATCCTTCACCACCTGGATTGCTAACTGCCTGGACTCTCCCTGCTGAACTGTTTCTCACACTTATTCAGGCCTGCTGCAGTATTATGACCTGGCGATTCCTCTTATGCTGCTTGGATTCCCACTTTTAATCCACACTGTTGCTCCACTTTGCTTGAACTTTAAACTGGCTCCTGTGGACTTGTATAACCAGCTCAGTGCACCTTGTATTATGCCGTATGTTATACTATTGCCTTCCAATCATGCCTGATGTCACTGTCTCATTTAGCTGTTTTTTCTAAACACACCCATCTGGTATCTCTGCTGTCCTTTCTGCTTCTCTTCCCTTTACTTTATCAGTCCTCCTCCTAACTTCCTTTTCCTGGCTCTCTCCCCCAGTTAGTACCACCCTTTTGTGTCTCTCCCTTCCCTTTAGGTTGTAAGCTCTCATGAGCAGGGCCCTCTTTCCTTGTGTGCTCCTTTTACTGTTCCTTCACCCTCTGTACGTCTTGGCCTGCTTCGCTAGCCCTGTTTTTCTTAAGCTTTGGTCTTCTTCTTGCTGATTTCTACCATCTCTTTCACTATCTGTCAGATATAATCTGATTTGCTTTACCCTGTCAATTGAGTTTGTATATATATTTTTGTATCATGTTGTGTCTTGGTTCTGTTTTCTGTATATGTACTGTACGGCGCTGCGGACCCTTTGTGGCACCTTATAAGTCAAAGATAATAATAATAATAATACCCCTAGCCAGAGTGTATCTAGATTGGGGATCTGGCAGAGGAATACGAGTTGTTGGGGCACTAGATAATCTGCCTGCCATGGTTTTGTTGTGGACTGATTTGGGAAGGATGCACACTGCTTATCTAAATGAAAGTGATGTAATTTCTGATGCACAGATGCAAACTAACCTTAATCTTTCCCATGGCAAAATAAGCCTTTATTATACTAATCACAAATAGGCGAAATATTAAAAACATAAAGTGTTGAAAAGTATAGAAATGAGATATTAAAATATAGTTAGACCCTGGAACATATCGGGCGATAAATATATCCTATTTTAAATTTGTGGTGACGTCATTCATGACGTCACAGACCGAGAAGTACCGGCCGATAGCGGCTGACTAGCAGCGACTCCTGGTAACTTATTTTTTTAATTTAAGCCATAAAGCCAGCATTTGGGGGTGAATATGCACAATAATATAGGGGACTCGTGGATATATTAATTAATTCTGTGTGAAAACAAGTAATGTAGTCGACATGCCGCACTATTGGGCAATATAAACTGTCGATTTTAACAACAACAACATTGGCAAATGTATGTTGACGAATTATGCACCACTATACAGGGGACATGAGCATGTATTAGTCCACTGTGAAAACAAGTCATTCAGCCATAGGATGCAGCACTATTGAGCAATGTAAATGTGCTATCATAGCAGCAGCTATGCACTAATACACATAGCGCTCAATCAGCTATGGTTTTGTCGAAGTCAGCTTATCGGATAAAGTCATTTCAATTAAAGTCTAGCAAACTTGGTTGTCTTTGTCTGAAAAGATGCGTACAGTACGCATCTACGTACAAGGGCACGCTAAGGCGTGAAAGGGCGTACGCATCCACTACACGTGGCAGCAACAGTATTTGGTCTTTTACCATACATTCGCACAAACACGCATACTTATAAAATAGTACACATTAATGGTAGTTGCAACACATAGTCAGTTATGTCGAAATATAGTAGTATTTATATGTTATATCAGAGTTACATGCATATTAGTGAAATACACGGAACGGGTTGAAGGAATCACATCATGAGTGGTATCATAATGAACCTTGTTACATATCCTACTGTTTGGTTCACTCTGCGAGGGAATCGCAGAGTGCATACACAAGTTATGAATGATAGGGAATTAGGAACTACTTAAGACTAAGGAATCTTGGCGGGAAGAGCAGAGCATAACCCCTGCAGAGATGACCGCCTCCTTTGGATTCCTTAGGATGAACCAGCCAATGATAGACAACCCCTTGGACATTCCTGAGACCTGGACCAATAGATGCAAGCTATACCATCTCCATTGTATTACTGTATTTGATTGTGTATATAAGCAGCAGCTTGTGATCCAGTGTGCAGACATCTTGTCCCCAGACTTCAGGATTCAATGACTGCACTGGATCCAGAGCGCCTGCGATAAGTAACGGCTGTATTTACTATTACTTCGCTTGAGCATATTATTCTACTTATTGCGAATAAATCTTTGTGCGTTGGAAACACAACTTGAGGTTCGACAATCGTTATTTTTTAGAGACAATACGCACATAACAATTTGGGGGCTCGTGAGCTTTGGAGGTTTCGTTGCCGATGATACGCAAGACCAACGGATTTCGGTTCCGCAACAAAGGGTGGAGACGCGTCATATACGGGTAAAAACGCAATATGTTCAAAACCTGAATTTTACTCTGTGTTGTGAAACCGAATGTCCGTTTTGCATTATCTAGGGCACGCTAACTAGAACCTAGGGACAAAAGAGAAAACTGTTTCTTTTTACTGTCATTGTGAGTTTTAACTGTATTGCATTGCTTAGCGTATGTGTATTTCCTGCTGTGCGTACGCGAACTTCCGGTAGATTTGCCACGTGGTTAAACAATCGTTTTGATAGTTATTATACATGCATAGTATAATTACTTGTGAAAGCCTCTGAGATATTATTACTGTTGTTGGGAACTTTTGATTTTCTGCGCAGAAAAGGTGCATAGTGTGTGATGTTGTAACGTAGATACACTGTATATTTTTCATTGTGCTCAGTTGCTGTCTGACGAGGCGGATTGCCCAACTGAAGGACGGTATACAGGGCAGGTATACCGAATGCGAAAACCAAGTTTTCGCAATGCGCTACCAATAGATCGCAAGGTTTGCCAATAATTAGTATTGGTAGGCAGTGCGATCTAACCGCATCTTTAGTGCGAATTGGTGAAGCAGCTAGGAGGAATTATATTGGAAAGGCTGGTTGATTGTATCGACTTTGTTCTCCCAGTTATAATAAACTCAACAGATTTTTGTGGTTTAGCCAGGGTATCAAGGAGCTGATAGCCCTTGGGTCCCATAGTGATATTGTCTGTGTTAGGGGTCCTTGTTTAATAAAGGAGGAAGTGAGTGGACGCGGCTTGAGCAAATACGTCCACGGCCAGTAAGAGATCTCTAGCGGTAGAGTGTTTGTAGCAAATTGTTGAAAGTGGTCTGCATAGATTGGTGTTATTCAACATGGGTGCTAAGCATACGCTAGAGATGGTCAAAGTACTGCCTAAGGAAGGCCCTATTGGTTCAGCGAGGTTTCTCATATGTAAGAAATATGGTGCATACGCAACTGTGTATTGTGACACGTGGGTCAAGATGACCAAAGATTGTGATAGGCCTTTCCCAACAATAGGAAGTTTTAATGCAGAGGTACTAAATACTGTAAAAGATAAAGTATGGTTGATCAAGTCAACGAAAAAGAGAAATAGACATAATGATTGTTTAAAATTGTGGCAAATGGAAGGTAACACGTGGCAGAGCAGCGAATGCAAACCGGAAGTAGGCGTGGCGAAAAGCGCGCGCAAGGCGGATGTAACCGTTGAGAAGCGTGGCAAACTCAGCGCAAGCGCGCCCCCGCCACCTTATGTGGCGGGAGGGGTAAGTACAGCCGTTGTTAAAACTGAAAATAGAAAAATTGCTAAGTTGTATCCTGTTTTAAGCCAGTTTAAATCAAGTGTATCTGAAGATGAAGATGAACCCACTGTGATTTCGGCCATTGCCCATGCTGTTAGTGTACTAGAGGCTCAGCGCAAGTATGAGAAAATGGCTGAGATAGGTGAGAGTAGCGTGATCACTAGGAGTGAAAGCGTTCTAAATCTAGAACCAGCAAATCCTGTAGTGTCCCCTGAAGTCAGTGTACCAGAGGGTGCGTTCCCAGTCCGCACAATATCAGTTCCCAATGGGAAACCGGATAAGGATGGTGTAGTTCCTTTAAGAAATGTTACAATGCATTGTCCCTGGACTAGATCAGAATTACGTTCCATTATGACTGAATTCCCAGATCCTAGAAAAGAGTTAGCTAAATGTCAGAAATTTGTTAAAGACTTAGGAAATGCCCAAGAACCAACCAATAAGGATTGGCGTGTAGTGTTGAGGGCGCGTCTTCCTCCCAATACTAACATACAAAAATTTATTGAAGATTGTTTGTTGGAGGAAGATGACACCTTGACTGATGAGATTAACCAAAAGAATATAGAAAGAATTGTCAAACACTTAGCCATCTATTTTCCAGTAGTAGTAAATTGGAGTAAGATTTTCACCATTAAACAAAAGGATAGTGAAACAGCAGCAGATTACTTCACTAGAGCTATAGCAGCGATAACACGGTTTACTGGGATATCCAACATAAGTGAGGACCCACATCACAGAGAGGTAGCTGTAGGAGTACTGATGGATGGCCTTATAGAAAAGTTAAAGACGAGAGTATAAACCACATTACCTAATTGGAGAGGTCTCACGGTAGACTCTCTTAGGGAGTCTGCTGTGGAGCATGACAAAAACCTTTTTAGAAAAAGGGAAGAGAAAAGTGATAGGTTAATGACGGTAAGTATACAGGCTCTAGAGGGGGTGCATACACGACCACCAGCATACAACCCATATAACAAGAAACCTAGTGATCAGATGTTTCAATTGTAATGAAGAAGGACACATGAGGAGGGAATGTAAAAAAGACAGATTCAGCCCTAGAGGTGGGACACATAGATATCCTCCAAGGAAGAATTCACATAGAATAGAAGACTCACATCTACCCGCACATATTATAACCACAAATATTGCGCGGGAAAATGATAGTCAGCGCTAGGGGTCAGGTCATACCTGTAGTCTACAGCCAGTGAGGTTAACTGAGAGTCAGAGTGAAGAACCAAAAATGATAGTTGACATAGCTGGTAGGAAACAAGCTTTTCTTGTAGATACAGGGGCGGCCCGATCTGTGATAACCTCTCCTTTCAATCTACAGGTGACCAGTAAAACCATTCCAGCTATGGGGGTGACGGGAAAAGTGTTACATTATCCTCTAACTAAACCCGCTGAAGTTACTATCGGGCCTCTGCATACTAAGCATTCGTTTCTCTTGGCTGCAGCGGCTCCTACTAACTTGCTAGGGAGAGACTTGTTATGTAAAATGGGATGTGTCATATACTGTACTTCTGATGGTGTGTTCTTAGATATACCGGAGAAGGTCGCACATGAGGTACAGGATATATTGGACACACCTCAAAGGTTAATGTTACACTCTCCTGTTATAGAACAAAGTCCATCTCAAGTAAAGGGGATGTTGCTGGAAATACCAGGTTCCCTATGGACCAGAGATGGACAGGACACTGGACTGATGGCAAACGTAGCCCCTGTCATGGTCAATCTAAAAAGTGGTAGGATAGCTCCAAAAATCCCACAGTATCCATTAAAACCAGAGGTGGAACTAGGGGTATATCCTGTTATTGAGAGGCTGTTACAACAAGGGATTTTAATTCGTACAGCCAGTACAGCAAATAGTCCCATTTTCCCTGTGAAGAAGAATGGGCGGAGGGGCTATAGATTAGTCCAGGACTTAAGGGGAATTAATAAAGTTGTTGAGAGCCAATTCCCCGTAGTGCCAAATCCAGCTGTCATCCTCATGCAGATTCCACCGTCTGCCAGTCATTTTACTGTCATTGATCTATGTTCTGCTTTCTTCTCAGTCCCTCTTCACCCTGACTGCCAATACCTTTTTGCATTCTCCTACAGGGGAGTGCAATACACATGGACCAGACTACCCCAGGGGTTCATTGACAGCCCCAGTATTTTCTCCCAAGCCTTAAATGACTGTTTGCAATCCTTTCAACCCCACAATGGGTCTGTTCTAATTCAATATGTGGACGATTTGTTGTTCTGCTCTGATTCTTTTATGTCATGTTTACATGATACTAAATTGTTGTTGCTTCATCTTTCACAAACAGGGCACAAGGTGGCAAAGGATAAATTACAGCCATGTCAGACTAAGGTCAAATACTTAGGACACTGCCTCACTAAGGGGCTAAGACACCTGACAACCGACAGAATTGAGGCCATACAACACATGACTGTGCCGCAGACCCAGAAGCAGATTCGTACTTTCTTGGGGATGTGTGGATACTGTAGATCCTGGATCCCAGGTTTTTCTATTCTGGCATTACCATTGCAGGAGCTAGTCTCTTCCTCAAAACCAGAACGTGTTGTACACACAGAAGAGTCAGAGCAAGCGTTCTTTAATCTTAAAGATAGTCTGACTAGAGCACCTGCATTGGGAATACCTGATTATGAAAAGCCTTTTGAGCTATTCTGTACAGAAGCTGATGTTTGTGCAGCAGGCGTCCTCGCACAGAAACATGGTGACGCTAGCAGACCGGTAGCATACTACAGTGCACAATTAGACAATGTGGCAAGATCACTCCCAACATGCTGCTGACCAGTACTACATCACTGAAGGTTGCAAAGAGAGACACTTGGGTCCATTCCACCCACTGCAGGATAGTCCATAATCTGGAGAAAGTGCAAGATAAAACTAAGACCGACGACATAGAGCTGTCACTTGTGAGCCTGTTCCGGGAGACCTAAAGCCTGCAGTCGAGACACCTGAACCAGAGACGTTGCTTTAGAACTATCCTTCCAGCGATGGAGTGGCGGGTTTTGTTTTTCTTTTGTTCCAGGATTTTCCTTGTTTTTACTCTTTCTAGGACATTCTATTTTTGTGAAGGAGGATGGAGGACGGAGGAGAGTTCTGGGAGTGATACGGATGAAATGGAGGCAGAAGAAAAGTTAATAGGATACTCAGAGCAGCCCATTATCAAACTTGGTCCAGGGGTTATGAAAAGGTCTGCTAGCTCAGGAACTCGGAGGCAGTGTAAGGGGCTATTGTCTGATGAGTATTGTATCTGCAAGTTCTGCGACTCCCTAGTTGGAGAGATGCATCCAACGATGCCAGTCCCCCAGTACTCTGAATATAGGCGGGCATCCTTTGGAGGATTATCACTCCCTGGTGGGTAAGATGCTAAACCAAATCGAGTGTTGGGTGTGCTTTCACGTGCCTCAAGGGCAGCATAATATAGGACTAGTGCCATTCCCTCTAAACATATCTGAAGTACTCCAATTGAGGGGTGGGAGGCCCATAGAAGGGAGGTACAATAACACTAGGTCCCCTAGTCTGACGCTTCGACAATACTCCATAGGCAGATCTTTGCTGTGCCTAAACATATCTCATGCAAAGCGCCTGGAGAATTGGGAGGCTGACCTATCAGATCAGACAATGGCTCGCCACACTCATTTTAGAGGGAGACTCACAAGGTCACTACTAGGCAGGAATGTTGATGGAAGTCACAAATTAGGGCGTATAACCAAACATAAGAAGGTATCCAGTGGAAAAGTCTCTACACATAAATGTAAAAATGTCATTAATGCCAACATGTGTCTAGAGCAAATGGTGACACTAGGCATGGGTAGTTTTATCAAAACTCTGTGTGATATAATTCATGGGCATACTGTTCCTTATGTTCTCCCTGATGATGTGTATTTTGTTTGTGGAAGGAAAGCTTATTCCCGAGTTCCAAGGGCTTGTGTTTCTTAGCTAAACTGGTTCCTGAAATCATGACTATTACTCATGAAGAAATGGTTGGTATTCACAAGACTACATCACCACCATACATACACACACAGTATGAACACCGTGGCAAGAGAAATATGATTCCTGGTGAGGAACCCATAGCTACAAAACTGATTAGTGAAACTGCTGGTTTCCAAGTTATGGTTGCTCTAGATCTCACCAGGACCGCTCGGGGAACATTAAACTTTAAATATATCCAAGACCTAGCCAAATTAATAGATAATATCACCGAGATGTATGATGACACTTTCAGGTATACTGGAAGGGAGCTACAAGCGTACAAGAAGGAGTTGGTGTAACATAGACTGGTACTAAATTATCTCACCTCTATTACTGGTGGGTACTGTGTGACACTGGCCACCCAGTTCGGTGTCAAATGTTGCACGTACATTACTAATAATACGGATGACCCTAAAGAGGTTATAGACCGGAAGATGGATGAAATTTTGCAGCTGAAATGGGAATTCCGAAAGAGCCATAATTCTTCGTTATATGAGGTCGGGGAAAAGGTGGCGGGTTGGTTCTCGTGGTTGAACCCTGTGAAATGGTTCTCCGGTCTGGGGGAGTGGGTACAGGAAATGGTTGCTAGTGTAGGTAAGCTCCTTCTCCTTATACTGGGTGTCATCTTAGCAATTGGTTTAGTTGTCAAATGTGTTCCTACTGTGTTGAAGTGTGGAAAGCGGTCTCATAGGAGTAACACTGAGAAAGAGACTGAAAGGGTGGTACCAGATACCGAGATCCTGGTCTGTGAAAAAGTATTGTATAATCCTGAACTTGAAACGGTGATTGGGTGATAGTTTAGTACACTATCAAAGGGTGGAGCTGTCGAAGTCAGCTTAACGGAAAAAGTAATTTCAATTAAAGTCTAGCAAACTTGGTTGTCTTTGTCTGAAAAGATGCGTACGGTACGCATCTACATACAAGGGCACGTTACGGTGTGAAAGGGCGTACGCATCCACTACACGTGGCCGCAACAGTAATTGGTCTTTTACCATACATTCGCACAAACACGCATACTTATAAAATAGTACACATTAATGGTAGTTGCAACACATAGTCAGTTATGTCAAAATATAGTAGTATTTATATGTTATATCAGAGTTACATGCATATTAGTGAAATACACGGAACGGGTTGAAGGAATCACATCATGAGTGGTATCATAATGAACCTCGTTACATATCCTACTGTTTGGTTCACTCTGCGAGGGAATCGCAGAGTGCATACACAAGTTATGAATGATAGGGAATTATGAACTACTTAAGACTAAGGAATCTTGGCGGGAAGAGCAGAGCATACCCCCTGCAGAGATGACCCCCTCCTTTGGATTCCTTAGGATGAACCAGCCAATGATTGACAACCCCTTGGACATTCCTGAGACCTGGACCAATAGATGCAAGCTATACCATCTCCATTGTATTACTGTATTTGATTGTGTATATAAGCAGCAGCTTGTGATCCAGTGTGCAGACATCTTGTCCCCAGACTTCAGGATTGAATCACTGCACTGGATCCAGAGCGCCTGCAATAAGTAACGGCTGTATTTACTATTACTTCGCTTGAGCATATTATTCTACTTATTGCGAATAAATCTTTGTGCATTGGAAACACAAATCGAGGTTCAACAATCGTTATTTGTTAGCGACAATACGCACATAACAGTTTCTATTAGTACAAAAGTGATATCTGCTTAATTTGTGGTATTAAACACGGTATCGCAAAATAAGTTACATGTGGCAGTACTAATAAGATACTATTAAATGATCAATAGGGTAATTTAGACCTCAGTTTCTATTTGTATCTGTGCTATCGATAATACCAATGTGACAGCATTACTATAACACTATCAGATATTCATTAAACAGATTCCATATAAAATATCAAAAAATATCATCTTATATATCATCTGATATAACAAATATTCTGATATAATAAATATTCATAGTAATCTTTGCACCACTATGATTAAATATCCAAAGACAACCCAATATCAGTGCTATAACTCAAATATCACCAAGTGTAGATGAGGTACGAGATATATTCAATATTATCCGTTCATATGTTTAATAACATTACCATGCACCCCTTATAGATATTGTTTGGCTTGAACTAAATAGGAGGACCTTATAGGAGGTAAATACTCATGAGATACTTTTATATCTTGTTAGATGTTCATATATACTGAGGAGTACTCAGCTATTACATCCAATTTATACTTTTTATACTTTATGTCTCATTTTCTGAATTTAAAATATGATATATTTATCGGCCGATATGTTCCAGGGTCTACCTATATTTTAATATCTCATTTCTATACTTTTCATCACTTTATGTTTTTAATATTTTGCCTATTTGTGATTAGTATAATAAAGGCTTATTTTGCCAAAGAATAGAATTTTCATTGTCACTTATTTGGGAACATTATATATGTACAAATTTTCTAGAACTGGAGTGCTTCCGTCTATATACTAAGACCATACTCTGGTTTTCTCTTGTTAATGTTTTAGGTAAGCAGGTCAATTTACATGTTCCCAATTCTGAAAGTGTCTCAAAGTGGGAAAATGTATCAAATTTATTAGCAGTAGTGACCCGGAGAGCAGCACAGAGGAGCTGTGCATTAACTCCGGAAAGTGTGGAGGGAAGTTCATTAGAGACTAATCCCCCTGTAATGTGATAGAGATATGTGAGGGAGAGAAGCAGATAGGTGTCAGTGTTAACTCTTGTAATTATGTGGATTTATGCAAAGATCCAGATGTAATTGGGGATAATTTGGAAAACCCTAATAATAGTGTGATGTGTAATGGTGTGAATGTCACACATGCTAGTGTGGTAGAATCTAAACCTGTTTTTCCACTGACCTCCTGTCATGAGGTAGGGACAGGTGACAATGTCCCTGCAATAGTGTTAGAATCTGCTGAGAGTACCCCTGTTTATTACCAGGTACCAAGATATGACAGGGAAAATGTTGGTTCCATTGTACATAAAATATGTAAGGGAGGGTCTGACAGGAAAAATGTAGGTCTGAGTGTTCCTGGAATGTGTACATTGTCTGAAGTGTCAGTGTTCACATGCCAGCAAACAGTGCAGGCTAAATCCTCAGAATTAAACCCTGAGGGGGAAGGAAGGGGGATGCCAGAAGGTAACACTGACCCTGAATCAGTCTCTCTAACCCCCCCTTCCTCCAGCTTCTGCAATGATAGAGGTGTCTGATGACAATATGGTAAATTGTGTATTGTGTATTTCATGAGGGGTCTATCAAGTCTGAAATGTCCCATACTTTTCAATTGTGTTCCCTTACAGACAGCCAGTCTACCTCGTAAATAGAACTCTGATTTTATTTCCTATTTTATTTTCTGAAACTCATTTGTGCAACATTTTGTATGTCTTGTTATTTTTTGTAAATAAGGCTTGGAAATATTTTTCAGATTAAACATAATTAAATCTAGCGTATGTCTCCGTGATTCTTTGTTAACTTACAAAGCTCAGGGAGGCTCATGCTGCATGTGTATGTGATTTAAGTGTGAAACATTAATAAGGGGTTCTGGTAAACGTAAGGACACCATAATAAATCCTTTGTGGTCGCAGAAAAGATGTATTCTGTTATGAATCCCAGTGCATTCACGAAGAGCAACAGTAGTGTAAGGCAAAGTGTCTTTATTCAGCTAAATATATTAACAAAGATAACTCAAATCCACGGATAACAGGTTCCAAAAGAGACTGTATAGTAAAATGGCAGGAACAAGTATAATAAGTTTTACCCCAGTCCAGAAGGCACAAGGCTGTCCAGGAAAGCAGACAGAGTCCAGGGATAAAGCAGTGATCAGACAAACAAATCCAAATAGCCAGGCAGGGATCAAGCAAATTAGCGAGGTTCAGAAGTCTGTCCAAAAGGTCGGGGCAACAGGCAAAATAGAGTGGTCCAAGGTACAGGCAAATGATTCGGGGGGTCTCAGGCAAGCAGGCAAGGTCCAAGGTACAGCCAGAGGTCATACACAGAAGTTCAGTCCAGCAGGTATATATCAAATAGCACAGGAGCAGGTTAGCAGCAGCCAGGAACAAACGGATGAACTGCACAGAGCACAGCTAGAGGCAGGTACTTAAAGCAGTGTAACAGGTGCAGTTCTAATTAGCATCAGACAAGGAGATTAACTCCTTCAGGCATATTGCAGAGTTCAGGAGCAGGACAGCAGCACCTCTGATGGATTATTGGTACTGATGCAAGATACAAAACAAAGGCAGTCATAACATATTCATTGTTAATTAACTAAGTTGATGCCAGTCACGGACACCTTTTTTTTGCTGTAGCTGGCACAGGCTAGGCGTTCGTGACAAACTGGTTGGCAGCTTGATGGGATTGATAATATTTTTCTTTTTATCAAAAGAACTTAAGTGAATTAGTGTTGTGTGATTCTACAGAGAGTCAGCATCCTAATTGACCAGAGATTACACTCAAGAGATTACAAATTTTAAAGAACATACTGCACATATATAGTTTCTTCTGTTCCCCCCTTTTTCTTGTTTTTCTTTTCTATATTTTATTTGGTGTAAGTGTGAGGTCCATGATGGCCACTGACCATAAGCAGATGGAAAAGGACGAGCTTTTGGCTTTGTGTGTCGAAAGAGGAATTGCTGTCATCCGAGCCAGGAACCGAGAGCAACTGATTGAAGCGCTTATGGAGGCTGATCAGAAACAAAAGCCGGAGGAGACAGTGGTGAAAACCCCTCTGCTTCAGAAGAACAGTGAGCACTGGACATTACCACAAAAACCTCTGTTGAATCAAGTGAGTAGTCTATCCTAGACAGTTACCTTCATACTGCTCTCAAACAGTTGAAGGATGCCGTAAGGACACCATAATAAATCCTTTGTGGTGGCAGAAAAGGTGTATTAATTGTTAATTAACTAAGGTGACGCCAGTCACGGCCAGCTATTCAGATTGCTGTATCTGGGACAGGCTGGGCGTTCATTGACAGGGAGGCATCATCTCGCCTTAGCAACTTGGATGCAGGACTAATTATGATCACTAGTGAGGATATTAATGATGATGGTGCTGGGAGTGTAGATTGCAGGTGCTCGGATATAGCTGAGAGAAGGGAGGTTGCTGATGATGGACTGTTTGGGGTGGTTTTGTTAAAACCAAAATCAAAACCAAAAAACGAACTTAATCCAGATCCAAAACCAAAACACGAGGGTCAGTGAACATCTCTACTATTAAGAAGTAAAATAGGTTGACTAGTTGAATCAATTTGTCCTTATCTGCCAACAAAACCCTACTGTATATTTTCATCATAGGAGATCAGAAGAGAGGAAGCTGACATTGGCAGGCAAAGAGACAGAGCTGCATAGAGCAGGAGGTAAAAAACTAATAGTAATAGACAAAGGTGAATCCGCCTTCCCAGACAAACTGAATGAGACTTCTACTTTGTAGAAAGATATGACATATAGAATGTTCCAAGGCAGAATACAATTATTTGCTGTATATTTATGTAAAATTTTTAGAGGGAATGTGTATAGTGAGTAGAGATGAACAGTTCAGAATTTGAGATATCCGACAGATCAATCCGAGTCGGGATTTGGTTTTTCATGTTAAATTTGGGCCTAAAAATAAAGTAAAACAATATTTTCTATATATAGCCCTCCTTTCTGTTCTCAGCTGCCATTTTAGAAGTGATCGCATGTGGGTACGACATTTGCTGCAATTATGTGCTCAGAAAATAGCTTGCAGAGGGTTGGACAGGGTGAATGAGACAATGTATATTGCAATAGCTGAAATTTTACTGACTGCAGTTTATTATTTAAGGATCAGTCTACTAGAACTGTGTGCTGATCAATTTGGGTGTAGAGGAGTCAAGAGTAGACAGGCAATAACTACTGGTTGTTGCAATAGTATAGTATAGTATAGACATCTGAACTATTTAGTGGAGAAAAGTAGGGTGCTGTATGACTGTGAGCAGCACACCCCAAAAAAACAAATATATTTCTTGCTTCTAAAATCCCAAGTGGTTCAATCTGAAAGCAATTGTGTGAGGGGCAGTATCATTGATATTTGAACAATTTAGTGGACAAAAACACCAGGGTGCTGTGATTGATCTTGCACTATGTGCTAGCAATACTATGCTGAATGGATGAGAAGGAGGATGATGATGCTACAGGCACTGCGGCTGCTACTGGCGATACACCTACCCACTGGGCTGTCACAGTCATGTAGCCTTTTGTTTGACCAGTACCACTTGTACAGTTGAATGGATAGTCGGTATAATAGTATTTTCTAGGAGAGTGAATTGCTTTTTCTTTAATCTCCTGTTACAGCTGAGGAATTGCTGTTCGGGAGAAATGGAATCGATATTAAAGTTGGTAGCGTGGACATATGATTTCAACTAATCTTGGGAATTGCACGTACATGCAAAGCTAACATAACTGTCATGTTTTTAGTGATCCGCTATACAACAGGAAGCTGGCTGTCATTCTTGCAAACACTTGCTGCTCAGACAATTATTGTTTAAAACTATGCTTAATCTTCTTGATGAACAACCTGAATGAACTTCCTGCAAATATCATTACAGGGAGATTACAAGCTTGTGCACAGGGCCTTCTTACATTTCAGTCTGTCTGTCTTACAAATTATTGCTTTAACTTTGTTTCCAATTTTAAAGTGCTATGGAATTTGCTGCCGCTACATAAATAAATAAAAAAACAAAAACAGAGTTATATCAAGAATGGGCGCTGGTGTGTTTCCAAAAAGGAGCCTGAGATACACAAGAAAAGCCACCTGCTTCTCAAATAAACATATACATATAAATAAAAAGTATAACTCATGGCGCTGAAAGGTTCACATACATATGAATGCCAGCACCACGAACAATGGATCACTGTAACACACAGAAAAATACATAGGGCAATATTGTCCCAACAAAGTACATAGAATTTTTCTATAGTATCCCATAATATCATTTATTTAAAATGCAGATCATAAAACATTAAAACAGAGGTTGATGTGTTTCTAGGAGCGTACCAGAAACATAAAGGTTCAAACAGCATAAAATAGATGAGAGATAAGTTGGTATACCCGGGTCCAGTAATTCCAAGCCTCGCTCTGACCCTATACCGTTGCTTCCGGATATCTGGTCTGTGATGTTCACCGGACAGCTGACTAGACGTGATTTGCGAAGCTCATCACATGATCGGATGGATAGAGTTTATAAGGACCATTTATCTCCTTACCTTTATAAAGAATCCCTCGGATTTGAAACGCGTTGGATGAGCAGAGAGGCGCTTCATAGGACTATCTGGAGATTCAGCACAGCTATGTGAGAGTTTACTGGACCCGGGTATACCAACTTATCTCTCATCTATTTTATGCTGTTTGAACCTTTATGTTTCTGGTACGCTCCTAGAAGCACATCAACCTCTGTTTTGATGTTTTATGATCTGCATTTTAAATAAATGATATTATGCCATGATCTTTTTATTTTTGTGAACATGTTTTTCATCGTTGGAGGCTATTTGGAGGATATCGCCTTTTCAATCAGATGTGAATAGATGTGCAGTCTTTCAAGAATTCTTATTGTAAGCCTATCCCCTGCGGGGACCCCGTCACGTGGTTACGTTTATCATCTGGCCACTTAAGACTCATTTGGAAGAGGGATTAAGCCCCCAGGGATACTATAGAAAAATTCTATGTACTTTGTTGGGACAATATTGCCCTATGTATTTTTCTGTGTGTTACAGTGATCCATTGTTCGTGGTGCTGGCATTCATATGTATGTGATCCTTTCAGCTCCGTGAGTTATACTTTTAATTTATAAATAAATAAAGATAATGTTAAAAGGAGGAGGTATCAATCTCTAGTTATTGTGGCATTATAAAGACTACAGTGTCTTGCCAAATGTTGTCTGAGTTGGGATAAAACTATTTCAACATGCAAGAGGTGGATTTTTTGTTTTTTTTCTCAGGCATGATAATACACTTATCATGGGCAAGAGGCATGCTTACATTTCCAAAGGTATGCAGTCGACGGCTAAAAATGAATTTGGTTGACATTCAAAAAGATGGCAACATTACAACGACTATTCAAATGTCCATAGTCTTATTAGATCTACAATTCAAATGTAGACAGTATTATATGGGTGGGTTAGGGTTAGGGATAGGGAATTTATTATTAACCTAGAAATACTGTCTGCTTTTGAATTGTCGACCTAATAATATTGTCGACCTAATGTCTCATTTTCTATTGTCAACCTAATAATATTGTCAATGTCATTATTGTCAATTTTTCAACCCTGTCTATATTCATGTAACTGGCGAAGATATGTATCACACCCTTGTCAAATGGTTGTGAAATTTTGGAAGGACACTGACCTAAATTATAGTGTCAGAATCTGAAATGTCAGACACACATATAGCACTAATGTACACCCTTACACTCCGTTCATGATTCTGTGAATGCCCAATTTATTCTTCAGCCTCAGTGGTCTTTTCATGCACTGGCGTGGCTGTTTTGGAAGTGACATACCTACTATCACGAGCCGCGGCAGTACGCCGCATCCTGGTGTGATCTAGCAGCTGGACGCGTGCTCTAGTTTCTATGCTCTGTTTTTATTCCTTGAGTTTATCCTTGTTGCATAGATGTTGGAGGGTGTAGGGCCATCCTCCAACTCCAGGGGGAGCTCTCATATGATTTAAATTGGTTCATTTATATTTTATTCATGCTACCTATGCCAGTTCTAGCTAGTAATTAATTAGCAGCCTCCTGAGGCTGATTGTCAGCCCTGTTCTCCTCTGTCCTGATTGACTCTCAGTACTATTTAAGACAGTGAGGTCTGAGCTTCACTGCCAGTTATAGCTTCCAGTTTCCTGTCTGCTAACTTGCTCCTGTGCTGTTTGGTGTAAACCTTCTGGATTGAACTACTGTGTATGACCTTTGCCTGTTTCTGGACCTTGAACCTCTGCTTCTGACCTCGACCTATTGCTTGAACCTGGATTTTGAACCTCTGCTTGTGACCCCGATTTTACGCCTGTCTCTGGACTCAGAACCTGTGCCTGTGAACCCTGACCTTGGTTTGTTCCTTGGATACATTGTCTGCTGTCGGCTGACCCTTGCCCTGACCCCACGCTGCTGGGTTCTCCTTGGCCAGTACACATCTCACGACCCTCTGTTTGTCTGCAGCCAAGTCTGTCCCCACCACTAGGGGCAACAGTGAACACCAGACTTCAGAGCAGACTCCGGGTTTTGCTGTACTGGCTGGAGGAGTTCCTAACATGATAACCGGCCCACATACTTGGGATTTACTCCCATAGATCCTACTCCTCCTTCACTTGCACAAGTGCTGGCTAATTAACTGCAGGCTCAATTTCAGATTGTTCAAGACATTTCTACTAGATTGTCCGTACAGGAACAAACCACCAGCATTACCTCTTCTCAGGAGGTTAAAGTTCAAGAACCCAAGCTTCATCTTCCAGGCAGATTTTCTGGCAACCGAAGGGAATTCCACAACTTTAGGGAAAGTTGCAAATTATATTTCAAGCTACGTCCACTGTCTTCTGGTTTGGAACAGCAGCGAGTGGGTATTGTTATATCCCTGTTGCAAGGAGATCCACAAACCTGGGCATTTGGATTGTGCCCTGATGGTTCGGAATTGTTATCTGTAGATTCCTTTTTCCAAGCCTTGGTTCTCCTGTATGACGATCCTGACGAAGTCGCTACTGCTGAGTCTAAACTTAGATCTTTGAAACAGGGACTTCGTTCTGCTGAAGAATATTGTACTGAATTTCGCAGGTGGGCCTCAGATTGCGAATGGAATAATCCAGCTTTCCGCAGTCAGTTTCGTTTGGGCCTTACAGAACTAATAAAGGACATATTGGTGCAATATCCAGCTCCTGATTCTCTGGAGTCCTTTATGTGTTTGGTAATTTGCATTGATCGGCAAATAAATGAAAGAAGACTGGAAAAGGGATTTCATCCACAGAATTTTTTCCCTATCTCCAACTCAGTTAATACCGGGGATACTAGAAAAGTTCATCTAGGCATTTACCTTGTACAGAATAAAAATTCCATCCAGTTACCTGCCCTGGTCTCTGGGAGTGTTGATGTCCTAGCTTTCGTGGACAGCGGAGCAGCTGGAAATTTTCTGGATATTTCTCTGGCACGGCGGTTTGCTGTTCCTACCCAACCATTAAAAGTTCCAGTATCTGTTTGTGGTTTGGATGACCACCTAATTAAGGGCGGAAGCGTGCTAGAGAGTACCAGCTCTCTTACCCTGACAGTGGGAGCACTCCATAAGGAAATGCTGTCATTCTACCTTATTCATTCGCCCACATACCCTGTGGTTCTGGGGTACCCATGGCTTATCAAGCACAACCCAGTCCTTGATTGGTCCATAGGAGAACTGGTGGCATGGGGGAAAAACTGCCAGGGGGCATGCCTATCAACACCTGTTAAGGGTGCTACTGCTTCAGTAAAATCAGGTCTCACACTCCCGCTGCAATATCAAGATTTTGCTGATGTTTCTCCAAGCAAGCTGCAGATACATTACCACCACATCGCCCGTATGACTGCACTATTGATATTCAGCCCGGGAGTAAATTTCCTAAGACTCGTTTATATTCTCTTTCTGTGGAAGAGACCAAAGCCATGGAGAACTATATTTCTGAGGACCTGAAAAAAGGGTCCATTAGACCTTCTCATTCACCCCTGGGTGCCGGATTTTTCTTTCTCAAAAAGAAAGACTGAGATTTACAACCTTGCATTGATTACAGAGGTCTGAATCAGATCACCATTAAAAACAAATATCCTCTGCCACTGATTTCTCAGTTGTTCGACCAGTTAAGAGGTGCTTCTGTATTTTCTAAAATGAATTTACGTGGAGCATACAATTTGATATGCATATGGAAGGGAGATGAATGGAAGACCGCTTTTAACACTCATTCTGGACATTACGAGTATTGTATTATGCCGTTTGGTCTTTCTAATGCGCCAGCCGTGTTCCAAGATTTGATCAATGATGTACTACGCGATTATCTGGGTAAATTTGTCATTGTGTATCTGGATGACATCTTGATCTATTCGTCACCCTTGCCCCAACACTGTGAACAAGTCTGTTTGGTTCTACAGAAACTAAGAGACAATCATCTATTTGCCAAATTAGGAAAATGTGAGTTTGAAGTCTACACTGTGGCATTCTTGGGGTATTGTCACGGGCACTAGGAGTCTTTACCCAGGGATCACCAGGTGATAAGCTTACCAGAGGAGTATAGATGGTAATATGGTACTCTGGTAGCGAGGTGATCACGGAACAGGAGACAGCAGATGATAGAGATGCTCGGGAAAGTCTATGACTAGCAGCACTGGTAATATATATGTAGTAATACATGAGGAACTGAATGGACAAAGGACACGTGAGGGTAGTCAGTGGTCTGCGGTAGCAAGTTGTACCACTGCTATAGTGAGGAGGAATGTCCAACAGAAACGAGGAGGTGATGAGAGTCAGCGGTCTGCGTTTAGCAAGTTGTACCGCTGTCTGGGTGAAGGAATGGGATCCAGGTGAAGGTATCCGGGGAGTCAGTGGTCTGCGTTAGCAAGTTGTACCACTGCTATGTGAGAGGACACTGGAACAGGTGACACTGGAAACAGGAATCAGTGGTCTGCCTCTAGCAAGTTGTACCACTGAATATATATGTGAGGAGGAGCACGGGGAGAGACTGCAATACAGAGGATACACGGGCACCTTGAACTTGATCCACAATGACATGCACAATATAGTAATGACTGAACAGCACTGCAATAATACAAAGTCATAGAAACTATCCAGGCAAAAGATAACACAGTCAATGATGGCAAAAGTCTCAGCGGATAGTAAGCTCCAGAGGAGAACAACTCAGTCCAGCAAGATATGCAATACACCAGCACAGTCAATGAGAAGCATGCATACCGTGGTTCAGGAGCAGGCTGTCAGACAGGAGTGCAGAGATACCTGAACGGCTGGAGGCCGGCAGGATGCGAAGTCCCTGGCGGGTGAAGCGGTAATCAAGTAGGTGCAGCGCACAGGTAGGTAGACCAGCAGGGGAACAAAAACTCAGGAAGCAGTAGTATGTAGAACTGGACTCCTGGAGGACCCTGAAGAGTAGCGATGGTCTAGACGAGATGAAAGCAGTGAGGCGCAGATCCGATGCAGACTGGCGAGTAGACACCAGCAGGAACACTGAGAAGCACGGAGAGCGGATCAGCTGCTGCAGACACGAGTAGAACTGAGGAGTAGCAGCCAGCAGGACTCTGCAGGTACACGGGGGTAGCAGATAGCAACCAGCAGGTGCAGCCACGATGAAACACGGGAGAGTAGAGCTAAGCTGGAACTGTTGAGCACGGAGAGCAGCGGATAGGAATCAGTTGTAGCAGTCTCGAGGAAACACGGGAGAGTAGAGATGAGCTGAAGACTGTAGCGCACGGAGGCAGCAGATAGGAATCAGCCAAACAGTCACGATGAAACACAGGAGAGTTGAAGTAGTCTGAGGACTGTAGTGCACGGAGGCAGCGGATAGGAATCAGCTAACAGTCACGATGAAACACAGGAGAGTTGAAGTGGTCTGAGGACTGTAGTGCACGGAGGCAGCGGATAGGAATCAGCTAACAGTCACGATGAAACACAGGAGAGTTGAAGTGGTCTGAGGACTGTAGTGCACGGAGGCAGCGGATAGGAATCAGCTAACAGTCACGATGAAACACAGGAGAGTTGAAGTGGTCTGGAAACCACAGGAGTAGAAGTGGTCTGGAAACCACAGGAATCAGCAGCGCTGAATACACGAGGAAACACAGGAACACCTTCAGAGGCTCATGGGGAATGAGACTCCAAGATCAGGCAACGAGGAATGGACAGCAGGTGCTTTAAATAGGGAGTGTTGCCTGATCAGCCAATTAAGTTAAAGGAACAGGTACTGAAGGTTTTGAAAGGGCTGCGCATGCGCAGACCCTCAGGATGGTGGACGGCCATGGTTCCGAAACACACGGGAAGAAGCACTCACAGTCTGGTGAGTGGCAGGTATTTAATTTCTGCCAATGGATTTACGATGGATCAAGCCAAAGTCCGAGCCATCACTGATTGGAGCCTTCCCAGTAACCTAAAAGCCATCCAAAGGTTCTTCAGGTTTGCTTATTACTAAGGAGATTCATTCGCAATTTCTTGGTAATTGTGGCACCTATCACTCAATTAACTAAGAAAGGAGCTGATCCAGCGGTATGGCCGCCAGAAGCTGTCAAAGCGTTTGATACCCTAAAAAAGGCCTTTGTTTCTGCTCCTATCTTCAAACATCCTGATACAGAGCTACCTTTCATTGTTGAAGTGGATGCTTCTGAGGTTGGGGTGCGGGCAGTTCTGTCACAAGTGTCCAGTGCTAATGAAAAGTTACACCCATGCGCATTCTTCTCTAAGAAATTCTCAGCAGCAGAGATAAATTATGATGTAGGAAATCGTGAGTTGCTGGCCATTAAATGGGCATTCGAAGAATGGAGACATTGGCTGGAGGGCGCTAAGCATAACATCACGGTGTACACGGATCACAAAAATCTCCAATACATTGAGACTGCTAAGAGGTTGAATACCAGACAGGCACTCTGGGCTCTTTTCTTCTCTCGATTTAATTTTGTGATCACATATCGCCCTGGTTCTAAGAATTTGAAGGTGGATGCCTTATCCAGAAGTTTTTTTACAGAAACATGAGAATCCCCTTTATAACACTCCTATCATACCTTCTCAAACCATTGTTTCAGGGCTAACTCAGGATTTGGCAACCAAGTTACAGGCAGTTCAGGATCAGGCACCAGCTTCCATGTCTCCCAATTTGTTATTTGTGCCAGCTGGTCTGAGACAGTCTGTCTTGTCTGAGGTCCATGACAGCAAAATATCTGGACATCCAGGTATCACCAAGACTATTAAATTACTCTCTCGTTCTGTTTGGTGGCTTTCTATGAAGAAAGACGTTAGAGACTTTGTACAGTCCTGCGAGATTTCTTCCAGGGTGAAAACAACCAGAAATTTACCCATGGGACAGATGATGCCTTTACCCGTGCCCAGTGTTCCATGGACCCACATTTCCATGGATTTTTTTACGGATTTGCACTTGTCTAAAGGGTGTAATTGCATTTGGGTAATAGTCAATCGCTTTAGTAAGATGGCTCATTTTGTTCCTTTATTTAAGCTACCATCTGCTAAGTCTTTGGCTCCTCTGTTCATTCAAAATGTTTTCAGATTACATGGAATACCCACTAATATTGTATCAGATAGAGGTACTCAATTTGTGTCCCAGTTCTGGAAATCATTTTGTGCCTTGCTTGACATTCAACTAAGTTGAATGTCAACTTAGTAAACTTAGTAAACCAGTCTTAGTAAACCAGTCTTTGGAACAGTATTTAAGATGCTACGTTTCTGAATTACATGACAACTGGGTAGAATACCTGCCATGGGCGGAATTTGCCTACAATAATTCACCAAACTCTACCTCTGGTTATGCCTCATTTTTCTGCATTTATGGGAGACATCCCAAGTCTGTTTCATTTTCTGACATCATCCCACCCTGAGATCGGACACATTGCTCATTCTCTGAAGAGAATTTGGAAAAAGATAAACTTCTCTTTGAAGCAAGCTGCGTCTCGAGCCAAGTTATTTAAGGATCCCTTCAGATGTCCTTGTAAGTTCAAGGAAGGGGACAGAGTTTGGCTCTCCACTAAGAACATCAAGCTCCGCCAGCCTTCCTTTAAGTTCGGACCAAGATACATTGGCCCATTTAAGATCATCAGGAAGATTAACCCTGTTGCTTTTCAGTTGGAACTGCCCAACTCTTTGAGGATACACCCGTATATTCCATGCATCCTTATTGAAGCCAGCTCTTACTTCCGGTAGTTTTCCCAGGAAACAGCCAAGCAAACCTGCCCTAGTGAAAGTGGATGGTCACAGGGAATTTGTGATCGAAAAGATTCTTGATTCCAAATGGGTGTAACGCCAACTCCACTATTTAGTTCACTGGAAAGGGTATTACCAGCCATCCTGACAAGACATGAAGAATGAGAGCTCCTGCATAAACAGGGCAAAAACTCATGCTAATTGGGCTGTCAGCACTATTTCAAACCCCACTTTCCTTGGAACTGTGTCGGGAATACCTCTCTCCGGTGATGTGGGTCCTAGAGATCTGTGCAGCCGTGGAACTCCCGCAGAAACGTCACCTGGCTTAAGGCCTAGCTCTGCTATTTCTCCCCAACATGGCCGCACCTGCATTACTGGAAGTGGCAGCCATTCCTGATTTGCTTTCGGCTACCAGCCAAGAGATGCCACAGCTTCTCCTTCTCCACAATCCAGCTGGAACTAACATTCTCGTCATACACGCGATAATAGCCAGACTCTGGACCCTTATTATGCACAGTTTCAGCTAAGCCAGCAGGCACTATACATTCTTTAAAACACTGTACCCAAAAGGGATATGACCAGGTGCTGATCCCTAGTACATTAGGTCTCAAACTCAAAAGAGAGAAAGATGTATATCTATATATAAACTAAAATCTTCATTAATACATATAAATATATTTTAACCACCACTTATGGGCTTAGGAGAGGGTCAATGCTTTTTCTTATGAAAAGTTGTTGTGTGTCAACTTCTAAAAGATTGCATTAAACAAGTAAATAAAAGAGAAAAGAAGCACATAAAGCCTTCTCTAAAGTAAATATACCATTTTAGAAATTTATACACAGTTTATTTAAAGTACAATTTCCAAGGAAATATGTAAAAAAAAAAACACACAGTACACCAAATCCATACAATATAAAATTAAAAAATCGTTTTTTAATACATTCATTTATAATACATACATTTTTATACACTCTTTCACTGCCCAACCACCAGAGGCTTCCCTACTACATCTACTTGTCACACTATGGGGTGATCTGGGAGAAGACCTACTTGCATAGACATTTGTGTTGGAAACCCACCTACCACTCCTGCCTCTAGCATCCTGGCAAGATGCCCTCCAGTTGTGTGCTCCAGCCCACTACTTTGACTTACCAATAGTGACCTGTCCTTATAAAATGGTTGCTTAATATATTCTAAGGGGGGATGTGATAAGTGACAGAGCAGGCCACCAACACCGCACTACATTTGACAATTAACTCTTCATCTTAACAGCCACCACATAGCTCACTGGCAGTCGATGGGCAAAGACAGGATAAGCCACCCCAAATTGGACTCTGGTAAACCTGGAGAGATGCCACAGCGCCCTGATCTCATAAAATACCTAAAGCCCTCCACCCATATCGACGGGCAGGAAGATATGCCTCCAGTCTCACCTGCCACCACATAGGGTTCAGGCATGTCTTATCTGACTGATACTCTACACTTTGTCACTCTCTCCCAGGGGAATCAAGACATTAAAGCAATACTACAACTGGTGAGGTCAACGAAAGCAGAATTCTCCACTAAAGTAGATTTTGAACTACTGGAGATGAGATTGAAAGTTACAGTCTGGCAGGAGGTGGCCAGTCTCCAAACTGACTTTATGCAGCTAACCCCAAGAATGTCAGTTCTGGAGGTCTTTAGAGATGAATCTGTGGCCTGTCATGACCAGCTCTGTGTCTCGCCAGGCACAGGATCTCCAACTGTGTCAGAGCAGGGTCAATGACCTTGATAATCCGTGGCTTAGAAATAATTTATGCAACTGTGAAATCCCCAAGGACATCCCTAAGCAGGACCTGATAGCTTTTCTTACAAAAATTTTCAACAAAATCCTGGGCCAGGATCTGTCTGAAGTCATCCACTTTGATAGGCCCCATAGGGCACTGAAAACAAGGGGCACACAATCAGATTGTCTAAGAGATGTTATATGTTGTTTGCACTATTGTGTCCAGAGAGAAGCTATTCTTCAAAAGACCAGATGCCTGAATGCAATAGATTACAATGGCAGTAAGCTTCCACGACATCTCCTGGCATACCCTTCAGGTCTGACGCATGCTCAGACGCCTGACGAATGCTCTTCAAGCTCAGAACATTAATTATCGATAGATTTCCACTCAGCCTCTAAGGGACTGTCAATGAAAAGACTGAGTCCTTGACAACACCTCTTGATATTACTTCCTTTTGCTCTCTACTGCGCTTACAAACTGTTCCTCTACCGGAGTGGCATGATCATTTAAAATGCCTTTATCCTACTGATGAGCACTCTTGGCACACTTTGGTGAATTCCCTGGAATCTGCCAGGAGATGGCAGTCTTCCCAGAACGACTTGACCACTTGATATGCTGGGCGCTGACTCTTTCTGCTTCCAGTTCACAGTGTTAAGTCGTACTCTTTTGGCTGTGTGTTCTTTCTCTTTCTTTTCTTCATTGTTTATCAGATGCCATGGCGACTAAGATTCTCACCTACAGCCTTCCTGTTACTGGTGGGTAATCAGCCACTGTTTATGCCCATGGTTCTGTTAATTCATGTTCTTTGTCATGTCCTCGGACCACGTTCAGATTTAGTATTTTTTACACCTATTTGGCTTATCTGGGTTTTTTTTCTTAGATTGCCTGCTCTTTCACAGAAAAGGATCATATCTCCAATGTATGTCTCGGGGCTGTGTCCATTGGGGAGCCCACCTGAGCATGTATATTCTTGGATCTCAGCGATCTGTGGACCAGGTTCCGGTCTTACAGTGATTTTTTTTCTACATCCCTAATGCGTCACCCTTCAGTCAGCTCTCCCAGCCATCCATTATCTGAAAGTATAAAGTACGTTACTTACAAGTATTATCCCGGTGCCTCTGTCTGTTAACCCCCATACTACAGGAGGTTTTTCCAGGAAATGGGAATGGCTTCTCCCTAACCATAACTCTGGAGCGATTTTTGGTATAATTCATTATTTGTCTGTCTGTGTATGTCTTTTCCTGTCTCGTCTACCCCGATATGTGTCTCCACTCTCCAAAAGGAGAATTTTTGAGAATATTTGAAACTGTGTATTTTTTTGTTAATTTATATGTTCCAAACCAGAGTCAACCACAGTTCCTGGACCATGTGTTGGATAAAGTGGCTGCAATAGCTGAGGGTGTCCTGATAGTGGGAGTGGACCTTATTTGGACTCTGTAACCCAAACGTAATATCTTCAGTTGCCAAGCAGGACATCACAGATCTCTCCACTGTAGGCCAGACATACACTACATTAGCACCAGCTGGTCAACACATGAAACCCCCAACACCAAAGCGAGCGGCACTATTCATTCTTCTTCCATCCACATGGAGTCTATTCCCACATTGATTTCCTGTTTCTCCCCCAGAGATTCCTTGCCATGCTTCTGACAATCTCCATTGGATAGATACAGAAAAAAACACAGCACTGAGAACTGTATACATGGCTATCTACAATTGAATCTATGAAATTTGTATAAAAAATAAATAGTGTTTTATTAATTATGAACAACAAAAATATGAAACATAAAGTCAATACATAATTAATTTGATCAGTGAAATGATCTAAAAAAAACATAAAAAACCATACAAAAGAATCAATTAGTAGTTGGCGCCTTAACCTAAATTTATCATCACAAGAACAATGTCTTTCAGATCTCACGATATTGTATCTGTATGAATCATCCTCCTCAAAGAGTACAAGATTCAGTCACAAGAGATTCTGAATGTGATTCAACTATTATTCATCACTCACTTATATAGTCTATTGAACTTGTGAACAGACAAAAAAATTCACATACAGACTAATCCTCCTGGGTATATGATATAAAATGAGCCAGATACGCAATTGTGTTAAATCATCAATTTCCAAAATCTCACTAATAGCAGCAGGCTGTCAGCGTGCATGGGGAGCATATTTTATGCAATCATCAAAGCTGCAGTATATTGGAATATATTAAGTCCAGGATTAGCAAATAATTCAGAAATGCATATAGATACCTTATGTTGAAAAACTGGCACTCTCCTGGTTCTAAACACTGTTTTCTTGCTCATCGACTTGCTTTTTTCTCTTCTGTCTTTTCAATGCACGCTGATTCTCCCGCACACTGTCTCTCCCAACAGTTACATCTTAGTCTGCACGTTGCTCATGGATATCTGCAGGGGGCAATTTAATAGACGCTGGTAAAGACATTTCCTTAGGATGATAGTTAGTGGTTTAATATCTTTATTTTTTCCTGACGCGTTTTATCCCATAGGAGTGAATTCTTCAGAGGAATGTTCAATGAAAGAAAGCATTCTCAGATACTATGCATCATTAAAATATACACCCTACCGATTAATTGTTCCATTGCCTGTCATCTGTATCCATCAGCACAGGTTTATCATTATATCTAGCATTAATTACTGAATTAAGTTCATTATAAAAAAAATTAACCAGTATAATGCAAGCTATATCACTTTATCTATACCTTAAAAATATACATTTTCAAATTATCAATTATTTTACAAAATCTTTAATATACAAAAATCCATTGTATGTGTAATATATATATATATATATATATATATATATATATATATATATATATATCTATATATCTATCTATCTATATATATATATATATACATATATCTATAATATAAATGCTTAGTGGCGTGTGTTAGTCTGTCTGTGTGTGGAAAAAATAAAACCAAACTGCAGCACCACCTGCTGGGCGGAGTTATACACTGACCTACTAAACTCTTAGTGTGTGTGTGGGGAAAAAAAATTCAGAAAGGGCTGAAATTTGGTATACTAAGATGTTTTTAATTTGTTAATTTAATTTGTTAATTGTTAAAAGTGTTTATAAAGATTTTTTAAAAAAATATATATATTTCTTGAAGGAGAAGTGACAGTTGGGAGTGGTTGGTGGTTGCTGGGGGGTGACAGTGGGGAGTGGTTGGTGGTTGCCGGGGGTGACAGAGTGAGAGGAGTGTGATACTCAGGACCGCTGAGAGAGATCCCTGTGTCTGGATAGACATCTGGATAGATGTGGCGATGAAAATGAAGGATGAGGTGATGGAGAAGAATGATGAGGTGGTGACATGTGGACAAAACCACGTTAAAAAAGGGCGCTTACGTCGGGAAGTAACGCTCTTCCCCTGAGGAGGCCTTGGCTATGGCCCAAATGCATGACAAGAATCTTTTTAACACCTTAAGTAGCTTGTTTTGACTAGAATGCATGAGTATCATGCACGGGTTAACTTATATATATATATATATATATATATATATACATATATATATATATATATATATATATATATATATATATAAAAATAGAAAAAGGAAGCGCCAAACATAGTGTATTATCACCAATTGGTTAAATGTAGAAATAATTATTCCAAATTAGCCCCATACCAGATAGCAGATGATAAATTGCACATCTTTGTGATTTTCCACTGGGATTCAAAACTGGCCTCCGAATTGGATTCACACACTAGGGCTCAAAAGGAAATAGCAACACAATAGTGTAGTATATTCATGGCAAGTGCGTTATTTTCATAAAAAATAATAAAATTTAATAGACATGGCACATTCCAAAAAGACAAATAAATTGCCCGTACATTGAATAAAATATAAGCAGGCTTATCTGTGTCATATAGTTCCAAGTAAAACCATGCATGGACCAGGAACTCCTTCTCCTGCTGCCAGCTGGAACACACAGAGAAAGACGCTGCCTCCTTGACGCGTTTCGTCCACAATAGACTTTATCTAAGTCCACAATAGACTTTATCTTTATCTAAAGTCTATTGTGGACGAAACGCGTCAAGGAGGCAGCGTCTTTCTCTATGTGTTCCAGCTGGCAGCAGGAGAAGGAGTTCCCGGTCCATGCTTGGTTTTACTTGGAACTATATGACACAGATAAGCCTGCTTATATTTTATTCAATGTACGGGCAATTTATTTGTCTTTTTGGAATGTGCCATGTCTATTAAATTTTATTATTTTTTATGAAAATAACGCACTTGTCATGAATATACTACACTATTGTGTTGCTATTTCCTTTTGAGCCCTAGTGTGTGAATCCAATTCGGAGGCCAGTTTTGAATCCCAGTGGAAAATCACAAAGATGTGCAATTTATCATCTGCTATCTGGTATGGGGCTAATTTGGAATAATTATTTCTACATTTAACCAATTGGTGATAATACACTATGTTTGGCGCTTCCTTTTTCTATTTTTTTCTATAGGTTTACATCTGCAATCTGATGTACAAAAGTGAAGCAGCCTACTGTATGTGATTTTATGTATCTATGAGCACGTTTGTTCACGTGTTGTTTTAATTTACACTGAGCGCCGTTGTCTTTTTCACTATTTTATATATATATATATATATATATATATATATATATATATATATATATATATATTTACACACACACACAGTATGTATGAGCAATCAATAGTGAAGTATATATTAGAGACACCAATATTTTTTTATTCTTAAATATACTCATATATAAATTATTTTTATCTTCTTACTAGAATAATTTCAGTACCATTAGTTTAAAGCATCGACCCATTTCCAATATAACAAGATATTTTTTTTATCACCAAGTGATTTTTATTATTATTATTATTATTATTATTAAAACAACAACATCTGAAACGCATTTCCATAAGCCCAAAAATGCAGATTTCTCTACATATCTGGACAAATATCCTCATTAGAACTACTATTATATTCCTTGTGAGCATATTATCATCTTATATTTAATCTACAAATATTTGAACATGGACAATTATGTTTCACTTTCCCTTTAGCTACAACCTAATTGTTGTCAAAAGGTAAGAAAAACTTTGTTGTCAAAAAGCAAGGAATACATAATAATAAGTCTTTTAATTTCTTAAAAGCAGCGCCTCGTTCAATCTAACCAAGGAACTCCATATATAGAGGTATATCAACACTAAATAAATGTTATGGAAGGATTATCATCCTATTTTCAGGCTATACATTTTTTTGAACAAGGACAATTATCTTTCACCTTGACAATATCTACTTAGCAACCCAATTATTATCAGAAATCAAGACATAATGAGTGATTAGATGTTTTATAACCAGCTTCTCCTTCAATCCGACCAAAGGGCTTCACAAACAGAGGTATAACAACTCTAAATAATTTTTTTATGAAAAAATTTAATTCCATCTAAAGCCTCATTTAGACCCATTGGGCTTAATACAATTAATTTATGTATCCAAAATACTTCTTGTTTACATAACCATTGTGCCTGTCACCCCCTTTGTGTTTTTAATATGTTCTACACCTAATACTGATAAACTTTCCACCTTTCCATTGTGGTATGCATTAAAATGGCGCAGAACACTATGATTTTCTTTTTTCTTTTGAGTATTTCTTCTGTGATCCAAAAATCTGGGTTTAAGTGTTCTAGTAGTTTTTTCCGCAAAAATCAAGTTGCAGCTATATCTCAACACATAAATCACATAGCATTTGTTGCAATTGATGAATCCTCATATTTTGTAGCTTTTCTGAACATGTGAAAATTCTATGAGTTTATTCATTGTATGTGTACAAGTGGTGCATCTAGTATTCCCACATTTCTAGTAGCTCTCTGGTTTCTGTGGGATACAATTGGATATAGCCATATTATCAGAGCTCTTAGTTTGGCTATTTTTAATTAAACTTGGGGCTAGCATGTTTTTCAAGTTACTACCTTTTTAAAAATCACTTTAGGATCTTGGGGTAATAAAGTCTTTAGTCAATTATCTTGCTGTAGAATAGCATAATATTTCTTAATGGTCTTTTAAATATTTCAATGATTTTTTGTTAACTTTTGTTATCAATGCTACAGGGACGGGATCTTCTCTAGATTTTCATCATCTGGCTTCTCCTAAGTCACAAGTAAAACATTCCTATCTATATTCATTACCTCTTTCAGAGCATTATTCGTAGCTTGGCACGAGTTTGGTCCCCATGGCCATTCCTATCACCTGAAAGTAATAACTGTGGTCAAACAAAAAAAAAAGTTATGCGATAAAATTAATTGAATGGAATCTATAATAACTTTACATTGTTTTTTTTTTTTTTACATTACCTAGTCTTCAGATAGTACTTTTTATTTTACATTAACACCTTTCTTGTGTGGTATATTACTATACAGGGATTTAACATCCAAAGTTAAGAATTCATAGTTATCTTTTCATTCTAATTCCTTTAACAAATTGAAAAGTGCATTGAGTCCTGCATGTTAGATTTCAATTTAACCAGGTGTGCCTGCGAAACAGTGTCTACATAAAATGACAGTGATGAGGTAAGAGACCCTGTTCCAGATTTATTTGGTCTCCCAGGAGGTGTAATCAGGTTTTTATGCAGTTTTCGGAGATGATAGTAAATCGCTGTAACTGGATATAGGGGAAAAAAATCTATATTAATTTTTAGTTAAAATTTATAGTTATAAAGTATAAATTAGTCATTTTCGACAATTCCAACAGTAATGACACTGACATTAATATTCCGATGAGTACAATCCTGGCATGGAGCAATTACAGACTTACTATAAAAGCGTCTCTCAACATTGCAGACACGGCGTAATAAATGCAGATGGCTATATGCTCCTCAAGCACACTGATAGCCTACTGCTAACAATGAGATTTTATAAATTGAGGAGTTACCACAATTGCGAGTCTGTCTTATTTGATATCACATACCCAGGAGGATTACTTTTTATGTGAATTTTCTTGTCTGTTCACAAGTTCAATAGACTAAGATTGAGTAATGAATTATAGTTGGATTACGTTCAGAATCTCTTGTGACTGAATCTTGTAATCTTTGAGGAGGTGTCACGGGCACTAGGAGTCTTTACCAAGGAATCACCAGATGGTAGGCTTACCAGAGCAATGTAGATGGTAATAGGGTACTCTGGTAGCTGGGTGATCACGGAACATGAAATGATGGCCGATGAGATGCTCAGGAAAGTCTATGACTAGCAACACTGGTAATAATGAGGTAATGATACACAAGGAACTGTATGGACAAGGACACGTGAAGGTAGTCAGTGGTCTGCGATAGCAAGTTGTACCACTGCTATAGTGAGGAGGAATGTCCAACAGAAACAAGGAGGTGATGAGAGTCAGCGGTCTGCGGGTAGCAAGTTGTACCGCTGTCTGAATGAAGGAATGGAATCCAAGTGGAGGTATCCAGGTAGTCAGTGGTCTGACATCAGCAAGTTGTACCACTGCATATATATGTGAGGAGGTGCACGGGGGAAGACTGCAACACAGGATATACACAGGCACCTTATACACGATCCACAGTAATATGCACAATATAGGTATATATATATATGTAAATGACTGATCAGGTCTGCAATCTAGAAAGTCTCTTGAAGTAGTCCAGCACAATGATAACACAGTCAATGATGGCAATAGACTCAGCGGATAGCAGACTCCAGAGAGAACCAAACACAGTCCAGCAAGATATGCAATACACAGCACAGTCAATGAGAAGTATGCATACCGTGGTTCAGCAGTAGCAGTCAGATGGGATTGCAGCGGTACCTGAGCGGCTGGAGACCGACTGGATAGGAAGTCCCTGGATAGGAGAAGCAGCGGTCTAGCAGGTGCAGCGCACAGGTGAGTAGACCGACAGGGACACGAATCCACAGGAGTCAGCAACACGTGGAACTGGACTCATAGGAAACCCAGGAGAATGGAGATGATCCAGCAGAGGGTAGTAGAAGAGATACAAATCCAATGCTGACAGGAGGGTAGAGGCCAGTGGAACACGTGGAGGCGTGGAGAGTGGATCAGCAGGAGATGGACGATAGCGCTGACCACAGCGGCAGGACTCAGCGGCACACGGAGGTAACCAGTAGCAACCACAGGAACCAACAGCGATGGGAAACAGGAGTGCAGCGCAGGGCAGGAGCTGTAGATCACGAAGTGAAGCAGATGGTAATGAAAAGCGGCAGTCTCCAGGAAGGCACAGCAAAGATGAGATGAGAGTGTAGTGCACGGAGGCAGCGGATAGTAATCAGCTGGCAGTCACGATGTTGAACACAGGCGAGTTGCAAGCAGGAGACTGTAGTGCACAGAGGCAGCGGATAGTAGTCAGCTGGCAGTCACGATGTTGAACACAGGCGAGTTGCAAGCAGGAGACTGTAGTGCACAGAGGCAGCGGATAGTAGTCAGCTGGCAGTCACGATGTTAAACACAGGCGAGTTGCAAGCAGGAGACTGTAGTGCACAGAGACAGCGGATAGTAGTCAGCTGGCAGTCACGATGTTAAACACAGGCGAGTTGCAAGCAGGAGACTGTAGTGCACGGAGGCAGCGGATAGCAATCAGCAAACAGACTTGATGAGAAGCAGGTGAGTGAGGTAAAAGCTGGAGTGCACGGAGGCAGCGGATAGCAATGAGCAAACAGTCACATTGATATACAATAACGTTGAAGTGGTGTAGAAGACTGTAGTGCACGGAGGCAGCGGATAGGAATCAGCAAACAGTCATGATGATACAGTTGATGGTAGAAGTGGTATGGAACCACAGTAGTAGAAGTGGTTTGGAAACCACAGGAATCAGCAGCACTGAATACACAAGTAATGCAGGAACACCTTCAGAGACTCATAAGGAATGAGACTCCAAGATCAGGCAACGTGGTGATGACCACAGGTGCTTAATATAGGGAGGTTGCCTGATCTGCCAATTAAGTTAAAGGGGTATACACTGAAGTATAGAAAAGGGCTGCGCATGCGCAGACCCTCAGGATGGTGGACGGCCACGGTTCCTAAATGTCCGGGAAGAGGCACTCACGGTCCGGTGAGTGACAGTACCCCCCCTTTTAAAGGTGGGCACAGAACGCCTGGAACCGGGCTTGTCCGGATTTTTGGAGTAAAACTTCTTCAAAAGGGCAGGAGCATTAAGATCTTCAGCTTTGATCCAAGAGCGCTCCTCAGGACCAAAGCCCTTCCAATGAACGAGGAAGTGGAGGACTCCTCGCGAAATTTTTGCATCTAGTACCTCGGTAATCTCAAAATCCTCCTCCTGATGGACTTGAACTGGCTGCGGAGCTGAGGGAGGAGTTGAAAAACGGTTGATAATAAGAGGTTTGAGCAAAGATACATGGAAGGCATTAGAAATCCTGAAGACTCTTAGGAAGAAGGAGTTTCACACATACTGGATTGATAACTTGAATGATCCTATATGGACCAATAAAACGAGGGGCGAATTTCATGGATGGAACCTTCAAACGAATATTTTTTGTGAATAACCAGACACGATCTCCAATTTTTAGTGGTGGAATAGCCCGCCTCTTCTTATCAGCGAAAGATTTATATTTGACAGATGTCTTCTTTAAACAGGTTCTAACCTGAGACCAGATATTTTTAAAGGTCTGACAAACAGTCTCCACCGCAGGAACTTGGGTGGGAGGGAGGGCAGGAAATTCCGGAAAAGACGGATGGTGACCGTAAACCACAAAGAATGGAGTTTTGGATGATGACTCATGGTACATGTTGTTATGGGCGAACTCAGCCCAAGGGAGTAACTCTACCCAGTTGTCTTGATTGGCTGATGAAAATATCCTTATAAAAGTCTCAAGATCTTGATTGACACGTTCGGTTTGTCCATTGGATTGTGGATGGTAAGAAGATGAGAGTGCTAATCGTATGCCCAAGGTTTTACAAAGGGCTCGCCAGAATCTGGACACGAATTGTACTCCTCTATCAGACACAATCTCAGATGGACATCCATGGATACGGAAGATCTCTTTAATGAAATGTTCAGCCAGGATAGACGAGGAAGGCAAACCAGACAGAGGGATGAAATGAGCCATCTTCGAAAATCTGTCCACTACCACCCAAATAGTGTTATGGTTCTTACTAGGTGGTAAGTCAGTAACAAAATCCATACTAATATGGGTCCATGGTTTGGACGGAATGGGTAGTGGTCGCAGCAACCCTGCTGGGGTTCTGCGGGAGGATTTGAATTGCGAACATAATTCACAGGAAGCAATGAACTCTTTGACGTCTCTCCTCATTGAAGGCCACCAGTAACTTCGAGAGAGGATCTCAAAAGTCTTGTGTTCACCGGCGTGTCCAGAAAAACGAGAGGCATGGAACCACGAAAGGATTTTCCTCCTTAGAGTAGAAGGCACGAGGGTCTTCCCAAATGGTAGCGTTTTGGTGGATGAAGCAGCCAGTGAGATACATTTGGGATCTAGAATAGTATGGTTGGAAACCTCTTCTACATCAGAGGACGTCACAAAAGCTCTAGACAGAGCGTCAGCTTTTTTGTTCTTGGCAGCTGGTTTGAAGGTTATAATTAATTCAAAACGGGAAAAGAAAAGAGACCATCTTGCTTGACGAGGGTTCAAGCATTGGGCAGACTGGAGATATGACAAGTTCTTATGATCCGTGAAGATCGTCACCGGATGGCGAGCTCCCTCCAACAAGTATCTCCATTCCTCTAATGCGGCTTTGATAGCCAGTAATTCCTTGTCTCCGATGGTATAATTCTTCTCTGCGGGTAGGAGACCCCGAGAATAGAAGGCACAAGGGTGGAATTTTTGCTGTTCCGAGCGTTGGGAGAGAAAAGCTCCTAAGCCCACATTAGAGGCATCTACTTCTAGGAAAAAAGGGAGTGTCACATCAGGCTGACGAAGGATTGGAGCCGAAGAGAAGGACTCTTTTAATGTTTGAAAGGCTTGAATAGCCTCAGTAGACCATTGCTTAGGATTAGCCCCTTTACGAGTCAGGGCCACAATAGGAGATGCAATGGAAGAAAAGTCTTGAATGAAGCGTCTATAGTAATTGGCAAAACCTAAAAAACGCTGGATGGCACGAAGAGTAGTTGGCTGGGGCCAATGTAGTACAGCATTTACTTTGTCAGGATCCATCTTCAGACCAACTCCGGAAACAATATACCCCAAGAATGGAATCTGGGGTAATTCGAATGAACATTTTTCTAATTTACAGAACAATGAATTTTTCTGTAGCCTGGAGAGGACTTCTGCCACATGTTGGTGGTGAGAAGGCAGGTCCTGTGAAAAAATCAATATGTCGTCCAGGTAGACGACGACACATACATATAATAAGTCCCGAAAAATCTCATTAATGAAGCCCTGAAAAACAGCGGGGGCATTACATAGCCCGAAAGGCATTACCAGATATTCGTAATGCCCGTCTCTGGTGTTAAACGCCGTCTTCCATTCGTCACCGGAACGGATTCTGATTAAATTGTAAGCACCACGAAGATCCAACTTAGTAAAAATACGGGCTCCCTTGATGCGGTCAAATAGCTCAGTGATCAACGGAATGGGATACCGGTTCTTGATAGTAATGGCATTGAGTCCACGAAAATCTATACAAGGGCGTAATGATCCATCCTTCTTTTTGACAAAGAAGAACCCAGCTCCAGCGGGCGAGGTGGAAGGTCGAATGAACCCACGCTGGAGGTTCTCCCGTATATATTCAGATGTAGCTTGAGTTTCAGGTAACGAGAGTGGATAGACCCGGCCTCTGGGAGGAGTCTTGCCAGGAAGAAGATCAATCGGACAATCCCAAGAACGATGAGGAGGAAGACGTTCAGACTGAGCTTTATCAAAAACATCGGTAAATGAAGCATATTGAGAAGGGAGTCCCGGTGAAATAGCTGAAATGGAAGCTTGCTGTACCTTGAGAGGAATGACTTGGGAAAGGCAATGATGGTGACATTCAGGCCCCCAAGACGTGACTTGAGGGGTGCGCCAGTCAATCTGGGGAGAGTGACACTGAAGCCATGGAAGGCCTAGGACAATCGGACTTGTCGTAACAGGAAGAATTAAAAACGATATCTCTTCATGATGCAGAGCACCAATCTGCAGGGTTACTGGAGACGTACTCTGGGTGATGAGACCGTTGATGAGACGTGATCCATCGATAGCCGTCACAGTAATGGGAGTTTTTAAGGTAATCATTGGTAGCGACCATTGATTAACTAACGATTTGGAAATAAAATTTCCTGCTGCTCCGGAATCAATCAATGCCTGTGACTCAAAGGTCTTGGTAGCAAAGGAAATAGTCACCTCAAAAGCGCAGACTTTAGATTTCATAGACGATGGAGAGGACTCCAGGGACCCTAACTTCACCTCTCCAGAACTAGTTAGGGCCTGGCATTTCCCGATCTCTTAGGGCAGGAGCTGAGGACATGCGTGGAATCAGCACAATAGATACAGAGTCTATTCTTGACTCTTCGTTTCCTCTCCTCAGAAGATAACTTGGAACGTCCAATCTCCATGGGAATCACAGCGGGTGACACTGGACGAAATTGAGGGTTAGAGCGAAACGGTGCTTTAGCAGAAGTCGTTTTCTCAGCCTCTCTTTCACGAAATCTCATATCAACACGATGGCATAGAGAGATCAAATCTTCAAGTGACGAAGGAAGCTCTTGGGTAGTCAGTGCATCTTTAATTTTATCGGAAAGCCCCTGCCAGAAGGCGGCAACTAGGGCTTCAGTGTTCCACTGAAGTTCAGAGGCTAAGATCCTAAATTGAATGACGTACTGGCCTACAGTATGAGATCCTTGTCGCAGACGGAGGATGCTGGAAGCAGCGGAGGTCACACGACCTGGTTCATCGAACACACTTCGGAATGTAGAAATGAATTTGGCACTATCTTGTAATATTGGATCGTTCCTCTCCCACAGAGGGGAGGCCCAAGCCAGGGCTTGTCCTGAAAACAAAGAGATAAGATAGGCCACTCTGGAACGATGGGTAGAAAAATTTTGAGGTTGGAGCTCAAAATGGACTGAACATTGGTTAAGGAAACCCCTACAAGTTTTGGGGTCTCCATCGTACTTTGACGGAGTAGGCAGGTGAAGCGTGGAAGCTATAGACACCTGGGATGGCAAAGGGGAAACGGAGGAAAGCACAGGAGCTTCAGTAGTAGCTGTCACAGTCTGTCCAGATGTTCCTTGGGAGGTTAATGACTGATAACACTGAAGTAACAGCTGTTGGCGGGCATCCTGTTGCTCCACACGGCTAACCAGATGTTGCAGCATCTCTTTGGCGGTAGGTTCCACATCTGGGTCTAATTGGCCTGATCTTACTGTCACGGGCACTAGGAGTCTTTACCCAGGAATCACCAGATGGTAGGCTTACCAGAGCAATGTAGATGGTAATAGGGTACTCTGGTAGCTGGGTGATCACGGAACATGAAATGATGGCCGATGAGATGCTCAGGAAAGTCTATGACTAGCAACACTGGTAATAATGAGGTAATGATACACAAGGAACTGTATGGACAAGGACACGTGAAGGTAGTCAGTGGTCTGCGATAGCAAGTTGTACCACTGCTATAGTGAGGAGGAATGTCCAACAGAAACAAGGAGGTGATGAGAGTCAGCGGTCTGCGGGTAGCAAGTTGTACCGCTGTCTGAATGAAGGAATGGAATCCAAGTGGAGGTATCCAGGTAGTCAGTGGTCTGACATCAGCAAGTTGTACCACTGCATATATATGTGAGGAGGTGCACGGGGGAAGACTGCAACACAGGATATACACAGGCACCTTATACACGATCCACAGTAATATGCACAATATAGGTATATATATATATGTAAATGACTGATCAGGTCTGCAATCTAGAAAGTCTCTTGAAGTAGTCCAGCACAATGATAACACAGTCAATGATGGCAATAGACTCAGCGGATAGCAGACTCCAGAGAGAACCAAACACAGTCCAGCAAGATATGCAATACACAGCACAGTCAATGAGAAGTATGCATACCGTGGTTCAGCAGTAGCAGTCAGATGGGATTGCAGCGGTACCTGAGCGGCTGGAGACCGACTGGATAGGAAGTCCCTGGATAGGAGAAGCAGCGGTCTAGCAGGTGCAGCGCACAGGTGAGTAGACCGACAGGGACACGAATCCACAGGAGTCAGCAACACGTGGAACTGGACTCATAGGAAACCCAGGAGAATGGAGATGATCCAGCAGAGGGTAGTAGAAGAGATACAAATCCAATGCTGACAGGAGGGTAGAGGCCAGTGGAACACGTGGAGGCGTGGAGAGTGGATCAGCAGGAGATGGACGATAGCGCTGACCACAGCGGCAGGACTCAGCGGCACACGGAGGTAACCAGTAGCAACCACAGGAACCAACAGCGATGGGAAACAGGAGTGCAGCGCAGGGCAGGAGCTGTAGATCACGAAGTGAAGCAGATGGTAATGAAAAGCGGCAGTCTCCAGGAAGGCACAGCAAAGATGAGATGAGAGTGTAGTGCACGGAGGCAGCGGATAGTAATCAGCTGGCAGTCACGATGTTGAACACAGGCGAGTTGCAAGCAGGAGACTGTAGTGCACAGAGGCAGCGGATAGTAGTCAGCTGGCAGTCACGATGTTGAACACAGGCGAGTTGCAAGCAGGAGACTGTAGTGCACAGAGGCAGCGGATAGTAGTCAGCTGGCAGTCACGATGTTAAACACAGGCGAGTTGCAAGCAGGAGACTGTAGTGCACAGAGGCAGCGGATAGTAGTCAGCTGGCAGTCACGATGTTAAACACAGGCGAGTTGCAAGCAGGAGACTGTAGTGCACGGAGGCAGCGGATAGCAATCAGCAAACAGACTTGATGAGAAGCAGGTGAGTGAGGTAAAAGCTGGAGTGCACGGAGGCAGCGGATAGCAATGAGCAAACAGTCACATTGATATACAATAACGTTGAAGTGGTGTAGAAGACTGTAGTGCACGGAGGCAGCGGATAGGAATCAGCAAACAGTCATGATGATACAGTTGATGGTAGAAGTGGTATGGAACCACAGTAGTAGAAGTGGTTTGGAAACCACAGGAATCAGCAGCACTGAATACACAAGTAATGCAGGAACACCTTCAGAGACTCATAAGGAATGAGACTCCAAGATCAGGCAACGTGGTGATGACCACAGGTGCTTAATATAGGGAGGTTGCCTGATCTGCCAATTAAGTTAAAGGGGTATACACTGAAGTATAGAAAAGGGCTGCGCATGCGCAGACCCTCAGGATGGTGGACGGCCACGGTTCCTAAATGTCCGGGAAGAGGCACTCACGGTCCGGTGAGTGACAGGAGGTCAATTCATACAAATACAATATTGTGTGATCTGAAAGACATTGTTCCTGTGATAATGATAATTTAGATTAAGGAGCCACCTATTAATTGATTCTTTTGCATTTTTTTAATGGTTTTTAGATCAGTGCACTGATTGGATTAATTATGTATTGATATTATTCTTGTTCATAATTAGGGATGAGCGCGCTCGGATTTCTGAAATCCGAGCCCACCCGAACGTTGCGGATCCGAGTCGGATCCGAGACAGATCCGGGTATTGGCGCCAAATTCAAAAGTGAAACTGAGGCTCTGACTCATAATCCCGTTGTCGGATCTCGCGATACTCGGATCCTATAAATTCCCCGCTAGTCGCCGCCATCTTCACTCGGGCATTGATCAGGGTAGAGGGAGGGTGTGTTAGGTGGTCCTCTGTGCTGTTTAGTTCTGTGCTGTTTAGTTCTGTGCTGTTTAGTTCTGTTCTGTTTAGTGCTGTGCTGTGCTGTGCTGTTTAGTGCTGTGCTGTGCTGTGCTGTGCTGTGCTGTGCTGTGTTCTGCAGTATCAGTCCAGTGGTGCTGTGTGCTGTGCTCTGTCCTTCTGAGGTCAGTGGTGCTGCTGGGTCCTGTGCTGTGTCCTGTTCAGTCCAGTGGTGCTGTGTCCTGTGCTCTGTGCTTCTAAGGGCATAGTTATTTCCCCAATATTCCCCTGTGTTTAAAAAAATAAAAAAAAGTTTTTTTAAAAAATACCAAAAACTACTTTAATATTTTTTAATTACCACAAAATTTTCACAACCAATCCTGCAGTATAAGCCCATTGGTACTGCAATATTACCAAGTTCACACATTCAGCAGTAAAAGTCCAGTGGTACTGCAATATTACAAAGTTTACACATTCTGCAGTATCAGTCCAGTGGTGCTGTGTCCTGTGCTCTGTCCTGCTGAGTTCCGTAGTGCTGCTGGGTCCTGTGCCGTGTCCTGTTCAGTCCAGTGGTGCTGTGTCCTGTGCTCTGTGCTTCTAAGGGCATAGTTATTTCCCCATTATTCCCAAGTTTTTAAAAAATAAAAAAAAAGTAAAAAATAATAAAAAATTTAAAAAAAAAAAAATATATAATAATTATAACCAAATTTGCAAAACCAATCCAGCATTATAAGTCCATTGGTACTGCAATATTACCAAGTTCACACATTCTGCAGTATCAGTCCAGTGGTGCTGTGTCCTGTGCTCTGTCCTGCTGAGTTCCGTAGTGCTGCTGGGTCCTGTGCCGTGTCCTGTTCAGTCAAGTGGTGCTGTGTCCTGTGCTCTGTGCTTCTAAGGGCATAGTTATTTCCCCACTATTCCCAAGTTTTTTAAAAATAAAAAAAAAGTAAAAAAAAATAAAAAATTTAAAAAAAAAAAAATATATAATAATTATAACCAAATTTGCAAAACCAATCCAGCAGTATAAGTCCATTGGTACTGCAATATTACCAAGTTCACACATTCTGCAGTATCTTGTGCTACATATAATAGAGACCAAAAATTTGGAGGATAAAGTAGGGAAAGATCAAGACCCACTTCCTCCTAATGCTGAAGCTGCTGCCACTAGTCATGACATAGACGATGAAATGCCATCAACGTCGTCTTCCAAGCCCGATGCCCAATCTCGTAGTACCGGGCATGTAAAATCCAAAAAGCCCAAGTTAAGAAAAAGTAGCAAAAAGAGAAACTTAAAATCATCTGAGGAGAAACGTAAAGTTGCCAATATGCCATTTACGACACGGAGTGGCAAGGAACGGCTTAGGCCCTGGCCCGTGTTCATGACTAGTGGTTCAGCTTCACCCACGGATCTTAGCCCTCCTCCTCCTCCCCCCCCTACAAAAAATTGAAGAGAGTTATGCTGTCAGCAACAAAACAGCAAACAACTCTGCCTTCTAAAGAGAAATTATCACAAATCCCCAAGGCGAGTCCAAGGGTGTTGGTGGTTGTCAAGCCTGACCTTCCCATCACTGTACGGGAAGAGGTGGCTCGGGAGGAGGCTATTGATGATGTAGCTGGCGCTGTGGAGGAACTTGATGATGAGGATGGTGATGTGGTTATTGTAAATGAGGCACCAGGGGGGGAAACAGCTGATGTCCATGGGATGAAAAAGCCCATCGTCATGCCTGGTCAGAAGACCAAAAAATGCACCTCTTCGGTCTGGAGTTATTTTTATCCAAATCCAGACAACCAATGTATGGCAATATGTAGCTTATGTAAAGCTCAAATAAGCAGGGGTAAGGATCTTGCCCACCTAGGAACATCCTCCCTTATACGTCACCTGAATAACCTTCATAGTTCAGTGGTTAGTTCAGGAACTGGGGCTAGGACCCTCATCGGTACAGGGACACCTAAATCCCGTGGTCCAGTTGGATACACACCAGCAACACCCTCCTCGTCAACTTCCTCCACAATCTCCATCAGATTCAGTCCTGCAGCCCAAGTTACCAGCCAGACTGAGTCCTCCTCAATACGGGATTCATCCGAGGAATCCTGCAGCGGTACGCCTACTACTGCCACTGCTGCTGTTGCTGCTGTTAGTCGGTCATCTTCCCAGAGGGGAAGTCGTAAGACCGCTAAGTCTTTCACAAAACAATTGACCGTCCAACAGTCGTTTGCCATGACCACCAAATACGATAGTAGTCACCCTATTGCAAAGCGTATAACTGCGGCTGTAACTGCAATGTTGGTGTTAGACGTGCGCCCGGTGTCCGCCATCAGTGGAGTGGGATTTAGAGGGTTGATGGAGGTATTGTGTCCCCGGTACCAAATCCCCTCGAGATTCCACTTCACTAGGCAGGCGATACCAAAAATGTACAGAGAAGTACGATCAAGTGTCCTCAGTGCTCTTAAAAATGCGGTTGTACCCACTGTCCACTTAACCACGGACATGTGGACAAGTGGTTCTGGGCAAACGAAGGACTATATGACTGTGACAGCCCACTGGGTAGATGCATCCCCTTCCGCAGCAACAGCAACAGCTGCATCAGTAGCAGCATCTACAAAATGGCTGCTCATGCAAAGGCAGGCAACATTGTGCATTACAGGCTTTAATAAGAGGCACAACGCTGACAACATATTAGAGAAAATGAGGGAAATTATCTCCCAGTGGCTTACCCCACTTAGACTCTCATGGGGATTTGTGGTGTCAGACAATGCCAGTAACATTGTGCGGGCATTAAATATGGGCAATTTCCAGCAGGTCCCATGTTTTGCCCACACCATTAATTTGGTGGTGCAGCATTACCTCAAGAGTGACAGGGGTGTGCAGGAGATGCTTGCGGTGGCCCGCAAAATTGCTGGACACTTTCGGCATTCAGCCAGTGCCTACCGCAGACTAGAGGCACATCAAAAAAGCTTGAACCTGCCCTGCCATCACCTCAAACAAGAGGTTGTGACGCACTGGAACTCCACCCTCTATATGCTGCAGAGGATGGAGGAGCAGCAAAAGGCCATTCAGGCCTACACAGCCACCTACGACATAGGCAAAGGAGTGGGGATGCGCCTGAGTCAAGCGCAGTGGAGACTGATTTCCGTGTTGTGCAAGGTTCTGCAGCCATTTGAACTTGCCACACGAGAAGTCAGTTCCGACACTGCCAGCTTGAGTCAGGTCATTCCCCTGATCAGGCTGTTGCAGAAGCAGCTGGAGAAAGTGAGGGAGGAGCTGGTAAGCCATTGCGATTACAGCAAGCATGTAGCTCTTGTGGATGTAGCCCTTCGTACGCTTTGCCAGGATCCGAGGGTGGTCACTCTTTTAAAGTCAGAGGAATACATTCTGGCCACCGTGCTCGATCCTCGGTTTAAAGCGTATGTTGTGTCTCTGTTTCCGGCGGACACAAATCTACAGCGGTGCAAAGACCTGCTGGTCAGGAGATTGTCCTCTGAAGAGGACCGTGACATGCCAACAGCTCCACCCTCATTTTCTTCCACATCTATGGCTGCGAGGAAAAAGCTCAGTTTTCCCAAAAGAGGCACTGGCGGGGATGCTGATAACATCTGGTCCGGACTGAAGGACCTGCCAACCATTGCAGACATGTCTACTCTCGCTGCATTGGATGCTGTGACAATAGAAAAAATTGTGGATGATTACTTTGCTGACACTATCCAAGTAGACATGTCAGACAGTCCATATTGTTACTGGCAGGAAAAAAAGGCAGTTTGGAAGCCCCTGTACAAACTGGCTCTATTTTACCTGAGTTGTCCCCCCTCCAGTGTGTACTCGGAAAGAGTTTTTAGTGCAGCGGGGAACCTGGTCAGTGAGCGGCGAAGGAGGTTGCTTCCTCACAACGTTGAAAAAATGATGTTTATAAAAATGAATAATCAATTCCTCAATGAAGTACAGCACTGCCCTCCAGATACTACAGAGGGACCTGTGGTTGTGGAGTCCAGCGGGGACGAATTGATAATGTGTGATGAGGAGGAAGTACACACTGTAGGGGGAGAGGAATCAGAGGTTGAGGATGAGGACGACATCTTGCCTCAGTAGAGCCTGTTTAGTCTGTACAGGGAGAGATGAATAGCTTTTTTGGTGTGGGGGCCCAAACAAACCAATCATTTCAGTCAAAGTTGTTTGGTAGGCCCTGTCGCTGAAATGATTGGTTTGTTAAAGTGTGCATGTCCTATTTCAACAACAGACCTCTCAACTGCAGCTCATCCCTCCTCTGCGGGGATAATGTCTCCTGTGCTCTGACACGTCACTCTGTGTACTCTCAGCCTCAGGATCTGACACTACAGCTACCATGCCTCTTGTAGCAGCCCTCACTCCAGGGCCTCTTCCATGTGCAGTGTCCCCCTCTCTCTTGGGTTCACTATAGTGGCATGGAGTTCTCCTCCTCATCCAGGGCACACATTCCTTGCCCTGGCTCAGTCACCACGCTCAGACTTCCAGGCAATGCTGGGGGAGCCTGGGAGCTTCCACCCCAGGTCCCCAGCTACAACTCTCCTCTCCTGTGTCTTCTCTCTCTTTCTGACACTTTAAAGATCGTGCCTTTAAATGAAAAAGTCAGTCTTCATTGCACGACTATGTGCAAGTGCAACAGGGACATTTTTTTGGGTTTACAAAGTCAAACAATAACACTACGACCCTGTCTGTCTGGGGTCTGTCAATGACGAATTGTCTGGAGCATGTTTTGAGGAGGTATTGTGGCCCCGGTATCAAATTGGGTACCGGGGCCACCCCACTATGCAGTCCAGATACTTGTTTGGTGGAATTCCGACACGTGGAGGGTTTTTAAATTATATTGTGGCCTCGGTACCAAATTGTGTACCGGGGCCACCACACTACGCAGTCAAGATACTTGTTTGGTGGAATTCAGACCAGTTGAGGGTTTTATTATTATATTGTGTGGACCACTCTATCTATACCACACTACAACTCTATACCACTCTATTTCCTACTTTAATTCTATTTAATTCTATTTCCTACTTTAATTCTATTACTAATTAATTACCATAAAGAGGAACAAAAAAAACCAATTTTACCAAAAGTATAATATGACTTAGACTTACAAACACTACACTTGAAAGATCGTGCCTTTAAATGAAAAAGTCAGTCTTCATTGCACGACTATGTGCAAGTGCAACAGGGACATTTTTTTGGGTTTACAAAGTCAAACAATAACACTACGACCCTGTCTGTCTGGGGTCTGTCAATGACGAATTGTCTGGAGCATGTTTTGAGGAGGTATTGTGGCCCCGGTATCAAATTGGGTACCGGGGCCACCCCACTATGCAGTCCAGATACTTGTTTGGTGGAATTCCGACACGTGGAGGGTTTTTTAATTATATTGTGGCCTCGGTACCAAATTGTGTACCGGGGCCACCACACTACGCAGTCAAGATACTTGTTTGGTGGAATTCAGACCAGTTGAGGGTTTTATTATTATATTGTGTGGACCACTCTATCTATACCACACTACAACTCTATACCACTCTATTTCCTACTTTAATTCTATTTAATTCTATTTCCTACTTTAATTCTATTACTAATTAATTACCATAAAGAGGAACAAAAAAAACCAATTTTACCAAAAGTATAATATGACTTAGACTTACAAACACTACACTTGAAAGATCGTGCCTTTAAATGAAAAAGTCAGTCTTCATTGCACGACTATGTGCAACAGGGACAGTTTTTTTCTTTACAAAGTCAACTAATAACACTTGGACCCTGTCTGTCTTTAACATACTTGATGGGATCTCAATGACGAATTGTCTGTAGCATGTTTGGAGGAGGTATTGTGGCCCCGGTATCAAGTTGGGTACCGGGGCCACCCCACTACGCAGTCCAGATACTTGTTTGGTGGAATTCTGACACGTGGAGGGTGTATTTATTTTATTGTGGCCCCGGTATCAAATTGGGTACCGGGGCCACCCCACTACGCAGTCCAGATACTTGTTTGGTGGAATTCTGACACGTGGAGGGTGTATTTATTTTATTGTGGCCCCGGTATCAAATTGGGTACCGGGGCCACCCCACTACGCAGTCCAGATACTTGTTTGGTGGAATTCTGACACGTAGAGGGTTTTTTAATTATATTGTGGCCTCGGTACCAAATTGTGTACCGGGGCCACCACACTACGCAGTCAAGATAGATAGATGCGTATCATAGATAAAGTACATTCAGTGGTGTGGGGCAAATTGAAAAATATTCAAAATGCACTGACATTATCAAAAACAAGAGGTTGTCACACGCTAAAACTCCAACATGTATATGATGGAGAGGATGGAGGAGCAGCCGTATGTGTAGTGTAATGCAGACCTGTTGAAGGTTTTTTATATATTTTATTGTGGTGCCCAGTGCCCACTCCTCTAGGCAGTCCAGGTACATTTATTGGTGCGATTCATAAAAGTTCAGGGTTTTTAATATATTGTGGTGACCCACTCCTCTACGCAGTCCAGGTACAATTATTGGTGCGAATCATAAAAGTTCAGGGTTTTTAATATATTGTGGTGACCCACTCCTCTACGCAGTCCAGGTACATTTATTGGTGCGAATCATAAAAGTTCAGGGTTTTTAATATATCTTGTGGTGACCCACTCCTCTACGCAGTCCAGGTACATTTATTGGTGCGATTCATAAAAGTTCAGGGTTTTTAATATATTGTGGTGACCCACTCCTCTACGCAGTCCAGGTACATTTATTGGTGCGAATCAAACAAGTTGATGGTTTTCTTATTATATATATTGTGGTGACCCACTCCTCTACGCAGTCCAGGTACATTTATTGGTGCGATTCATAAAAGTTCAGGGTTTTTAATATATTGTGGTGACCCACTCCTCTACGCAGTCCAGGTACATTTATTGGTGCGAATCAAACAAGTTGATGGTTTTCTTATTATATATATTGTGGTGACCCACTCCTCTACGCAGTCCAGGTACATTTATTGGTGCGATTCATAAAAGTTCAGGGTTTTTAATATATTGTGGTGACCCACTCCTCTACGCAGTCCAGGTACAATTATTGGTGCGAATCATAAAAGTTCAGGGTTTTTAATATATTGTGGTGACCCACTCCTCTACGCAGTCCAGGTACAATTATTGGTGCGAATCATAAAAGTTCAGGGTTTTTAAGATATTGTGGTGACCCACTCCTCTACGCAGTCCAGGTACAATTATTGGTGCGAATCATAAAAGTTCAGGGTTTTTAAGATATTGTGGTGACCCACTCCTCTACGCAGTCCAGGTACAATTATTGGTGCGAATCATAAAAGTTCAGGGTTTTTAAGATATTGTGGTGACCCACTCCTCTACGCAGTCCAGGTACATTTATTGGTGCGAATCATAAAAGTTCAGGGTTTTTAATATATCTTGTGGTGACCCACTCCTCTACGCAGTCCAGGTACATTTATTGGTGCGATTCATAAAAGTTCAGGGTTTTTAATATATTGTGGTGACCCACTCCTCTACGCAGTCCAGGTACATTTATTGGTGCGAATCAAACAAGTTGATGGTTTTCTTATTATATATATTGTGGTGACCCACTCCTCTACGCAGTCCAGGTACATTTATTGGTGCGATTCATAAAAGTTCAGGGTTTTTAATATATTGTGGTGACCCACTCCTCTACGCAGTCCAGGTACATTTATTGGTGCGAATCAAACAAGTTGATGGTTTTCTTATTATATATATTGTGGTGACCCACTCCTCTACGCAGTCCAGGTACATTTATTGGTGCGATTCATAAAAGTTCAGGGTTTTTAATATATTGTGGTGACCCACTCCTCTACGCAGTCCAGGTACAATTATTGGTGCGAATCATAAAAGTTCAGGGTTTTTAATATATTGTGGTGACCCACTCCTCTACGCAGTCCAGGTACAATTATTGGTGCGAATCATAAAAGTTCAGGGTTTTTAAGATATTGTGGTGACCCACTCCTCTACGCAGTCCAGGTACAATTATTGGTGCGAATCATAAAAGTTCAGGGTTTTTAAGATATTGTGGTGACCCACTCCTCTACGCAGTCCAGGTACAATTATTGGTGCGAATCATAAAAGTTCAGGGTTTTTAAGATATTGTGGTGACCCACTCCTCTACGCAGTCCAGGTACAATTATTGGTGCGAATCATAAAAGTTCAGGGTTTTTAAGATATTGTGGTGACCCACTCCTCTACGCAGTCCAGGTACAATTATTGGTGCGAATCATAAAAGTTCAGGGTTTTTAAGATATTGTGGTGACCCACTCCTCTACGCAGTCCAGGTACAATTATTGGTGCGAATCATAAAAGTTCAGGGTTTTTAATATATATTGTGGTGACCCACTCCTCTACGCAGTCCAGAAAGATACCTTTTTGCAACGTTTTGGACTAATAACTATATTGTGAGGTGTTCAGAATACACTGTAAATTAGTGGAAATGCTTGTTATTGAATGTTATTGAGGTTAATAATAGCCTAGGAGTGAAAATAAGCCCAAAAACTTGATTTTTAAACTTTTTATGTTTTTTTCAAAAAAAATCCGAATCCAATACCTTAAATCCGAACCGAGACCTTTCGTCAAGTGTTTTGCGAGACAAATCCGAACCTCAAAAATAACGAAAATCCGGATCCAAAACACAAAACACGAGACCTCAAAAGTCGCCGGTGCACATCCCTATTCATAATTAATAAAACGCTATTCCATTTTTATACAAATTTCACAGATTCAGTTGTAGATAGCATTGTATTCAGTTCTCAGCATTGTGTTTTTTTCTATATTTGCTTTATGCCTCGTTAAGAACACACTGGTTCTTCATAGTCGTCAAATTATAGATGTGGCAGAGATTCACAGTGTCCGCCAGAGTCTCTTGATCAGATCTGCAAATAATGCAGTTACCTGAGCAAGCTAAGATCGTAGCATAATTATATCAAATTAAAAGCTTACAGTGTCTCCAACACTGGGCTGGTTATTCTGTTACATATATCCAGAGTGTCTTTAGAAAAAAACTATACTGAGAGCTGGAAGTAGTGAAAAACAAAAGGTTTTATTATAACTGTGATACACACTGGTAGCAGATAGTGATTATGGAGGCCCAGTGGCAAATGAACAAAGGCTTAAATAGCTGAAGCAAACAACGAATCCAAACCATAAAAAAATTAACATCATGCAGGTAGGGGTGACAGAACAGACAATATCTTAGGTATCAGCACAGGAACAGACTGGTCGTATAGGAAAATAGTCTAGACCAGAATATGTCAGGTTGCAAAAATAGTTTTTGAAAACAACAGATTCCTGGTGAGATAATACTTGAATGTAAACACCAACAAGATCCAGGTACTTAGCTTGAAGAGAGACTGGTTGTAAAAATCCAATTTTCAAAAGTTATAGTCCAGTTTTTAGCTTGAAGTAAAACAGCCGTCAGACAGTATCATAAGAAAACTAGCTAGGTAACATAAATGACCAGCAATGAAAGTTAAGAGTTGCAGGTATAAATAGCCATTCAAAGGGTGGGGCAATTAGTTAACATAGGAAAATAGTCAACTGCTGCATTGCTGGAAAGTAGGCAAGAGAGCTGCAGCAATTCTAGTGCAAGGGAGCACTTTGGATATCAGACTTCATGTCCTCAAACCTAACATTAGTTATACCAGACATACAACATATCTGACATAATTCTCTTGGATTGGGATAATATGTTAGGTGTATTACCAGCCTCAATGTCTACTCTGAGGAAATAGCAAGCAAGTGAGCAAATGTATCAAAATCACTATAATTTATTATATGTATTTATGAGTATTATTACTATCATTATTGCATTGTAAGGTGCAACAGTGCTCTGCAGAATTTGAGAGTGAGGAAATAGAATACAATGTACATAAAACAGGGACAAAATAAATGCAGATTATAAATAGGGAGGGTCTAGCTTGTAAGAGAGAGTTTACAATCTAGTCATAAGAAGGCAGAGCTGAGATAAGGGGAGTGAGTTCGGCTTAGAGTGGAGATTGGGACAGTAGTGATGGTATAACAGTGTGAGCTGCATAAGTGAGAGTAAAGTAGCTCTAGTAAAGAGTTAGGTTTTCAAAGACTATCGAAATATTTGAAGCCTGAGGAATTTGATCTGGTGTGGAATATCCAAAGAAATCAAACTTGCTTGCTAAATTAACATGCAATCTATACATGTACTCACCCAAGGGGGGTTTTACTCAATTAATGATTCAAGCAAACCAGACTTTTTTATTATCATGTCATTTTAAATGTATGCATTTGTTTTAATAAATATCTAATTGTTTTTAGAGAACCACTCTGTTTTTTTTAGATGTTGTCTTCATGGTACAGTGTCAAGAACACTTCCAATTGTTATTGATATACATTTATTGTTTCTTATCTTGCATTTCTTTGCCGAGGACATGGAGTGAGGTCCTTTTATATACAGCAGCGACTCATATAGATTGCCTCAGTTTCATTTTAATTAGCCCAGCGCCAGTTTTTATTTTTTTCTTATTTGGTTTTTGGTTAATTTAAATTAATGATTCAAACAAGCCAGACTTTACTTAAAACAATCCATCTAAAAGTATATATGACATCATTTACTATTTAAAATCCAAGATGATGTTTACAAAAAAATCCTATTCCATATGCACATCATCAGAGCATCAGATTACATGATGTTGCAGGTGCTATGGAGATGGGTGTAACCAATGATTTGTTCCAATATTTTTAAATTGGAATATCTCAAAATTACACTAGATGCCCTAAATAACTGTAGCCCCTGTCACAATTGTGGTTTAGGTGCATTCTATGGCACATAGCTCAGGATCAGGGTAACTCAGAAATCTTCATCTCAGACTCTGAAGGGTTTACGGAGAGCAAGTGACACTGCACATGCAGGTTTATTAACAAGATAGTTTATCGGCAGGTACAAAGTACAAACAATGCTTAAGGAAGAATAGACGCCAGGCCATCTCTCAGGATTAAACAAAGAAGTTTATATACATCACATTTCTATCATGAAAACAGTGCCCCACACTTTGGTCTTAGAAACTCTCATTCTCGACTTCTCAGCTCTACATTGCCAGCCTATGTATATCCCATTGCTCCCACACAACATTAATCTCTCTCCTGCTATGTACTAGGTGTTACCTTGGGACTCATCATCACGAGTAGGTTTGGCACACATGCATGTGCTAGTAGTTTTTTTCTGCCAGGCCAGGTTCACTACATTCCAGTTTCTTATATTGATGTCTCATGCATTTAGCAAATCTCAAACTCCCCATGAGATTCATAGGGTTATGTAGTCTCCCTCTTGGCAGGCAGAATCATTTTTAACTTAGCTGTCAGCTCACTCTACATTAATTGGTTTCTGGAGCCTTACTCTTACTCTTGGATTGCTTTTTAGTACCCTAGCAGCTCACTTGCCACTCACAAAAAGTCGTATGGGTCACTGCAGTAAATGAATAGCTGAGGGCAGTCACAGGCATGGCTAACTTAAGGGGACTTGAACGTGACACAATAGTACAATATCTCAGAACTCAGGGATTAAACCAGTGTTCTCTTAAACCCTACAATGCATCCTTTCTGTGTATGGATACTTATGCAGTAAAGGGCATTATATAACCTTATTTTAATTGTTTATATAATGTAAATACTAACTTCATATAGTTTCATACTTATCTGCATCCTAAAAAAGAAAAACTGGATGGATTTAATAAGTCTCTCGACATAAAATGTATAAATACAATTACATTCTATTGATGAATTCTATTCACCTGTTATATAAAGACTATAAAGTACATTTTGAACATTTAAATAGTATTAAATAAAAAAATGTGAAATGGTGAGTTTAAAAATATCAGGCGACTTGTTACACCACTGTCTCAGATCACATTTATGGTTTATAGCAAACCAACATTTGCACTGATTTCTCACAGCAAGACTCAATAGTCTTCTTGGCAGCTCCATAAAAGGAATAGATGAAAGAATGTTAAAGAATATCACCATCAGAGAATTAAGCGTTACATTAAGTTCAAAGATACAATTGAAAAGGGGACATTTTTTCCCAAAATGTATTTTATTAATGAAGTATTCTACACAATTTAAAAAAAAAAAATTGGGGTTTGAAAACATAGTTTTGACATCAATCTGCTAAAAATATTGTAATCTTCCTAGTAAACTACAGAAGATTATTACTGCAAACAACATCTGTTTTTTCAGCACAGATGCGGCCAACGCAAGTCCTGTTTATTGTGTAAGTTGACTTGTTTTCGCCCTTATCGTTTGCACCCACTACAGGCAAGGTCTTAAAAACTACACATACGCGTGCCAGTAGTTATCACAGGACAACTGCATGCAACTAAGATATACTATAAAAATGCATTTTATGTACAGTATGCATTGAAATCTTCTTTAGTTAAGTACATTAATATAAAAAAATAAAACAAATATTTTGATTAAATAAAATTTTTATGCATTCCAGTGTAGTTGGTTCCCTCTATGAAAACAGCAGACTACTTAGCTTTTCTGAGTATTCTGACAAAAATACCATGGATGGAAATGTGGGTATACATGTGCTGCTGTCAGGGAGACTTGTCACAGGAGTTGTAGAAACATGAATAGCAAGGAGTGCACTGAGCAGGTTCTTATAATGGCTGGTTGATTGGTGATTCCCTGATGTGTCATCCTTACTGGAAGTTAGTGGTAACACCTGAGAAAGGTGTTATGTCATCTCTAGCCTGAGGCTGAGCACAGCTGGGTTCTGTTAAGGGTTATAAATGGGATTGCAAGCAATCAGAGAACTGCTGAGTGTTGGAGGCAGGCCAGTAATATCTAAGACTGCTGGTACTGACACTTGCACTGGTGTGTGCTAACTGAAAACAAGGTGATATCTGGGCTGGATTGTTGCATAGCTGGCAGTGTGCAAAAAGGCATCTAAAGCTTCAGCAAACTACATTGTATCTATGTACCCAAAGTTTTCCAACGTAGTATGTGCTGAGTTTCCACTTCATGTTGTAGAACATCACAGAGTATAGTTAGCCAGTTTTATTGTCCTTAGTGGTATAGCGCTCTGTGGTGATTGTATAGCAAACACAAATATTATACTTTATTCATATATTAGTTTAGGTGTAAAATACTTTCCCACATAATAGCACTGGAAATAAGTTTGTACCTCAGTCTGGTAGTGTGGTATCAGTGCGGAGTCATCCCCAATAGCCACTGGAGGTACTCTCCAGTCTGTATAGGAAATTACCCAAGATTCACCATCAATATTGTGACAGCAATGCATTTAAATGTTTAAAAAATATGATGACCATGATTTTTTACTTTGAGTTTTATTTAACAGACTGGAATACTCATTGATTCCATCTAAATGACCTCTTTGGGTACACAGGTCAGAGGCTGAGAACTTAAGGTATACTATAGGGCAATGATTAACTGCAAATATGTCTTAGATCCCATTGGCAACTTTTTATGTGGTTCACCATTCTCCAATCTCTTTCCATAGATCAACACTGTCCTGACTCCCACTACATCCTATTTTATATAAAGTAAGTATATGGAAAATATTTCATCATCATCATATAATCCATGTGTAAATGTTTATAATATGAGAATATAAATGTTATTTTTTAATTATTTTATGTATTACCAAGTACATGTAAAACGAGAGAAGTACCGTCACATTTGCCTGTGTCTCTGTGACCTTTACACAATTCCAGGCCTCTATACCATACGTCATAATTCACAGGTATAGCTTAATTTTATATTGAAATACATTATTATTTCTTTATATACCCCTTATATTTGGAGGGACTGACAGGACAAAATGTAATTTATCTTTGTGCATAATTAGAAGTAAAAGAGATAGTGGCATTTTAGGTGTAGCCAGAATATCTTTTTAAACTACCTCAATCATGGTGCCATGTGTCTCAGTGCAGAGAAGAAGCATTGATCTCTTCTAATTCTACTGTTCTGATGTGGCAAGTAATTGCCATGTGAAAGACAGCACAGATTGTTCCAAATATCATAGAAACCATTAACCTACTTTTATGTCTCTGGCTTTTTATCTTATGACTAACTTGCTTTAATGTTTATTTTTTGAAGAACATTTTCAACTTTTCTTATATTAACCTGTTATTAAAAGCTATTTAGCTTCTGTTAAATAGATAGCCGATGCCAAATGAACAATATTTTAACCCTATGATTGCAGCTGTGTATGCACATAAACACCAGTAAGAATCTTTTGGGAATCAATAAGCATGTAAAAGGAAATGACATGCAGCACTCAAAGGTAATGAACCCTCCCTGTTAATGGTTATGCACAAGTGTCTATGGTGTCTGTAAACAGGGTCAGGCTGCGCTGGGGGGGAGAAGGACCTTGAGCTGGGTCACTGAGCCAACCGCATTTTTTTTCCATTAAAATCTTCCTAATAGGCTGCTGAGTCAAGTTGTGCCCCCTGTGTTGAAATTTGCCTGCCCTCCCCTATCTGTAAATGTCTAATAGTATACAGTACAAGAGTAGGAAGACAGTTACACTCTAGTAGTAGTTTGAAGAAAAAATATATATATTTCATTTAATGCTGTACTAAAATAATATTTGACTATATACCTTCAAAAAATGATTTGTATAATACAATTAAGGAGAAGGTACCTAAATGTTAAATGTTATCTGTAATTCTAGCTGCTAGAAGTGATCATTTTGAGTACAATGCCGTAATATGATAAAAATAACAGTGAAATTAATATTTTTATTTGGTTGATTAAACGCAAGTCACTGAAAAACATTTAGGACTTGTCTAAATCCGCAATTAAACCAAGCAGCTTGTGCAGTGGTTTTAAATGTATATTTAATATAATATTATTTCACAATTTGCAACATACTACACTTGTAAACAAAAGAGAAACAATGTTGAAAGGAAATATGGCTTAAAGGTATTATGCTTATCAAAAGTACATAGTTAAAATACTAGTAAAACTGAACCTGTCCAAGATAAGCTCTTGTTTCCTCTTGTGCCCAGATAGTTTAGTCAGCATAGTTACTCTATCTGAATACATGCTATTATTCATAATACCATCTCTCAGTCTTTGAGGTGGAAGAGGATTAGTGAAAGGCATTATAGGGTTTGTGGAACCTGTGATGCAGAATTGCCAACTGAATATGCTGTATGCCCCAAAGTAAGGAATTGTCAGTTCAACCTCCTGAACAATTTAAGGAACTGATAGATTGGGTACTAAATGCAATTGTGACAAATGAGGATCTGAAAGCATTACAGGGGACAAGATAGCCTATACTGCAGTACTTAGCATATTGCAAGAATATGCTGAAACCCTCTGTCTGTGGCACATTAGAAACACTGGAGCAGCAGAGGAGATTGTCTGATAGTCAGGAAGGAGAACTAAGGGAATAATGTAAGGGCATGAGTCATTAAGGAAAGCAAGGCAAAAAAGGAGTAAATGACAAACCATGTTACAATGCAAGGGGTGCAAATTAGTTTACTATTTTGAACATAAGTTAAATACTGGCTGTTTTTTCATCTAAAACACAAATACTTGCTAGCTTTATTTTTACACTGGAATTTAAAGTTGATCTAGTACATGCCCTATCCCAATTATAAATTTGTCCCCCACATTTCAAATTTACTTCCTCCTCCAATGCAACATGGTTTTGTGAAGTTACTCCTTTTTTATGCTTTTATTCTTTCTCTCTTTAATGACTCAGGTCTTTAGTCAGTTAATTGGTATATAGTAGAAATGCTACTTAAGCATAAAAAATAAAACAATGAGAATAAAGGAAACAAAACCAATAACATCCCTTCAGGATTCTTTCTTTGAAGATAGTCAAACTGGAAGCAAAGTTTCACAGAGTAGTGAAGGACATGGTAAGGAGTGAAATCATGTTGATATTTATCAAAATTATTTTCTTGTTATGTCAAGTCCCTTTATACATGTATTCATCATGCTGTTGGATGCACCCATACCTACCATTGTCAATGCACCCAGAGAGATCTGAAAAATGAAAACACATTTTTCTATACTGCTTTCATACACATGAGAGCAGTATAGAATATCATTTTTAGAACTCATTTTTTTCTTGGTACAATGGAGACTTCTATAACCAATGGAAATGCGACTTGTGCCTACTTATGCAAATCTATTCATTGCAAAATGGGAAGATGACCAAATCTGGACTTACAACTCCTACCGAAACCAAATCATTTGTTGGTGAAGATATATAGCTGATGTGTTTTTTATTTGGGATGGTCAACAAGAGGAATTACAAGATTTCCTCACATATATATAATCTTAATAAACTAAGCCTCATATTCACCTTTAAAAATTAAAACAAGAACACACATTTAACAAGTGGATAACAGCAAATTTTCTACTACCCAGCAGTTACCAACATCCACACTGGATCAAAAATACCCCAGGTGGCCAATTTCAGAGACTGAAGAAGAATTGCACATGTGGTGTTATCTTTAATAACCAAAGTGATAAACTAAAGGAATTATTCTTGGCAAGAAATTACAACAGGGAAACAGTACAAAAAACTTTGGAAAATGTGAAAATAAAAGACTGGAATTAACTTATATAATTCTTCAAAGACACCACAAAAAATAGCAATCATGGTAATAACCCAACATATCAGTAACACAAGGATCAATCAAATGTAATACAATCAAGAGCACTCCTCTATGCAGCTGCCCTAAATGCAGGACAAAATGTATCATCAAGCTCAAACATCTATAGACACACCAGAGAAAATATAATTATAATGACCAAATGGATAGCAATAAACGTTCATAAAGAGAGTCCATACGAGAGTACCAAGTTCCAAATTTACAGATGAAGGTGAGCCTTTTCCTACAGAATTAAGTGCCAGATTCTTATGTAATACAAATAAAATCACAACATGGTGCAGTAGGTTCTAATTTCAAACGATGCCCTTTTTATATTGAACCATAATGAGTGAATAAAAGAAACATAAATTACCACCACCTCCAGATAGACAATCTATATGCTTACTTCCAACATGATAAAGAAGCTCTGAAAAATAAAGATTGAATATAAGGACACTGGATAAGGTTCATATCACTTGTGCTGTCCTTATATTCAATCTTTCGGAATGCATGTAGTATTCATTTTCATCAGTCAAAATATCTTTATCCTTATCTTCGGAATAAGACCTCGGAATGCATGTAGTATTAATTTTCCATTAGTCAAAATATCTTTATCCTTATTGTCCCCAATGATGTCTCAATGATCGTTTGGGATTGGTATACAAAGTGAATAAAAAAGGGGTATATAGTGCATTACCTACTTTGTTATAAAAATCACAATGTAATCAAATATAAAAAGCAAATAATAATATAATCAATCCAAAACTGGGGTAGAATCAGCTTGCCTACCAGAGATCAGTGATGTTAAAAGTGGTGGAAAGATCTTTAACAGCCCGGGTAAACAGCCTCCAAAACACAAGAGATCCTCCCCTGTTCTTTCTTGCCGTTGCATTTCAATTGTCCAGTGGTCTTTATCAAGGCAACATAGGTGGGGATACTTCCTCTTACTTATAGTCCTTCTCATTTACATGCCTAATAACATCGTTACCTAAACACCTGAATGAGTCTTGTCTACAACAATTAATAACACATGAAACAAGTACAAATTTTATCAATCAGAATAAACTATTGTCCTTATTTTGAATTTAATTATAGTCATCAAAGGGATGAAAAAATTTGTTAAAAATCACTTTGAGCGTTGAGTTCTGTGAACAGTTGCTTAGAAACAGTGCTCTGATCACATGGGTTTCATGCTCCAATAACATGCATAGCTATGGGTAATGTGAAACATGAATGGATCTATAATGAAAAAAACAAGTCATAATAGGCACTGAAATCAGTTATTAGTTACAAGGAGACAAAGCTCCGGTCATATGAGTTTAATGAAATGACTAGAAAGTGAATGAGTTGATAGACCCTTTTTTATATTTCTTAAGTTTTCCGCTAAATGGACCTTTAAGGAACATGTAGTGTGACCTATATAATGTTTTCCACATTCACATTTCAAATTATAAACTACATTTTTAGTGCGGCAAGTAATTAATTGGTTTACCCAGCATGTTCATCCATTAACCTCAGAATGCATAATTCTCTTATTCGTATCATTTATAAGAAGTGTTTTTACACATTGCACAAAAACCACATCTCTGGAAGCCTTTGGAATTTATGACATCCTTTAAATGTTTATTATCCATTAGTGTGCTCTTAACTAATTTGTATTTTAAATTATAGGATTTTTAGTGGATAAACCTAAGCTTAACAGGGAGCGATAGAATGATGTCCTTTTCAAGTACCTTCCAATACATTCTTACGATTTTCTCTATATCCTCATATTGTAAATTGTACCTTGTAATAAAGGCTAAATCAAAATCATCATTTTTTTCTAATGGTTTCTTGTTTAGACCTTAAAAGAGATTGTCTATTAATTTTAAGTGTAGAATGATTGAGTTTTCTATAACATTAGTTAAATGTCCTTTATTTGTAAATTGTTGAGTTATTGCCTCTATTTGGGATTTGGGATGTTAAAATGGAATCCTCAGTGCAATATCTCCTGAGCCGTGTGAATTGGCCCAAGGGAATATAGTTAAGTCAGTTTTGGTAATGTTTACTGGATGCAGTCATAAAATAATAGGAGTCAGTAGGATTTCAATATGTTTTGGTGTATCTATCCTTTATATATATATATATATATTGTTAGATCCAAGAGGTTGATACTGATTTGACTAACTTCATATGTCAATTCTATATTCTTTTTATTCCATTTAGGTAGGAACATAAAATAATCAAGGGATTCTTTAATGTCTTTCCAAATAAACAGATTATAATTTCTGAAACAATGCCAGCACACCAGATTCACCCCAAGTGTGTGGCCTTGCCACACCATTTGTTCTTCCCAGTACACCATAAATAATTTAGCGTGACTTGTGGAGAACCTGGTGCCCATCACTGTGCTGACATTTTGCAGGCAATAATGGTTCTTAAAATAAAAATAATTGTTAGTCAAAACAAAACATATGCCTTCCAAAAGATTTTTTTTTTTAAATCAGTAGCAGAAGGTCCCTTGTCTGAAAAATATGTAATGGCTTATAGGCCCTGTGGATGTTTGATAATTGTATCTAAATATCGAACTTTGGCTATTACTAGGAAATATTCTTGATCCCACATAATAGATTTCAGTTGATAGAGAACACCAGAAGTGTCTTTTAGAAAAGATCTACAACTAACGATTGTAGATAAAAGTCTATAAATTCGTATAAATTAGCTATAATAAAATTTGTATCTGCAATGATCGACCTCCCCAGGGATTTTTTCAGTCTTTATGGGTTTTGGGTAGTACATAAATGACTGGAGTGCAAGGATTAGGTATATTTAAATATTGTGCTTCTCCATAATTAATAATGTTCTATGTTTTATATTAATTCATGTGAAGTTTGAGTTTATTCTAAGTATTATCGGTAGGGTAATTTTTTATCTTGACATATGTATTACCTTGTTTTAGTTGTCTAAATATCACCAACATACTGTACCCTCATGCATAGTTTGGTGCATGATAAACATAAACTCTCCATTATTGGTCCATTGCTATGGACTACTATGCTGGTATTAGTAGACAATTTTCTATGGCCTACCTTTCCTTCCTAGTGTGATTATTTTGGCATTTATAAGGGTTTTTTAAGCTGCTGACTGGTCAATACCTTACAATCATCATTCACTAATTAAAAAAAGCTATCTAAAAAACTACTGCTCGTGTGTGTTGGATTGAATTGTGTCTTCCTTTTAAACCATTGTATTAAAGATTATTCTTTCAAACATACATTATCATTGTGGTGATCTTGATCACTGTTTTTGAAGAATTTCTTTATTCATAGCATTATAAGAAATTACAGTCAATTAAAAGTTCAAATGAGTTAATACCATTAGAAAGGGTAAATTTAATCCATTCTCTAAAATTAATTTACAAATGCAATTTGAAGCTTTATTTTCTATAGTCCATTATATACATACTAATCACCTCTTCTTGGTGGTTAAAATATGTACAGTATACATCTTTCTTGATCATTTTGTGGTTCGTATTCATTGCACTGTGCCAATTTATTTTTCAACAATTTATGTCGCCTATGTTTATGTCAATGTTCTATTTTATATTTTACACCTCAAATACTAAGGGCTAGATTTACTAGGAATAGATTTTGGTGGCGGTATGAAACCGCCACACATCGTCGATGGTTTAGTGGTCCAAACCGCCATATGTACTATAGAGCAGTTTGAGGCTGTCATTTTAAATAAATGGCTATGTGTGGTGTATTGAAAAAGCTAAACCACCGTCGGTTTTGTCAAAACCGCCTTCAAAACCACCATTCAAAAGACAGGAGAGGACAGTTTTAATACCTGCTACTGAATGGCTTGATACCTCAAACATATTGTTTGAACTATTTTGCCATTCAGAACATAAGAGAAAGCACCATTGACATTTAAATTATTTGGGCAATCATTATTTATTGATTAAGTGGCAAAATTAATTTAATATTAACTTATGTGGGAAATATTTTTTTTCATTATATTAAGGGGACAACTGCTTGTAACATCATAGATCTCTGGTAGGCAAACTGATTCTACCTCAGTTGGGAATTGTTTATTATTTGTTTTTTATGTTTGTTTATGTTGGGATTTTTGGAACAAATGAGACAATGCACTATATACCACTTTGTATACCAATCTCAAACACTCTTTGAGACATCACTGGGCAAGATAAGGATAAAGATAGTTTGACTGTTGGAAAATGAATACCACATGCATTCTGAAGTTTTGTTATCAAAAAAAGTACATACGCAAAGGGGAATGTCCTGGAGAAGACTTATCCCACCTTTGTTGTCATTATATTCAATCTTTGGTTTTAAGAGCTACTTTATCGTCTTGCAAGTAAGCAAATACACAAAGGGGATCTCTCTGTGTGGTGGTGGTGGTGGTACTTTATGTTTCTTTTATTCACTCATGGTGGTTTGATATATAAATGTTATCATTTGAAATAGAACCTACTGCACCATGTTGTGATTTACATTTTATTACATATATATCTGGCACCTAACTCTGGAGTGGCCATGTGGCCTGCAGTATGTACTTTTTGTTTTTAAGCAACTATCCACTATTAGATTTATTTTAATTTGACTTGTTACACTGGTCCCATATTAATATTTTTTTTTTTTAACATTGTTATACTTATATAAACCACAATATCCTTGAAGTCTGTATCAGTGGCTGAAATGTGTCCAGGGAGCTAGCGATCAACTAAAGAAGAAAACCACAGCACTGGGCAGAAGACTAAGAAGATGCAGTATGGAGAGCTTGTATGGTAAGATTTATTTCTACACCCAAATCCTTCATCTGTGCCTGCTACAGCTTTTCACCTAATATATTCATAACTCAGCTCATTCCTGAAAGAGTTTTGAACATTGTCTGCTTGTTTTTTTATATTAACAATTTACCTACTTAGTACATAAACCTATGTTTGTTTTTATCTATATTTACCTTCACCTAATCAGAAAAAACTCACGCAAGGTATCTTATTTTTTAGTACTCATTATAATACTCATTATAATTCGCTTCCAACCCTCTTCCAAAACCTTAAAATCCATATCTCTATACAGTAGATCATAAAAGCTGCATTTAACATTTCTCAGGAATATTATCTTCATACTCATCAATTTTATCAATTTTTTATTTTATTAGTGGGTAGGGCGGATGTATTCTTTTAAGACAGTGATCCTGCAAAGTGAGATATGTTGCAGTAGTAGCTAAACTGTACGTGAGAACAATGTATTCATCTGGAGGATTGGGGTCCATTGTCAGACCAGTTGAATAGAACATAGAGATACACCTGTAATTAACCTGGAGAAGTGCTCCGGAAAAACACAATGGTGTAGAAATAGTTCAAGCGCTACTACTATAGGAACACGAAGGAATTCAGCTGCTGTCTACCAGGTCAGTGTAAGCATGAAATCAGAATGTGAAAATAACAATTGAAAAAGCAAGACTGCCCTAGAAAACCTTCATATAGATAAACAAGTTTTAATAAAAATATATATTTAATCAAAGATAAACAAAACAGACAATAATGTTTATAAAATATATGATCAAAAGTACACTTGTCCTTAATATGTGATATATAGCAATTAATAATATAAACACTTATTGCTATTGGTAGAAAATATAAATAGAGAATAATAAAAATATTGATAACAACACCAATAAATATATGTAGTAATAGATGGTTTGTGGAAAAATAATGGATATCACCACAAAGATAGTATTATATCAAAGTCCAGATAAGATTGTAGATACACACCATCCAGGTGTAACAAATGTAAATTCCAATTCACACAGTGAGTGTAAAAGCAATATGAAGTATGTAACTGAGTCTACAGAGGCAGAGGTAATTAACCAACTTAGTATATGACACAGGGAATAACATGTAGTTATTTCCCAGACTCTCTGTATCAGATTTATGTCACCCTGTTATCCAAGTGCAGTCTGGCAGCACTAAATCACAATAAAAGTTCCAGCAGTGTGAGTAAGTTGAATAGAATAATTAAGAAGTGTCTTAAGAAATTACATATGTAGGCAATACAATAAAAATGGAGGTAGCAATAATGATGGTTGCACTGGCTTTAAACTGTGGATGGATTATCTTTATAATGATGCTCAGGATAATGTAAACTAGGGGTGTGCACCGGGCACTTTTAGTGTTTTGGGTTTTGGGTTCTGATTAGCTTGAGGTTTTATGTTCTGATTTGTTTTGCCAAAACACCCGACGAAAGGTTTTGGTTCTGATTTAGGGTTTTGGGTTCTGATTTATTTTTAAAAAAGCATAAAAAGCGCTAAAATCCATTTTTTTTGTTTTTTTACACTCCTACGCTATTATTAACCTCAATAACATTCAATAACAATCATTTACACTAATTTCCAGTCTATTCTGAACACCTCACACCTCACAATATTCTTTTTAGTCCAAAATGTTGCACCAAGGTAGCTTTCTGGACTGCGTAGTGGAGTGGGCCCAGTACCCAATTTGGTACCGGGGCCACAATATATCACCCTCAACGGGTCTGAATTCCACTGCACAGCTGCCTGCTCCTACATTCTCTGGAGCATATACAGGGTGTAGTTCGAGCGCGTCAATACTTCTTGTTTTTGACGATGACAGGTCATTTTCATTAATTTTGGATTTGGCCCCAACACTGAATGTAGTTGATACGCATCTATCTGGACTGCGTAGTGGTGTCGCCCCGGTACCCAATTTGGTACCGGGGCCACAATATATCACCCTCAACAGTTCTGAATTCCACTGCACAGATAAAAACAAAGAACATAGTATTAAAAATGGCAGTTCCCCTTTTTTGGAACTACAGAAACAAAGAACGTAGTAATAGAAATGGCAGTTCCTCTTTTTTGGAACTATAAAAACAAAGAACATAGTAATAGAAATGGCAGTTCCCCTTTTTTGGAACTACAGAAACAAAGAACATAGTAATAGAAATGGCAGTTCCTCTTTTTTGGAACTATAAAAACAAAGAACATAGTAATAGAAAAGGCAGTTTCCCTTTTTTGGATCTACAGAAACAATGAATGTAGTAATAGAACTGGCAGTTCCTATTTTTTGGAACTACACAAACAATGACCATAGTCATAGAACTGGCAGTTCCTATTTTGTGGGAACTACACAAACAATGACCGTAGTAATAGAACTGGCAGTTCCTATTTTTTGGAACTACAGAAATAATGAACAGTATATAAATAAATAAATAGTAAATAGCAGTACCTATTATTTTTTGGTACAGCAGCAACAGTGAACGTAGTTTGACTTTTAAATAGCAGTACCTATTATTTTTTGGTACAGCAGCAACAGTGAACGTAGTTTGACTTTGAAATAGCAGTACCTATTATTTTTTGGTACAGCAGCAACAGTGAACGTAGTTTGACTTTGAAATAGCAGTACCTAGTATTTTTTAACTAATTTTTTTTCAATTATTTTTTTATAATTTTTTTATAATTTTTTTTTACAATTTTTTATAACTTTTGAATAATTTATAAATGACAATGCCCTTAGCAGAACAGAGCACAGGACACAGGCAGCACCACTGGACTCAGGAGGACAGAGCACAGGACACAGCACTACTGGATTCAGCAGGACAGAGCACAGGACAAAAGCACCACTGCACTCAGCAGGACAGAGCACTGGAAAAAATAACCACTGGACTGATCAGCAGGACAGAGCACAGGACCAAGTAACCACTGGATATTAAGCAGGACAGAGTGACAGGACACAGGACACAGGACGGAGCACCACTAAACCTATAACCTCCCTCTTCAATGATCTGAGCCTGACTGAAGATGCCGGGCACGAGCGGGGAATTTCTGCAATCCGAGTCTTGCGAGATCCGACGCGAGACTTGGACGTCAGAGCCTCAGTTTCATTTTTTTGGCGCTGGAAATACCCGAACAGTGCTCGGATCCCGTCGGATCCGCACTGTTCGGGTGGGCTCAGATTAGAAAAATCCGAGCCCGCTCATCCTTAATGTAAATATGTAAAACATGAAGAAAGGCATTGTTCATTTTTGTGAGCTATCACTAGATATCCGTTAACAGTGTAGCCTCCACGGTAGCAGGCAGAATGGCTCTCTGGTTAAGACTTTGGGCAGTGGAACCCCATATAAAAATCATTTAGGACCCCTCAAATGGGAGGGTGATTTTCTCTTTATAAACAGATTAGATGGAATGATCCAAAAATTCACATGTGATAAATCTCATAATTTTCACAGAATTTTAAAAAGCCTTCCTTTTCATAATATACACAGCAAAATTATAGTGAAGCAAGAAAGCTTGAACATGGCAGATTTTATTCCAGGCAATAAGGAGCTAATACGGACATGCAGCCCTTTTGCCCTTTCAAGAGGATGGAGCAGAATGTTGTATTATTCAGAGGCTGCAGGATAAAAGTCAGTCAAATTCCACAGGGAAATTACTTCATAGAGTCTAGAAACCTATCAGAAAGTTTTATGGTCACTTAATTAAAGACACAAGATATTCCACTCCAATCTCTTTATATTAAGAAATCAGTTTGGTGGATTCTGGACATTTCCATATGGAAAAGGTAAATTAAATTCTTCATTCAGTAGAGAAAGGAAATTTCTTAACAGCCACAGATTTGAAAGACGCTTAACTCCACATCTGATAAGTATCTCTAGTTTTGTATATTAGGCCATCATTTTTAAGTCACTTATCTACCATTCAGGATTTCAATATCGCCCACAACCATGGGTGGTCATTACAACTTCCCTCAGGATAAAGGGAATTGCAGTTTAAACCCAACTTGAATGATATTCTAGTTGTATCAAAGACAAGTGTCAATGCCGCACAAAAGAATTTCAAAGTAACCTTTTTCTAACAGCTGCAGGACAGATTAATAAATATAGAAAGAAATTGTCTTACACCATCACAGCCAATTCAGTCCCTTGGAGTATGTATTGATTCAGTAGAGGACAAGGTCTCACTATCAGAGGACAAGCTCATAATTTTCCGACCAATCTGTTTTCTACAACGATTGCGCATCAAATTCAGTCTTTATGCCAGTCTCCTCTATGACAGCTGGTTTTGTTCTCTTCAGCTACATATACTTCCTTGGACAGGGTGGCACATGCGAGAACTTTAATGGCAATTACTCAGGTGGTGGGATCATAGTTGAATTTCCCTAGTTCAAAATATTAGGCTCACTCAAAGTGTTAAACATTCTTTTATCTGGCGGCAGGAACCAGTTAGGATAATATCTGATACACTTCTTTCTGATATAAAATGGGATACCATGACAATGGATTCAAGTTTCAAGGACTGGGGAGCACATCTGTTTACACAAATATTGCAGGGCATATGGACACAGGACGAAATGGGATTGCACATGAAAGTATTGGAAGTGGTAACAGTCTTGAGTGTGATTCAGATCTTCTAGTCCCTTTTGAACAAGAAGAATTGTAGAGTGTTATCTGATAGTTGTAGCACTTATAAATCTCCAGGGGAGCACAAGGAGCAAAATGATGATGGTGAAATTAGCACCATTAAAGATATGGACAGAAACCAATTGGCAACTAATCAGAACACCAAGGTCAATAAGTCCTTTTCCCAATTCAAAGACTCCAAAGCAGAAGGGATAGATATCTTGATGGCAACTTGGAACGTCATTCTAGGATGCATCTCTCCCCTTTAACTCTTATTTCATGAATCTTGAGGAGAAGGCAGATGTGATAGGAATTATCCCTTTTTTTGGTCTCAGAGACTTTGGATCACTATAGCTTGGTGGATGTTTTGTTAGCAGCCATGGTCGCTGCTGCTGTGGTCACTACCATAGCCATGGGACCTTCCTCTCTTGCTCTACCTTACTGCCATGTCATTTTCTCAACCTCATCTATGTCTAGAGTAACATTCTGTAAGTTTTTTTAATTTTTTTAAACCCACACAAAACGTAAACTTTTTTTCTTGACTGGAAATTGCTGACAATATAACTAACTAACTAACTAACTAACTAACTAACTGTCTAACTAGTTAATCTCAACATTGGACCACTCGCTTAACTGCATTTTCCAGACATGTCTCTCTGCTTTCATCACAATTTTCATTAAATGGTGGTCCTGTAAAGATGAATAAAAGTATTTTTACATATTAACAGGCTTTTAGCAAATCAGTGGAAATTTCAAGATGAATATATCTATGTACATTAACATTAAAGAATGAACATATATGATATTTTAATAGAAAAATATTTGCTACCTAACTTTGACTTAGAAGGTCACCCACACACAACTTTGAGCTTTAAATGGACTGGTGGGCATTCCTGCTAAACTTTAAATTAGGCAATCACTAGTATATTTATTAGGACCTAGTTACCTGTACTAATTTAAAACAGATATTTTAAATCAGATGTGTGTGTCACCCACAGAGACCCACAGTTGTTAATTTTCTCAGAGCTGGTCTTATTATTATTATAGATTACACATCAATATCAAGATGTATTAAATGATTACAAAAAGAAAATGTATTTAAACTTTTTACAATTTGCACCTTGTTGATAAATAACTGTTATGCTGAATATTGGCTTAGTGTAGACTGCAGGTTTCAGCAGGAAAAGGCCAGCATCTGTCCACCAATGCAAAATAATGCCTAAACTGTTTATTTGTGCTTGAATTAATTGTGTCCTGTTCCCCTGTCTTTGTGGTAACAGAGAGCTGTTAAAGTGCAGAGTCTAGGAAATCCAGATTATTGTTACCAAGGGACACTTAAATGGTTTGAGATATCTTCTTGTTTGCATGTTACTAAAGTCTCTCTATTGTATTTTGGTGTAATAGTTTATTCTTCACATCTATTGTCACTGCCCTAACCCACTTCTATTCACTATATTGCCTCTCACTAAAGTTCATTCCATTTAGTAGTTGGATGATCTGATACAACATCTTTAATAAAGTCTACTGAGTATGCCAACTTAAATTAACTGTACTGTATTTCTTAGAGATGAACTTGAACCTTAGCATTCCTGTTCGGTTTGACTAAACATCATTAAGTGTGCTTGGTCATGTAGAATGAAGCAGTATGTTAAAAGTTTTGTGGATTAGAACGAAAGCCACGTCATTGCCTTTCTGCACACAATCCTGTCTTGATAGGAAATCTTGATGGGAGAAAAATAAAACTCTGCTATCTGCAGATTAACTGCGAGTTTCTCTCTTCATTTTCAAGTGGCTTTCATTCGTGCTAAACAGGTTTCATAATTTCTTTTCTTCTTTCTGAGTAGATTGTGAGGGTTACAGGAAAAAGGAAGGCAATTAAATTGTGAGGCTTGTAATTCGATTGCTGTGTTATATGTGGAGATTTCTGCTGTACAAGGATTAACCTCTTTTGTGCTGAAACAGTATTTGCCTCTTTTACACCACAATAATCTCAAATGAGTGGAAAAATTGCTGTTATAATTTTTGTCCCTCTTCTTAGTAGATTTGATTGGGCTAAGCTAAGCGACTAAAATGTTGTTTACGTTGTTGATGTTCTTTGGAAGTTGACTTGTGCCAAGAGATTTGAACTTAACTGAATTATTTTGTTTCATTCCAATGGAGACCCCTGAGGAATTTATTACACAGCCATCTATAGTCAATCAAAGAGGGTAAACCCTTGATGTTCCCCTGCTACACATTTCGGATTGCCCCTTCCTCAGGCCACTCAGGGAACATTCAATATTCCACCCCCATTTTAAAACACATAAATTGGGAAGACATAGAGATCCCAATCAGGATAATTGGTATCACTTTGATGCACAGAATTTAAAGTCACATACACAAATTTGTATGTATGTGGTTTGCTGTGTGTGACTTTAAATTATATGGATAAAAATTACGCCAATTATTAACTTGATCTATGGAAGTTTTTCTTCTTTTTTTTTTAGCCTCGAGGCCTGGCGAGTTCAATTGCGATCTTCGCACATTGAGTTTTGAATGCACCTATAAGTATTTTCATGTGTGTTATACAGTTTTTTTTGATCAACAAAGCTAATTTGTTACGTAAATCATTTAATATTTCAAATTTTTCTGAATTTTCTATTAATGTTGTGTCACCCCTTTAAACCCTTGTTATACATTTTTAATTGAACAATGAGTTGAATGCAATCACTTTAAAGGTCTCCTATTGTGAGATTGAAAGTATCCATTAGAAAATATACACTCAGGTAGGCAGTGGCATTTAGACAATGCTCAACTGTATTGTTCTTCCAATTATCTGATGAAGTGAGCAGCATCTTATAAAATGGGTTAAAACTAGATTTTAACATGGAATTGATTTTAAAAGAAAGGACATTCTGAGAGTAGCAGTAAGAATACTGCACTATTCCTGAGACTACAGACGAGGACAGAGTTTACAAATTTATAATCATGCGTTCTCTATTCCATTTGCAAGTGGATCTCTTATGTTTTAATGTATTTAAATGCAACAATATTACCCCATTGCAGTACTTATCTTTAAATGAAATAAAAATGTATCTATAGACTAAACATTAGAGGAGAATTCAGTGTTTGCCTATTGCAAGGGCATTATTGAGGCTCTGTTTGAATGTCTGCATATGTGGAAAGTAAGACTATGAAGAAATTACCAGAACTGGTTGACATGTCTTCTTTTATCAGCAACTGAAGGCGACCATATACAACTCATTTAGGATTCATGTGGTTTTAAAACAAACTACATTATTATTGTTCTCTCTAGTTTCTGGTCCACTGTGCCAAAAAATACTCTTAACTTTCACTACAGTCAGGTGGCCTGATTCATATTCGGACCCAAGTCGCTTTGCGTGCTGTATGTACCGTGAAATAGCTCTGTCCATGCTCAAGAACAGACTTTACGCCAGTGAACGCAAGTACATGCAATTCATGTCTGAATGCATATGACACTTCTTACTGCCTTCGACTTGAAGAGCGGAATCGGGGATGGAGGAGTTGAATAAACGCAGGCAATGTACAGTACAGACATGCCAACCCAGATGTGGGCAATTCAAGTTCTAGGTTTTCTCTTAAGTATGTATTTTTGAGAAGTACATTTTCCAGCAGATACAGTGTAGGTGCATCGACTGATAGTAATGACTGTCACGGCATAGTCTTTGTATAAAAACTATATAAAAACTACATATATGTGAGGGAGGTGGGGAGAGGGGGCTGCTGTCTGGTAGCTTATGGAGTAGCACGCACTGCAGGTTTCTCTTTGGTCTCAAGATTCAATTAAAACTCCTTATACACTGATTTTTACTACCTGGGACTCTCCTGCGGTGCTGTTTTGATCCATTTCCAGCTGCTTCCTCTGACAGTGTGCCTTCCAGGTTCCTGCGCCATCTCTGCTCCATGCCTCTGGCATGCATCCTTGTTGTACTACTGATCCTACTTACATACCTTCATCCTTTGCTGTGTAATCAGGGGAGGTGTGTCTCTTCATGGATTGCTCTGACTAACTTGCTGTAATTCCGAGCACTGGATCAGAATAAGACTGCTGCACTGCCCCACTTGCCTGTCTGACTTCTGGGGTGGGGTTTACGGGACTCCTTCCCGCCTTTGAGAGCTCTGGTTGCCATCTTGGAACTCATGGTAGTGATGTCTTTCTATCACCTGCTGGAACCCCAGTCAGTGTGTCCTCCATCCTCCATATTCTCTGGCTGTAAAGCAGTCCTGTACGTGGGCCAGCCTGCATCCCCTTCTTGATTCAGCCAGTTTTCTCAGTGTCATCTTGTAATACTAAATATGAGACTTTTTCCAGTGATTTCTTATGCTACCTCCTGCTTCAGATATCTAAGGGCACCTCAGTTCATACACCTCTCCTGAGGTAAATGTATCAAGCTCTGATTTTTACATCGATAAAAATCGAGTCAAATCGTGGGTGATAATCCACGATTTTAGTCCCCAAGTCGCCAGATGTATTAACCTGTATTTTTACTCTGATCTTCAAAATCGCTGGGATTTCAAACACTCTCGTGTTTAGCTAACTCTCCTATGTTTAGGTTAAAAATGCCATAGACAACACCCCGCATCCTAGCTGCAAATTAGTAAACACATCACTGTTATACTGCCCTGTCTGTAGAGCTGCAGGTCCCCGCGGCTGGCAAAAGTTAATCGCAGCTTCATACATTTGAGACTTGTATAGCTAGAGTGGCAAACAGTTGGGACTTCGATCTCTAGCGATTTTTGAAATAGCGATTTTGACAGAAACACATCTCTGGTGATTTTGCATGAAATCTCAAGTTCATACATCAGCGAGTTTCAACTCTCCTGAGAAAATCGCTGAATTTTTCAAAATCACAGCTGCGGTTTGAAAAAGTGGGGATGTTGCCTATAGCAACCAATCACATTCTAGCTTTCATTTATTAAGTACTTTCTACAAAATGACAGCTATAATCTGATTGGTTGCTATAGGCAACATCCCCACTTTTTCAAACCCGCAGCTTAGTAAATCTAGCCCCTGGTGTTTATCAACACCTCAGGAGTTTATATAGTTTGCTACAGTAGTTTATTTTACTATGCGATATAATATTATATTCTGACCTAGCTCTAGTACCTATCCTACATAATATACCTTGTGGTCCAGCCTGCTAACAGCTTAACATCCCTCACCTCTCCCTATCAAGTTTATCTCAGTCTACCAGTCATTATGGGCAATAATTCCCATGACACTTCCCTTGGTAGATTGGATCATTTGGATAGATCGTCCTCTGCAACTGTGCCTGATGAAATGCTGCATTCTACTCTCAAGGATCCCTATATTTTGACAAAGCTTTCGACTTCTGATGTTCCTACGATTACCTTACAGGAGGTGCTACACACTCTTAATTCCTCTACAAAGAGGGTAAAGGAAGAAATAGTGGAGACACAGGTGGACTTGTCCTTATTACTCCAAGATATGCAAAAAATAAGGGAGAGCCTGTTGGTGAGTCGGAGACCCACATTTCTACTCTGGTGTATACTAGTACACCTATGAAATAGCAACTTGCCAATTAGGAGTTGCGAACGCTTTCTTGCAAAGAAAACTTATCAGACATAGAAGGTCGCTTATGCCGTAAAAATTTTAGATTTGAGGGCATTCCTGAAAAGCCGGAGGGGTATCACCAAGAAATCTTCTTTTATAATTGTCTGATAGAACTGTATAGGAAAGATGGCTTCAATGCACAATTTGCTGTCAAAAGAGCATATTGCATTTATAATTAAGACTGCCACTGAGTGCACCTCCGTGCACCTTTATTGCAAAAATTCTCCATTTTAAGGACAGACTTGTTATTCGACATAGCAACAGTTTAAACAATTTTCACTTTTTGCCTATTTGACTGAGGGGTCCATGAAATTAGGGCCTACTACATCTCCTTCCTCTCCTTTTTTAGCCTTGGTTTCATAGTTGATTTTTTTTCCTCTTTATGTTGACTATGGCCCTTTTAGAGTCTTTGGGAAGGTATTTCTTTTTGGTATGTTTGGGGATGAGGCATGCCACGGATGGGGTTGGGTGTGAGTTAGGGTTGTTAGTTTGTTACTTTGTTTTTGTCTCTATTTATTTGTATGTTGGTGCATCACATTTAATAAACAGATGCCCATAACAGGCCTGCTGGATGTGTGGTGGTTGAGACACCCCAGTTATACACAATTTCCCTGCTTCTTTCCCTCCCATAATGTGTTCTCCAGAACAGACCTAGACCCTTTTATCTAGCACATTGGTACCTGCTGTGCATGAGGTTGAGGATAAGCCTTGAGTATAAACATATATGTGTGGTACCCCAAAGCCCTGTTGAACAGCATAGAGGAGTGCATAAACGCTTTTAAAATGCAGGGCTGCAAGGGGTTAATTGTGCTCCTGAAAACTTGTGCCCAGGAGTGATTGACAGGAGGAGGATGAAGGCCCTGATTGGCTGGGGGAGTAACAGGAAGAGGTTGTGCAGGAAGGGAGAGAGAGAGAGCAGCATGGTAGAAGGAACAAGGGGGAGGATGTGCAGCCGAGCAGAGAGAAGATAAGCTGCTGCCAGAACTGTGACATTGCCAGCAAAGAGGATGGAGAACAGCTGGGGACACGCAGCGGGGTGCCAAAGACAATCTCCACTAACTGCAGAACCGTCTCCAGGTAAAACCCTAGCCTGCAGTGTATTGCACACACCCCAGTGTCAGAGGGAAGAGTGATAAGAGAATCTATCCAAAACTGACATTGCATTCTTGTACAAGGAAGGATTGTGAGAGCTTTTCCCCCAGATCATACCTATACACAGGCTGCAGGGAACAATTAAGACGGTCGTTTCAGCTATATCCTGTGTGTGTATGTGTGTGTGCTGATATCTGGACATCATACCCTGCTGCAGAGTACATGTGCTGATAGAGATTCATTGACTGTTGAGAGAACAGCGCCATCTTGTGGCTGAAATGAGCAACAGCTCTGATTTCTATTATAATACTTAACCCTTGATGGAAACCTCTGCAGGACATTGCAACACCACCCAAATTCCTGTGCACAGGTCAGCCCAGGACTAAGTGGAAAATATGGTAACGTTACCGGGGATAATATTGGTGCACCAAATGTTTTAGATGATGTTAATGTTATGTGATTTACCTAAGAATTGATTTATTAATATTGAAGGTGTGACATTCAGTGTTAGTGGTACCGCTGCAATTCAAGTTAACTCAGCAGTAGATGCTAAAAGTGGGGCGCCTGACCCATAGGGAATAGCACGGTACCCCAAACACTTGAATAAGAAGTAGCCCTCTAGTGGGCGCGGTAGTGATCGTAAGAGTCTTGATGGGTTATAATTGATGGTTATTGCATCATCACCAGTCAGATATTGTTAACATGAAAGTAGTAACTGTGATTACCAGTGTGCCTTATTAGACAATGTGTATTGAAGATGTTATCGTTATTCTGCCTTATACTCACCAGGTGTATGTTATATGTTAAATGCTATTGTGCTCTATGCTGATCAGACGCATTATTTTGTCATTACTATTGAGCTGAAGGGGTCAGTGGCGCGGTGGCTTACCAAAACTATCCTTACCGCATTCTCAATAAAATCAAGTTGTTTGACCAATCTTTGTCCCTTTCGTTGAAATATTTATCTCCTGACCACCGGATATCCAAAAGAGAAAAGAACCTGACTTGTATCTGGGAGACAAGGTAAGGGAAGGATTTCCCATCAGTACTCGACCACCACATATGCTTGTCACTAGAACTTGCACAGAACATGCATACACAAGTAAGAGAAACTATAAAAATGGATTTTATATACAGTACACATTAAGAAAATCCTGATGAATGTATTCAATGTAACAAAAAATATACATATATTTTTATTCATGATTATAGTATTATGAGTTGATAATTTCCTTTATACATTTTGTATTTTTTGGGATTGGATGCATGTGCATATCCTGCAGTCTGCTCTGTTTAGGCAGAGCGTACTTATACCCAGATTCAAATGAAAACGTATCTTGAGATCCACTTGAATTTGAATACGGGTCACAAATACACTCAGGTTCTGTGTTTGTTTTAAATAGCAACTTGCATTTAAAGCTGAATCAGGCCCAGGGTGTACAAGACTTTCTCATGTGTCTCCTACAACTTTTCTAATAGCAATTACCAAACCCATAACTCCAGTGTTGAATGACTGAGAGAATCATCTCTCCATAACCCATCTTATTCAGAAAGTTGGTGCAGTCTCTGCTTATCCTGGAGCTATTACCAAAGACTTATAGAAGCATCAGTATACACTATAACCATACTTGCCTACTCTCCCGTAACTCCTGGGAGGCTCCCGAATTTTGGGAAGTCCGCCCGGACGGGTAGGCACATCTCCCGCATTCGCTGAAATTCACGGCATTGAATGGCGGGACATGGGGGAGGCTTTATCATGTTGGGGCTTAATTTCGGCATTTTATAGTGGGGGTGGGGCTATGGTGATGCAGAGATGCGACCACGCCCCCTCCCACCCCCTGTCACATGACTTCTCCCGCTGAGAAGTTTTGAAAGTTGGCATGTATGACTATAACAGTGTTGCAAATGCTTTCTGGGACAGATGGAAGAAGTTATACAGTATGTATCTAATCTGCAGTCACAAATAAAAAGGGAAACTAATAATTGACCTAAGATTGGTTATTTGAGTTTCAAAGTCGGAAAAACATAAAGTATTAGTTAAAATGTTGAAGCAGAATGAGATCATGTTTCTTTTGCAATCAGGACTTTAGTCAATAAGGAGAGCAAGGCAAACAAAGGAGTCAATTTGATCCTGGACAAAACATGTTAGAATGCAATGGGTGCAAATTTGTGTATTATTTTATACGTAAGAGGAATACTGGCTGCTTTTTCATGTAGCACACAAATACTTCATAGTTTTATTTTTACATTGAAACTTAAAGTTGATCTAGGGCATGCCCTACCCCAAATATATAAATCTGTCCCCTCCTTTGAAGCAACATAGTTTTACCAAGGTGCAAAGTTACTCCTTTTTCTGCTTTGCTCTCCTTAATGACTCCAAAGTCATTTATGGCCCTAAGTGTCTGCAGGCAGTGTAAGACCCGGGTCTAGCCTCTCTGAACAATAACGAGACTGGGGAACCAAAGTTACAGCTGAAGCCAAATCTGTGTGTGGAAATAGAGACTGCATGAACAGCTGCAGTCGGCAGTGTAACTAACTGCTTACACAGACTGCCCTGTCTCAATCCTAAGTGCTTTCTGCAAATAAACTGTGCTTTAACTCCTCTACTATAAATGGATCCCCATTTCTAAGGCAAATGGTTATTTGACTATGGTGGTACGAAATTCTGTTAGCTAAGTATTTGGTATCTAACTGGAACAAAGATTGTATACAACTGACTTTATTGATTTCCTATACTTGCACTATAGGTTGAAATCTCTACCAAACAATATTGATCTTATCAGGTTCTCTTAATTATTATTAGTTTAAGTAATCTTTGTTTGTATTATGTGTTTTGTGTTTTGTAATATATTTTTCTTTTAAAAAAATATGTTATATATCTTTTATTCTACTAGTGTATTACGATGCTCACTGACCTCCGTGTTTTGGTTTTGGTTTTGGATCTGGATTACCATCATGTTTTGGTTTTGGTTTTGCCAAACCGCCCTTGCGTGTTTTGGTTTTGATTTTGTTTGGTTTTGTTTTGCAATTTTGTTTAAAAATCAATGTTTTTGGGCATAAAATAGCTGAATTTAGTGCTCCACCTGTTTCTGGGATAAGTAAGGTAATTTTAAAGTTAATAAATTAGGAAGAAAACAGTTTAATCCCTGGTAGGCCTTCCTTAATTCTGCACACAAACTTGATTGTCTTCCTCTCCATCTTAGCCTATTGGCAATGCAGCCATCATCTTTGGGTGTATATTACACCCTCCACTTATAGTTAAATATATAAAGAAATGGACAAAGGCAGCTTGGTTTGTGTCTCTATAGGCCCCCCTCCACTTGTAGAAAATACAAAAAAATTCAGCCGTTATAGACTGTACAATAGAAATAGAAATGAACAAATGCAGTTTGGTTTCTGTCTCTATGGGCCCCCTCCACTTGTAGAAAATAGTAAAAAAAATTCAGGCATTATAGACTGTACAATAAAAATTAAAATGAACTAAGGCAGTTTGGTTTCTGTCTCTATAGGCTTCCTCCAGTTGTAGAAAATAGTAAAAAATTCAGCCGTTATAGACTGTACTATAGAAATAGAAATGAACAAATGCAGTTTGGTTTCTGTCTCTATGGGCCCCCCTCCACTTGTAGAAAATAGTAAAAAAAATTCAGGCATTATAGACTGTACAATAAAAATTAAAATGGACAAAGGCAGTTTGGTTTCTGTCTCTATAGGCCCCCCTCCACTTGTAGAAAATACTAAGAAATTCAGCCGTTATAGACTGTACAATATTAATTGAAATGGACAAAGCCAGTTTGGGGTCAGTCTGTGTATGACACCCTACCCTTATTGAGAAATTGCCAAAACAGCAGCCTTCAAGATGGTACGTGATATAGAAATTGTCACACACCGGTCGAGCACTTAAAACTCCTTGTCCAGACAAGTTAGTCTGGTCAGAAGCAGCAGAGAGCGCCTGGTGGGATCTTTGTGTGGCTCTGTGTTTGGCACCAATACTATATTTAACTATACTTAGTGTTAGCTACTTAGACATAATGGGGTAGATTGATTTAGGGATTTAACTGTCATTTATGTTTTCAGGATGGAAAAGAAGGTCTAAATTGAAAACTGGGTGTGTTGTTATGTCCGTTTCTATCGTCACCAATAAAGATTGTCCGTTTACATTACATAGGCACCCTGGATCCAGGAACAATCATCGATCGTGAAGTCTGTGTTGGTAACAACAGACTGTTGGTGGGTCAGTGCCTGTTTATGCAGTTTGGATTACAAAAAAACAGTAATGATGTCACAATGTATACAAAGATAACACTAAGTTCTTTCTTCATTGATCCATATGTCAAGTCAGTCCAGTACAATGCAGGTCATAGGTCAGTTGAAACAATATTTTTGAAAAGGTGGGGGCAACTCACTCCTACAGCTGCATATCTGTCTTCCCGCTGAAAAACTGGTTTGAACTAACCCTTTAACAAAGTATTTTTGAGTATGAATCTTATAGTAAGCATAACTAGCGACCACTATGTGCGATTGATTCTCTGATGATAGCGGATTCCTGCTGGTAAAATTTTGATTAATATAACACCAAACACCATGCATTTCTTAAGAAAAAATACATAAATGCCTTTAATGTAAATTTATCTTTGTATATATAACATCTAAATCTTAATAATAAAAGAATGTGATTTGGAACTTTATTAAATGTGAATTATTTATTACAATCAATATTTATTAATTTAGAACGACTGCATCTAATTATTCGACTTCGACAGAGTGTGTGTGTGTGTGTGTGTGTGTGTGTGTGTGTGTGTGTGTGTGTGTGTGTGTGTGTATGTGCGCGCGTGTGCGTGGCAGTTGTTTTGTCTTCCTATGGATCAACTAAATTACAATTTATGAAATGTTGAACTTGTTCTACCTGTCTTTTTTTTTAAACATTTCTATGCAACACTGAACCTTGTTTTCAATTGGACACACCAATATGCACAGTCAACATTATCAAGTAAAGTACCGATCTGCTCAGCCTCATCTCCTCCAATTTCAAAGAGAACAATTTGCACCCACACAGTGGCTGAAATCTAATCTGATCCATGTAATTACATGCAAATTGGTGCAAAAACAAAAAAGAGGAAACAAAATTAGAAGAGAAACAACATTTGTCCTATTGGTCTGTATTTTTGCTGAATTCATTAATACCATTTCTAAACTGTATATACTTTAGTAAATATGATACAAAATAATAAAAGTGACAATTGCTAATGACTTTATTTTGTAACCAACAATAACCCATTTTATATTTGCCTTATATTTTCCACTTACATTGTTTTTCCTCTTTATCCACATTATTTTCCTTATGTGATCTGATGTAAGTCATAGCACATCATAGTCTTTTATTCCAGAGCCATCCTTCTGAGTTAATGTTATAACTGGCACAAGTTAGTGTCCTCAGGTGGGGATTGATCTTAGTGATAAATTGGGTGGAAAGACTCTTCTGTTTAACGAGAAGGACTTGGCCCTGGAAGTGTTCTGCTCTCGCCTCCTGAATACATTCAGGATTGAGTTTGTACATGTGATTGTTCCTCTCTGCATGTGACAGAGGGAGAAAATGATGCAATGTGACAGGAAACATTACTGAAGCTGTATTGGGACTCAGAGCTATGCTGAAAGCTGTGCAACTTATTGTTCTATTTCAACGGTGGATGAGAGTCATTACCTGAAGGTTGTGTTCCTTTTCCCTGTAAACTTTTAACAAAGCTTATGGTTACTGCAAATATGTTTTGAAAACACAAACTACAAATGAATGCAAATAATAACAATTAAGAAAAAACAGGAATATATTATTATTATTATTATTATTGTATATATTTTAAATAAACCAACATATTCTGCAGAAAAGTACAATAAGTAGCAATTAACAGGCATTTAAAGTAATGCAAAGAGTGTTCTGCTTTGTAAGTCTCTTTTTATTCTTTATTAGTAAAAGATTGAATTAACCTGCCAAGCTCAAACTGTCAATTCAATATTTTATTTTGCCATTACATATAATTATCACAAAGAAAGCCACTTGGACTCCCTAGTGGGCTCCTGATTGAACCCAGAGTCTCATGTAGAGGGCTGATTGCAAATCCACTGGGCCAACTGAAACATGATTAGATTTCAATGCTTCCCTGCAGACTTTATCCACTCTTTTGGTATTTGGAGATGTATTACCAGCAGTGAGTGAGTTAAAGTAAGTGGAGTCAAGAGTGAGGTTCCTGTGAAGTATTTAAAACTAATGGTAATAATAATCTGATTTTGCGCAGTCTGCCTAGATACTAATGTGCTAATAAAAAAATATTAGACCACCACCCTTCATAAAAAAAAAATTCTTAGTGCTATTCTAGTTAATTAAGCTTCTAGACTTGCAGAGCTGTAGTTGTTGTTGTCCAGTCTTGTTGGCTGCTGGTCCCACTGACTTCAACTGTCACTGCTGTTGCCATCTCCAATTGGCTGCTAGTCCCAGTGAGCTCAACTGTCTTTTCAGTTTTCACACCTGTTCAACTGCCAACTGAGCTCAACTGTGATTTCAGTTGTCATCTCTGCTTGACATCTAGAGCCACTGAGCCCTACTGTCAGTATCTTGGACCATGCGTCAAAGATGCAGTGAGTATTTTTCCACCTCCTCCATTGCCCTGCTCAACTCGGAAATTTTTTTCCTCCGCACTATCTCATTATCTACTAGAGATGTACACTGGCGACTTTTGGTGTCCCGTGTTTTGTGTTTTGGATTCGGATTTCCGTGATGTTTTGGGTTCGGATTTGTTTCGCAAAACACCTGCCGAAAGGTTTTGGTTCGGATTTAAGGTTTTGGATTCTGATTTTTTTTGAAAAAAGCATAAAAAGTTCAAAAATCAAGTTTTTGGGCTTATTTTCACTCCTATGCTATTATTAACCTCAATAACATTCAATAACAAGCATTTCCACTAATTTACAGTGTATTCAGAACACCTCACAATATAGTTATTACCAAAACGTTGCAACGAGGTATCTTTCTGGACTGCGTAGTGGAGTGGTCCCCACAATATAATAAGAAAACCATCAACTGGTCTTAATCGCACCAAAAAATGTACCTGGACTGCGTAGAGGAGTGGTCACCACAATATAAATTAAAAACCCTGAACTTGTATGATTCGCACCAATAATGTACCTGGACTGCATAGAGGAGTGGGTCACCACAATATAAATTAAAAACCCTGAACTTGTATGATTCGCACCAATAAATGTATCTGGACTGCGTAGAGGAGTGGGTCACCACAATATATATAATAAGAAAACCATCAACTGGTATGAATCGCACCGAATAATGTACCTGGACTGCGTAGAGGAGTGGGTCACCACAATATAAATTAAAAACCCTGAACTTGTATGATTCGCACCAATAATGTACCTGGACTGCGTAGAGGAGTGGGTCACCACAATATATATTAAAAACCCTGAACTTGTATGATTCGCACCAATAAATGTATCTGGACTGCGTAGAGGAGTGGGTCACCACAATATATATAATAAGAAAACCATCAACTGGTATGAATCGCACCGAATAATGTACCTGGACTGCGTAGAGGAGTGGGTCACCACAATATAAATTAAAAACCCTGAACTTGTATGATTCGCACCAATAATGTACCTGGACTGCGTAGAGGAGTGGGTCACCACAATATATATTAAAAACCCTGAACTTGTATGAATCGCACCAATAAATGTATCTGGACTGCGTAGAGGAGTGGTCACCACAATATATATAATAAGAAAACCATCAACTGGTCTGAATCGCACCAAATAATGTACCTGGACTGCGTAGAGGAGTGGGTCACCACAATATAAATTAAAAACCCTGAACTTGTATGATTCGCACCAATAAATGTATCTGGACTGCATAGAGGAGTGGGTCACCACAATATATATAATAAGAAAACCATCAACTGGTATGAATCGCACCGAATAATGTACCTGGACTGCGTAGAGGAGTGGGTCACCACAATATAAATTAAAAACCCTGAACTTGTATGATTCGCACCAATAATGTACCTGGACTGCGTAGAGGAGTGGGTCACCACAATATATATTAAAAACCCTGAACTTGTATGATTCGCACCAATAAATGTATCTGGACTGCGTAGAGGAGTGGGTCACCACAATATATATAATAAGAAAACCATCAACTGGTATGAATCGCACCGAATAATGTACCTGGACTGCGTAGAGGAGTGGGTCACCACAATATAAATTAAAAACCCTGAACTTGTATGATTCGCACCAATAATGTACCTGGACTGCGTAGAGGAGTGGGTCACCACAATATATATTAAAAACCCTGAACTTGTATGAATCGCACCAATAAATGTATCTGGACTGCGTAGAGGAGTGGTCACCACAATATATATAATAAGAAAACCATCAACTGGTCTGAATCGCACCAAATAATGTACCTGGACTGCGTAGAGGAGTGGGTCACCACAATATAAATTAAAAACCCTGAACTTGTATGATTCGCACCAATAAATGTATCTGGACTGCGTAGAGGAGTGGGTCACCACAATATATATAATAAGAAAACCATCAACTGGTATGAATCGCACCGAATAATGTACCTGGACTGCGTAGAGGAGTGGGTCACCACAATATAAATTAAAAACCCTGAAATTGTATGATTCGCACCAATAAATGTATCTGGACTGCGTAGAGGAGTGGGTCACCACAATATATATAATAAGAAAACCATCAACTGGTATGAATCGCACCAAATAATGTACCTGGACTGCGTAGAGGAGTGGGTCACCACAATATAAATTAAAAACCCTGAACTTGTATGAATCGCACCAATAAATGTATCTGGACTGCGTAGAGGAGTGGTCACCACAATATATATAATAAGAAAACCATCAACTGGTCTGAATCGCACCAAATAATGTACCTGGACTGCGTAGAGGAGTGGGTCACCACAATATAAATTAAAAACCCTCAACTTGTATGATTCGCACCAATAATGTACCTGGACTGCATAGAGGAGTGGGTTACCACAATATAAATTAAAAACCCTGAACTTGTATGATTCGCACCAATAAATGTATCTGGACTGTGTAAAGGAGTGGTCACCACAATATAATTAAAAAACCCTCCATGGGTCTGAATTCCCCAAAAAAAGGTTCTGGACTGCGTAGTGGGGTGGCCCCGGTACACAATTTTTTACCGGGGTCACAATATTATTAATAAACCCTCCACGGGTCTGAATTCCACCCAAAAAGTTTATGGACTGCGTAGTGTAGTGTTCCCCACAATATTATTTAAAAATTTTGCAGCAACAATCAACGTTGTTTAATATCTGATACACCTCTATCTGGACTGCATAGTGGAGTGGCCCCGGTACCCAATTTGGTACCGGGGCCACAATACCTCCTCCAATCATGGTACAGAGCATTCATCATTGAGATCCCATCAAGTATGTTAAAGACAGACAGGGTCGAAGTGTTATTGGTTGACTTTGTAAACCAAAAAACTGTCCCTGTTGCACATAGTCGTGCAATGAAGACTGACTTTTTCATTTAAAGGCACCATCTTTCAAGTGTAGTGTTTGTAAGTCATATTATACTTTTGGTAAAATTTGTTTAATTTGTTCCTCTTTATGGTAACTAGTAATAGAATTAAAGTATTAAATAGAAGCAGCAGTTCCTCTTTATGGGAATTAGTAATAGAATTAAAGTATTAAATAGAATTAAAGTATTAAATAGAGTGGTATAGAGTTGTAGTGTGGTATAGAGTGGTCCCCACAATATAATAATAAAACCCTCAACTGGTCAGAATTCCACCAAACAAGTATCTGGACTGCGTATTGGGGTAGCCCCGGTACCCAATTGGATACCGGGGCCACAATAAAATAAATACACCCTTAACTGGTCAAAATTCCACCAAATAAGTATCTGGACTGCGTAGTGGGGTGGCCCCGGTACCCAATTTGATAGCGGGGCCACAATAAAATAAATACACCCTCAACTGCTCAGAATTCCACCAAACAAGTATCTGGACTGCGTAGTGGGGTGGCCCCGGTACCCAATTTGATACCGGGGCCACAATACCTCCTCCAAGTTCCAAGTGTAGTGTTTATAACATCTTAACACTACACTAATTCTAGCACGTCAAAACCTCTTGTTTTAAATAATGACAGGTCATTTAACTTTTGATTTAATTTATTGAATTTGTTGGCATTTTCTTTTACTTTTTGAACATGGCAAACGACTGTTGAATGGTCACATAATGCCAAAAAATAGTTGCAAGATGGAATTGTCCTTGGGCCCTCACACCCACCCTTATGTTGTTGAAATAGGACATGCACACTTTAACAAACCAATCATTTCAGCGACAGGGCCTACCAAACAACTGTGGCTGAAATGATTGGTTTGTTTGGGCCCCCACACCAAAAAAACAATTCATCTCTCCCTGTACAAACTAAACAGGCTCTACTGAGGAAAGATGTCGTCCTCATCCTCAACCTCTGATTCCTCTCCCCCTACAGTGTGTACTTCCTCCTCCTCACACATTATCAATTCGTCCCCGCTGGACTCCACAACCACAGGTCCCTCTGTACTATCTGGAGGGCAGTGCTGTACTTCATTGAGGAATTGATTATTCATTTTTATAAACATAATTTTTTCAACGTTGTGAGGAAGCAACCTCCTTCGCCGCTCACTGACCAGGTTCCCCGCTGCACTAAAAACTCGTTTCACTTATCTCAGTCAAAGTCCAACAGCTATACTATCTACATTCCCTTCAGATGGAAGCTTCTAGATGGCAGCCATTTTACAAGCATGGAGCTTCTATATCCATTTTCTCTATTGTCTGAACTCAGCCTACTCTAAACTCATGGTATTTCACTCCATATTAACATTAAACCAACACATAACCACACAGAACTATGTAAATATCCAGATTCAACCATCTTCCATTCAAAAACACATTTTACTTCATTCAAACTAACTCCATTTTCAAACCATCACAAAACTATATATTTTCAGATTCACTCACCTTCCATTCAATTACATTTTACCTGCTAGCCAGATTCTAGTGTGAATTGCCTTCCCATGCCCTCACATATACCGACCACCATTCCATTAAGTTTAGTTTCCAGCAGCTGTCTCTGCATGTCCTATCCAGGTCAAAGCAGGATAACAAGAGAGAGCTTTGTGTTTCTGCTAGTGAAAAATTTCACTTACAAGTGGGCGGAGTTTACCTTTCCACAGGAAGTGCTCACAGAATGTAGCCTGCCTCAAAAACCAAGACCTGCTTTTCTCATATTTTCACAAGTTCCATAGCAACAGGTGGGGGAAGGGATTGCATGTACAAAGTCACTGTCCTCGTTCAACTATGGCTGAATTTTGATATATATTATGAAATATAAAATAATAGATTATTTATATACTCTTCATCATGTACAATTTAGTGTTTAGCTGAGCAACATTATGTGCATGATAGATTTGCCTACATTTTTTGACTACACTGCCTCCAGCACTGATTCAAGTTGATCTGGAACTAGATACCCTCTGGTATATCTTTTATAGCTATGCTGATTGAGCTTTTTGCAATAAAATAAACAAGTTCCCCTCTTTACATCCCATCTTACCAGTCTGCTTATAATAAAGGACTCAAAACAGAGTTGGCAAATAAAGGAGTTTATTAAAATTCCAACACTGTATGGTGGATGAGAAATGATAATTAGTTTGGCTAGAACTTATGCTCCTAATAACAGTGAGGGTCATTTTCCCTCTCTTCGAAGGGTGGCGGGTTCACCATTACAATAAAAAATAAAATAAAAATAATGTGCACCCACCAAGCATAGGCTGCTGATTGCTCAATGTTTTCTGGCAAAAAAAACCTTAAACCAGCTGGTGTTGACACCCAAGACATCAGCTAAAAAGTCCCGCACCAGGAACAAAAATTGCACACAGCAACAAAGCCGAAGATTATGAGAACCAAAACCAAAACTGCTCCAAATGGAAAATCCAAAATTACAGAAGGAGATAAACATGCCTCGAGCAGGTGATGGCACCCAAAGCACTCGCAAAGAAGCTCCAAAACCAGAGAGGTAGATAAAACACACCACAAGCAAGTGTTGGCGCCCAAAGCATCTGCAGAGGACCTCCAAAAATAGGGAGGAAGCACGGGCAACTTACAAACAAGAGGCATCAGCTCAGTAAATGTGTAACATTGTCTAAGTGACCTCCCACTGTAATGCAGCAATAGGCATACCCAAAGCTTACTTTACCTGCTAACGTGAGACCTTTAGAGAGGGACACATATGTCACATATAATTCATCACTCAGAGAAGAAAAACAGGAGACATAAGCCAAGGTAAAACCATAGAAAACCTTGTGGAACCAACAGCCAATCAGGCCAATTTACAGAGGAAATATTAGGAAAAATACTTTCACGCTCTTGCTTTCAAAAGCAACAAGCCACCAAAGCCCTCTGTCACCCAAAGGAAGATAGAGCAGAAAGCTAGAACAGAAATCCAGGATGGCAGAGAAGGCTGCATATAACTTTTAAAAGGATTGGAATTCCACCTGCCCAACTGTGAATGCATTGAGTTCATATGCCATCTACAGCTACAGCCAAAAGGAATGTGTGCCAAACAGCGTACCATCTAGACCCAATTAAGCCTATTGTTTGCTTTACAACAAAAGTAGAATGGTATTCCGTGAGGGAGGACCCATCACAATGCACCAACCATGTGTCCGATATATGAGAACACGTATTGGCAAATTTAGTGACAACTTTAATCGGGAAAACCAAACAATTCCTCTTGGGGAACAAAGTAATCCACTGCCCCCAGCCATCAGCACTTAATTGTGAACTTGAGCACTTTGCAGACCACTTAGGTAGCGGCAAATATTACACACTTAGCTAACATGTTCAAGAATGGAGCCAATGTAGGAGAAACTATCAATACACTAGGTAGCAAATCTCTTCTGGTCATGGGAGCTCGGGAAATAAGCATTCCAAAAAACAAGCAGTAAAAGGCATATCCTATGGGGAGGCAACTATCAAAGATAAATAATTGGATTAAGGAGGTTCATTAATCATTTCCATACATTGCGATCAGTTGTGATGCAAATCATACACTATGGAACTTTTTGTTATACAATTAAAGTGTGTTTTATTTATCTACTTTTCTTTTCATATAAAATATATTGTGGTGAACAAAGTCCTAATGTTACAACTTTGTCTGTTGTTTCTACCTAGCAGCAGTGCCTCATACCACCAGAGGTGCTGCTGTTCTGTTCCTGAACTCTTCTACTTGCCTGAAAGAGTTAATCTCCTTGCATTATGCCTGATTAGAACTGCACCTGTCGCACTACTTTAAGTACCTGCCTGTAGCTGTGCTCTGTGCAGTTCATCTGTTTGTTCCTGGCTGCTGCTAACCTGCTCCTGTGCTGTTTGTTATATACCTGCTGGACTGAACTTCTGTGTATGGCCCCTGCCTGTACCTTGGACCTTGCCTGCTTGCCTGAGACCCCAAATCGTTTGCCTGTAACTTGGACCATGCTGTTTTGCCTGTTGCCCTGACCTTTTGGACAGACTTGTGAACCTTGCTAATTTGCTTGATCTCTGCCTGGCTATTTGGATTTGTTTGTCTGATCACTGCTTGATCCCTGGACTCTGTCTGCTTTCCTGGACAGCCTTATGCCTTATGGACTGGGGTAAAACTTATAATACCTGTTCCTGCCATTTTTACTATACAGTCTCCTTAGGAACCTGTTCTTATCAGTGGATCTGAGTAATCTTTGTTTGTGTATTTACCTGAATAAAGACACTTTGCTTTACACTTCTGTTGCTCTTCGTGAATGCAATGGGATTCATAAGACATGTCTGTAAATCCACAATTACAAATGCTGCAAATGGACATTGTTCAGCTCCATTACCAAATCATACAACTATCCACTTTACTCCAAGAACTGCTTAAAACTCTTCCTGCTGCTGTGATAAGTAGTTTCAACACTAATTCTGATTTTAAAGCAACAAACTCCTCTAATGAAAGCATGCAGACCGCAGAGAATCCTCCTAGAACTTTTTCTGACATTGGTGCTGCATCTATGGTAATGCCAGCGGTCCCTACCATTAGGGATTCTAAACGACCAAGCTACCTGCGTCCCCCTCTCACTGAGGAGAAACGATGGCGCTGAAGGATTGGTAAACTATGTCTCTACTACGCCAGTGGCGAACATTTTTTACAAAGCTGTCCGCTCCGCAGACCACAACATCCTATGGAGCAGCCTTCAGTGTGCTCCTCTCCAGACCCTGGATTGTTCTGCACGTCACATCCTGTTGCTTTGCTTCAGCCTAATCTGCCAGGTCCAGTTGCCATCTGTCCTGCGGTGCCAGTTCCAATTATTATTATTATCATTTATTTGTTAGGCGCCACAAGGTATCTGCAGCGCCGCACACAGTACTAACAGTAGACTATACAGGGTGAAACCATACAGAACAATGAACAAAAAGTACCAATACTTCAGAAACTCCGGCCAGTCATATGCAGTAAAGACGGAGCGGAAGAACAGGTATGGAGACAGGAGGGGAGGGGGCCATGCTCATACGAGCAGGGACTAAGGGAGGGTAAACAGACCAGGTACAAGAGGAGCCAGTTGAGGCAAGAGGAGAGATGGACGGACAAGCAAAAGGGAGGAGATGGGGTAAAGTAGATGGTTGGTAGGCTTTGAGGAAGAGGTGAGTTTTGAGTGCATGTTTGAAGGAGCAAAGAGTAGGAGAGAGACATATGGAATGAGGGAGGTCGTTCCATAGAAGGGGGGCTGCACGGGAAAATGGATTCTGGAGTGGGAAGAGGTGATAAGAGTGGAGTAGAGGCAGCGGTCATTGGCCAAGTGCAGGGAGCGGGCAGGAGTGTGAATGGAAAGTAGGTAAGAGATATAAGGGGCAGTAGAGTTGGATAGAGCCTTGTAAGTGGTGGTGAGGAGTTTGAAAAGGATTCTGTAGGGGAAGGGGAGCCAGTGTAAGGCAAGGCAGAGAGGGGTGGCAGAGGAGGAGCGGCGTGAGAGGAAGATGAGTCTTGCAGCCGCATTCAGTATAGAGCGGAGGGGGGAGAGACGGGAGTGGGGGAGGCCAGTGAGGAGGAGGTTACAATTATCGAGGCGGAAGATGATGAGTGCATGGATGATAGTTTTGGTGGCATCCTGAGAGAGAAAAGGATGGATGCGGGCGATGTTGCGTAGTTGGAAGCGACAGGCTTGGGCAAGGGAGTGAATGTGGGGGGCAAAAGAGAGAGAGGAGTCGAGGGTGACACCCAGGCAGCGAAGTTGGGTGACAGAGGAGATGGTGGTGTTATTGATGACAATAGAGAGGTCATGGTGGGTTGGGAGTCTGGGCGGAGGAAAGACAATGAGTTCAGTTTTAGAGATATTGATTTTGAGAAAGCGCTCGGACATCCAGGAGGAGATGGCGGAGAGGCAGTCTGATATTTGAGCGAGGAAGGTGGAGGAAAGATCAGGAGAGGAGATATAGAGTTGAATGTCGTCAGCATAAAGGTGATACTGAAGACCGAAGGAGGAGATGAGAGCACCAAGGGAGGAAGTGTATAGGGAAAAGAGTAGAGGACCAAGAACAGAGCCCTGCGGGACTCCTACGGGGAGAGGGTAGGGGGAGGAGGAAGAACCAGACGTGGTTACAGAGAAGGAGCGATTAGCGAGGTATGAGGCGAACCAGGCATGGACAGAACCAGAGAGGCCAAGAGAGAGAAGAGTTTGCAGCAGGAGGGGATGGTCCACAGTGTCAAAGGCTGCAGAGAGGTCAAGGAGGATGAGTACGGAGAAGTGACCCTTGGATTTGGCTGATAGGAGATCATTAGTAACCTTGGCCAGGGCAGTTTCGGTAGAATGGAGGGGGCGGTAGCCAGATTGGAGAGGGTCGAGAAAGTAATTGTCCGTGAGGTGCCTGGTTAGGCGGCTGCAGACAATCCGCTCAAGTAATTTGGAGGCATAGGGGAGAAGAGAGATAGGGTGATACTTAGCAAGAGAGGTGGGGTCAAGATTGGGTTTTTTGAGGATAGGAGAGATAAGAGCGTGTTTAAAAGAGGAGAGTACCACACCAGAGGAGAGGGATAGGTTGAAAAGGTGTGCTAGGTAAGAGCGGGCCGTTGGAGAGAGAGAGCGAAGGAGGTGGGAGGGGATGGGATCGAGAGGGCAGGTAGAGGGTGGAAAGGAAAGAATAAGGGAGCGAACTTCTTCACCGGTTGTAGGGCTGAAGGAACACCAGAGTTGGTTGATGGGGGGAGGTGAAGCGATGAGGGTGGCGGGAGAAGAGGAGGAGATGTTCAGTCTGATGGCCTCAATCTTGTAAGAGAAGAAAGTGGCGAAGTCAGAATCGGAGAGGGAAGGCGGGACAGAGGGGGGACGGGAGAGAGGAGGGAGCTGAAGGTGGCAAAGAGGCGGCGGGGATTGGAGGACTGAGAAGAAATGAGGGACTTAAAGAAGGATTGTTTAGCAAGGGAGAGGGCAGAGGAGAAAGAAGAGAGTATGAATTTAAAGTGGAGGAAGTCAGCCAGGGAGCGAGATTTCCTCCAAAGGTGTTCAGCAGTGCGAGAGCATCTTTGGAGGAAGCGGGTGAGTTTTGAGTGCCAGGGTTGGGGAATAATGCGCCATCGGCGAATAGAAGAGGCCGGGGCAACAGCGTCCAGGGCATTGGTGAGGGAGTGATTGTAGAGAGACGAGGCCTGGTCGGGAGAGGTCAGGGAGGGAAGGGGTGAAAGGAGAGTTTTGAGAGAGGAGGAGAAGGAGGTGGGGTCAATAGCATCCAGGTTACGTCTAGTGAGGGTGGCTTTGGGCAAGGCAGGAGCAGGGGAGGAGGACAGAGTGAAGGAGAGGAGGTGTTGGTCAGATAGCGGGAAGGGAGAGTTGGAGAAGTCAGAGAGTTCACAGAGATGAGTGAAGACAAGGTCAAGGGAGTAACCAAGACAGTGGGTTGGGGAAGAGGTCCACTGAGTAAGGCCTAGGGAGGAGGAAAGGGCGAGAATTTTAATGGTTGCGGGGTCAGAACAGTTGTCAATAGGGATATTAAAGTCACCAAGTATGATGGAGGGAAGGTCAGAGGAAAGGTAGTGGGGGAGCCAGGCAGCGAAGTTGTCAAGGAAAAGGGAGGAGGGGACTGGGGGACGGTAGATGATGGAGACACAGAGGTGGATGGGGGAGAAGAGACGGATGGAGTGTACTTCAAAGGAGGAGAAGAAGAGGGAAGGTACAGTAGGAATGACACGAAAAGTGCAGTTAGGGGATAGGAGGATGCCCACTCTGCCGCCTGGACGCTCGTCTGGTCTGGTGGAGTGGATGAAGGAGAGGCCCCCCGTAGGAGAGCGTCGGGTGAAACGTTGTCAGAAGAAGTAAGCCAGGGTTCAGTGATGGCAAGAAGATTAAGGGGTATATTTACTAAACTGCGGGTTTGAAAAAGTGGAGATGTTGCCTATAGCAACCAGATTCTAGCTGTCATTTTGTAGAATGCACTAAAAAAATGACAGCTGATTGGTTGCTATAGGCAACATCTCCACTTTTTCAAACCCGCAGTTTAGTAAATCTAGCCCTAAGAGAGTTGGAGATGAAGAGGTCATGGATGTAGGAAAGTTTGTTGCATATGGACCTGGAGTTCCAGAGGGGACAAGAGAAAGGGAGGGAGGGAAGAGGGGAGATGCGGATGAGATTATCAGGGTTAATGGAGCGAGGGGGACGGTGAGGGGTGGGGAAGTGAGAGTTGGGCGAGAGAAAGTAGCTAGGGGAGAGGATGGGTATAGGAAAGGAGCGGGGCGACATGGTGGGAGACAGGGAGGGGGACTGGGAATGAGAGAAGGGGCAAGAAGAGGGTAAGGGCAGAAGAGGGTAAGAGCAGTTGCCGCCTGTCCTGCGATGCCAGTTCCAGTTGCCGCCTGTCCTGTGGTGCCAGTTCCAGTTGCCGCCTGTCCTGCGGTGGCAGTTCCAGTTGCTGCCTGTCCTGCGGTGCCAGCCTCTGCCTTCAGCTCTGAGTCTCCTGCCGCTGTGTCCGCTCCTGAGTCCGCTGTGTCCGCTCCTGAGTCCGCTATGTCCGGTCCTGAGTCCGTTGCCTCTACTCCCGAGTCTTCAGCTCCAGAGGGGGCGCTGCCCTTACAGTCTGCTCCAGAGGGGGCGCTGCCCTTATAGTCCACTCTAGAGGGGGGCACTGCCCTTACAGTCCACTCCAGTGGGGGGCGCTGCCCTTCCAGCCTGTTCCAGAGAGGACACTGTCCCTCCAGTCCCCTCCCGAGTTGCCTGTCCATGCAGTTCAGTCCGAGTTGCCTGTCCAGGCAGGAATCTGAAGTAAAGACAGTTGGCATTCCTGAGAACAATGACCAGAGGAATCCACCTATGCCCCGTTGAGTATCTGAGAGTGCAAGAGCCTTCAGCCAATGAATGAAGACCTTACAATTTAACTGTGTGTCACTGTGATGTCATTTCATTTACAACTGTACTATGTATAAATGTAAGCTATGTGTAAATGTAAGTATAAATGTGACCAGAGTGTTCTGATTGAAGCTTGAGTTGGTGCCAACTGTCGGACACATATGTATACTAAACTTTGCCTATTATTATTATTACAAGTTAACCCGTGCATGATACTCATGCATTCTAGTCAAATCAAGCTACTTAAGGTGTTAAAAAGGTTCTTGTCATGCATTTGGGCCATATCCCAGGCCTCCTCAGGGGGAGAGCGTTACTTCCCGACGTAAGCGCCCTTTTTTAACGTGGTTTTGTCCACATGTCACCACCTCATCATTCTTCTCCATCACCTCATCCTTCATTTTCATCGCCACATCTATCCAGATGTCTATCCAGACACAGGGATCTCTCTCAGCGGTCCTGAGTATCACACTCCTCTTGCTCTGTCACCCCCGGCAACCACCAACCACTCCCCACTGTCACCCCCGGCAACCACCAACCACTCCCAATTGTCACTTCTCCTTCAAGAAATATATATATATATATTTTTTAAATCTTTATAAACACTTTTAAAAATTAACAAATTAAATTAACAAATTAAAAACATCTTAGTATACCAAATTTCAGCCCTTTCTGAATTTTTTTTTCCACACACACTAAGAATTTAGTAGGTCAGTGTATAACTCCACCCAGCAGGTGGCGCTGCAGCTTGGTTTTATTTTTTCCACACACACACACACACACACACACACACACACACAGACAGACTAACACATGCCACTAGCATTTATATTATAGATTATTATTATCGTACATTTGTAAAGAGCCACAATGCTCCGCATACAAGGTAGACAAAATAAATACAGACATGAAAACAAAGGATATGAAGGACCCTGCTCATCAAAAAGCTTACATTCTAAATGAAAGAGGGCACAGCTGAAATAAGAGGAGCAAATGTGGCTCAGAATGGAGATTGGGACAGTTGTGAGGGTGCATTAGCGTGAATAGTGTTATCAAGGATAAGGTCACCTCTAAAAAAGAGATGGGTTTTTCTAAAGATGTAAAGGCTGTGGAAAAGTCTGATTGAGTGTGGTAGGGAATAACATAAGTGGGGAGCAGCCAGGACCGGATTAACCCGAGGTCTAACTGGGCTATAGCCCAGGGGCCTCGGGCATCCAGGGGGCCCTTCAAAGTCCGCAGCAGCATTATTGATCGGTCCGGGGCGGAGGCGCCCCCAGCCCGATCAATGCTGCTGAGCACTGTCAGTCCAGTCCTCCGTCCCCGGCGCTCAGTACTCTGCTTACTGAGGAGATCTCGCGAGTGAACTCTTGCGGGATCTCCTCAGTAAGGAGGTTACAGCGTGCCGGGGACGGAGGACTACAGTGACAGGTAAGCGCTTTGGGGGGGGGGGCCCTCACGGGGGGGGGCGGCGGGCGGCTCACAATGGGGGCCTCACGGGGGAATGGAGGCGTCCTTAGCCCAGGGGCCTCCATTCCCTTAATCCGGCCCTGGGAGCAGCACAGGAGAAGTCTTGTAGGCGGGAGCAAGAGGTGGTTACCAGAGAAGAGACAAGGCAGAGGTCAGAGGTAGATCTAAGAGGACGGGAGGGAGCGTATTTTGATATGAGATTTTAGATGTATGCAGGGGTAGTGTTGTTGAGTGCTTTGTAGGTAAGGGTGAGTAATTTGAATTTGATTCTAGAGGACAAAGGGAGCCAGTGTAAGGATTTGAAAAGTGATGCAACAGTTGTGGAGCGGTGAGAGAGGAAGATCAGTCTTGCAGAAGCATTTAGGATGGATTGAAGTGTGGATATATGGGTGTCATGAATGCCAGATAGCAGGAGGTTGCAATAGTCAAGACGGGAGATAATGAGAGAATCGATAAGAGTTTTAGTAGCATGTTGAGTAAGAAAAGGACGTGTTCTGGCAATGTTTATAAGGTGGAGTCAACAGGACTTGGAGAGAATCTGGATGTGAGGAATAAAGCAGAGAGCGGAGTCAAGTGTGACACCAAGGCAGCGGGCTTGGGAGACTGAGAAATTTGTGATGTTATTGACAGTGAGGGAGATTTGAGGGCAGGTGGTGACTCTGGCAGGTGGGAAGATAATAAGCTCTGTTTTGGACATGTTGAGCTTTAGGTAGCATTGGGACATCCATGTGGAGATAACAGAAAGACAGTTGGTTACACAAGATAGTACAGAAGGAGAGAGGTCAGGGGAAGAGATATTGATTTGGGTGTCATTAGCATAGAGGTGAAATTGGAGGCCGAATGAGAGAGCTAGTGCCCCAAGAGAAGAGGTGTCAAAGGGCCAAAAACAGACCCTTGTAGGACCCAAACATATAGTGGGAGGAGATGATGTGTCAGAGGTAGAAACACTAAAGGAGCAGTTCGATAGGTAGGAAGTGAGCCAGGAGAGAACTGTGAGAACTAGAATAGGTGAGATGAGCACATGTCTAAAGGAAGATGGAAGTGTGCCAGTGGGGAGAGACAGGTTGAAGAGGTGAGTTAGAAGTTGGCATGCAGTGGAGGAGAGGGAGTGGAGAAGTTGGGAGGGAATAGGGTTGAGTGGACAGGTTGTAGGGTGAGATGATAAATTGAGTGCAGAGACTTCATCTTCATTTACAGAAGAGAATGAATTAAGGGTGGATTGGGGAGTGTAGGTAAAGGTGGGCATAGTGAGTGGAGTGTCTTTTTATGCTTTGCTAATAAAACCTTTTGTGCTTTGAAACCACAGCGATTGCATCAGAAAATCTTTATTGGTAGCGATAGTACAGACACAACAGTGTGGGGGCTCTTAGCTGTCTTCACAATACTCTACGACTTGCAGACCTATGGAATTCGGTTTATCAACAAAGGGTGGAGATGCGTCATCTAAGGTAAGAACACATATCATTCTGTACTGTTATTTTTACATCCTAAGTTTTTAAACTGAATTCCTGCTTTGAGAGTTTATCAGTGATGCTGGAGTGAACCTTGAAAGACGAAGGTAACATTGTTTTACATAGTCCTATTTTGCGATCGATGTGCATAGCGTTTGTTTGTTTATAATGCACATTACGTTTACATACTGCCACAAATTTATACATAGAGATATATAAGTAATTTTGTTCTGTATTGTTCTCTTCTAAATAAGTAAAGCAATTTGTTAAACATATCTAGGAAACAGAGTTGCCAACTATAGAAAAAGTTTACTAACAAAGTGTGTTTTTTTGAGCATGTATATATGTGTGGGGTATAGTGAATAGATTAGGTTGTATTGGCACACTACATGGACAGTTAATAATACTGCCTCATGCTTTGTGTTTGTATTGATACGCTATGCAGACGGTTTCAAGTCCCATCATCCCCAGTGATTTTTTGTGAGTACGCTACGTGGACAATTTTAAGTGCCGTCCAGCTTAGCGATTTTGTATGTAAACCATTAAATCAGTCCTCACTGGAAATAATGCACCAAAGCCACTGAGAAGGGTGAGGAAATGGCGCTTCAGTTACATTTAGCTCAGTGGAACTGCAATAGTGGTAGTGCCTGTATTGGTTATACCGAAGGAGATAATGACTGGGCTCGTATAAGTAGGACTCGTTATTCTCTGACCTACCATAAGAGCTCTGAAGGTTTACAAACTATAGGATCCAAGCACACACGACAGGGAGCCACATTAAGGGCAGAAACCACAGGGCCTGCTACAGAAATATAAGAACCACAAGGGTCAGCAATGTATATTATGAGTAAGAAGTATGTTAAGAATGCCACATTGTATTGTGAGAAGTGGATTCAAACTACTGCTGAGTGTGTGCAACCTTTTCCTAGCATTGGTAGTTTTGATTCATATATACTAAATACAGCTAAGGATCAAATTTGTATATTAAGTTCAAAAACTTGCACTTTAAACATATTAATTGTTTAAATTGGTGGCAGTCTGAAGGAAAAGTTTGGTGTGAAAAATAAGCGCAAGCGAAAAAGATAAAGAAAATGTTTCCAATTTTAAGGATACAAATGTGTTACTTTTTGTGACGGAGATGAGGATGAGTCTACATTAATCAATGCAGTAGCTCATACATTACAGCTACAGGAAAGTATACAGAGATCAGGGAGGGGGATACTGTCCCACCCTCAGCCACAGCTGTAGACACCCATAAAACTCTCCCACATACCAGTAAGAACAGAAATATACATTGTATAGAAACAATAGTTACTGTACAATGTAGCTATTGGCCCTGGGTGTAGTGATGTCATAGAACTAAACCCAGTTAGGACACTGGAGGTACCTAATGGTAAGGCTGATTAGGATGGAGTAATTCCAGTTAGAAATGTAGTTATGCATTGTCCATGGAGTAGGTCTGAGTTGCACTCTACTATAACTGACTTCCCTGATCCTAGGAAAGATTTAACTAACTGTCAAAAAATTATTAAGGATCTGGGGAATGCACTTGAACCAACCATTAAGAATTGGCGAGTAGTGTTGAGGGCTTGCCTCCCCCCAAATACTGATATCCAAAGCTTTATCAATGATAGTCATCTCAGGGAAGACAGAACTTTAACGGATGATGATAATCAGGCAAATATAAAAAAAATGAATGCCCAACTAAGTGCATATATTTTACTGTGGTAATTAATTGGCACAAAATATTCACCATCGAGCAAAAAGATAGTGAAAGTGCTGCAGATTATTTTTCAAGGGCAATGGTAAACACAGCTACACACACTGGAATTCAGGACATCAGAAATAATGTTCACCATAGGAAGGTGGTGGTGTCAGTCCCAATGAACGGGCATAAGGAAAATTTAAAGACATAGGTGCAGATAGTCATTCCAAATTGGAGAGGAGTAACAGTAGATGCCCACCGGGAGTCTGCTGTTAGTCATGAGAAATATATTACTAAAAAGAAAGAAATGCAGAGTGATAAATTAATGGCAGTAAGTATTTTAGCTCTGCATTCTTCAGTGCAAACACAGATGAGTGCTATGAATTGTTACAACTGTGGGAGAGGAGGGCATTTTGCTAGGACATGCAAAGGGAAAGAAATCTTTTCATTTTTGTACAGATGACAGGAGACAGGCAATTGGCATAGGAGTGATAACAGGTTTGAGAGGAACCAGTATCACACAGTAGTAGCAAATGTCATGAGTGCTCATACAAATCTTTGAGGTCTAGGCCACACCTGTAATCTACAGTCAGTTAAATTAACCACTAATCAGAACAGAAAACTGAAAGTAGAAATGACAATATCTACATCTACACAACACTGTACCCTTGTGACTCAGGTAGAATGGTGTAGCGAAGATATGCGTTCCGAAGAAGGCCCGAACTCCAGCAGAGTACACAGAAGTGGTGATCGGGAGAATCATCATGGAAGGTGATCGTCTAGCAAGTCCAGAGAACAACATGGACTAGGGTAAGATTTATTAGTTAGTTAGGTGACTTGAGGATAAGTTCGTTTGGACTAGACTTTGGCACCTGCAACCACCTCAGCTCCCGTTGTGCTTCGCTGCATGTTACTTGCCAAAAAAGGCTATAAACATTTTAATCAGTGCTAATAGCATCCCAAATTTGTTTGTTGGACTCCCATTTCATCTCTTATACTTTTAATTTTACATTTCACATTGTGTGCATCATTCTCACATTTGCGCTTCTACACCCCCCTTTATTATATTAAGTATTTATTGGAGCTGCATTAGATCTTACAGAAAGCATTCCCTTGCCTATTTTTGAAAGATGAACAAGGCACTGGATTGGTGGCCAATGTAGCCCCCATAATGGTACATCTAAAAAGCGTCAGGCAAGCTCCAAAAATTCCACGGTATCTATTAAAACTGTTGGTGGAATTAGGGGTTTATTCTGTAATTGAAAGACTGTTGGAACAAGGAATTTTAATACATACATCCAGCACAGTTAACAGTCCAATTTTCCCAGTGAAAATGAATTGGGACTAGTCCAAGGCTGAAAGGGAATTAATAAAGTAGTTGAGAGCCAATTCTCCATAGTGCACAATCCAGCTGTCATCCTTATGCAGATTCCTAATTCCTCCATCCGCAAGTCATTTTACAGTAATTGATCTCTGTTCTTCCTTCTTCTCTGTTTCCATTCATCCTGACTGTCAGTACCTCTTTTCCTTCTTCTATAAGGGGGTAAAATACACATGGAGAAGATTGCCCTAGAGGTTCATTGACAGCCCCAGTATTTTCTCCTAGGTATTACATGACTGTTTACAATCCTTTCAACCAATCAATGGTTCTGTCCTAATTTAAAATGTTGATGATGTGTTGCTGTGTTCTGATTCGTTTATTTCATCAGTGTCTGATACTAAACAGTGGTTGCTTCATCTCTCACAGACAGAACACAAGGTTGCAAAGGATAAATTACAGCCATGTCAGACCAAAGTCAAATATTTGGGACACTGTCTAACTCAGGCACTAAGACAGCTGACAATGGACAGGATTCAGGCCATACAAGACATGATGCTGCCACAGAACCAACAGCAGATCTGTACCTTCTTAGGGATGTGTGGGTATTGCAGATCATGGATCCCAGGTTGTTCCATTCTGATTTTGCCATTGCAGGAGTTAGTCTCATCCAAGCCTAAGCATGTTACACATACAGAGGAGTCAGAGGAAGCATTCTTTAACCTTAAATAGAGTCTGACTAAAGCACCTTCTCTGGGAATACCTGATTATGAAAAACCTTTTGAGTTATATTGTACGGAAGCTGATGGTGCAGCAGGTGTTTTGACACAGAAACATGGTGATGCTAACCGAACGGTAGCATACTACAGTGCACAATTGGACACTGTGGCAATATCTCTCCCTACGTGTCTAAAACTTGTAGCAGCAACTGCTCTTCTGGTAAATAAGAGCAAGGACGTAGTGCTAGACACAATTCAACTGTCTATACACCACATGCAGTATCTGCTCTGTTAAATTCTGTTCAAACTAGGCATGTCTCCTCAGCAAGTATCACAAAATGGAATTAGCACTGATGGCACCTGCAAATATCACTATTAAAAGGAGCAATACTTTAAATACAGCTACATCCCTACCATATGTGTCTCAAGATGCACAAAGGGTGGAAGGAGAGGCGAGGGTGAATTTAGCGGGTATACAGATATGCATAATTGTATTGAATATTTGAACCAGACTTTTGATGCAAAACCTGACATACATGACACCCCCTTAGAAAATGTAGATTTTTATGTTTTACACGGATGGGAGTTGCCATAGACAGATGGACACAGGAGAGTTATGTACTGATTATGCTGTTGTATAGGCCGAAGGTGTTATAGAAGTTGAACCCTTTGGCACACCTCACTCAGACCAAGTGGCCGAACCTGTGACATTGAGAAATGCGTGTGAGTTGGCAGAGGGTAAATCAGTTAATATATACACTGTTTCTAGGTAAGCTTTTGGGATAGTGCACAACTTTTGGCGACCTATGATGACTTAGGAATTTTATGACAACGGCAGGCACACCAATAGGGCACCCACATCACATAAAAGGACTCCTGACAACGATACAACTACCCAAGGAGATATTTGTTATCAAGAGCAGAGCACACACATATGAAAATGACCCCATATCACTTGGTAATGACGGAGCGGATGAGGCTGCTAAAAGAGCAGCAAGTTCATCCCTAAAAAGAAATTAGACCAAATTAGTGACTTTGGAAGCTCTCAGTGTACAGAAATTAATAGAAATTAAAGATTTGTCTACCCTACGGGAAAAGGCTGTCTGGAAGTCGAAGGGATGTGGTCAAGAGTCCTTGGGACTCTGGAGAGATGGACAAGGTAGGCTCCCAAGGCATATCTTCCTGGAGTAGCAGAGACAGCACATGGTCTGACTCACCTGGGTTAGGAAGGTATGTGCAAAATAGTAAGAGCATATTGGTGTGCACCGGGTTTCTCTACACAGGCTAGTAGGAAAGCAATGTCTTGTCTTACTTGTCTGAGAAAGAATTCGGGAAGAGCGATACCCACAGAGCCATCCCACATTCCTCCTACAGATGGTCCTTTTCAGGTCATACAAATCGACTTCATCCAATTACCACCCTGCAAAAATCTCAAGTACTTATTAGTATGTATCGATGTATCTTCTAATTGGGTAGAAGCTTATCTAGCTGCTACCAACACTGCTGGTTTTACTGCTAAGAAAATTGTCCAGCAGTTTTTTTTACAGGTTTGGTATCCCTAAAATCATGAAAAGTGATGGGGGCACATATTTTACTGGGGATGTCTTTCAGCTTATGTGTAAACTCATGGGAATAGTTAGAAAGCTACACACTCTGTAGGCTACAAGCTAGTGGGAAAGTAGAAAGGGTAAATGGTACCATTAAGAACAAATTGAGTAAGTAAGTAAGGTAATTGCTGAAACTGGATTGGCGTGGCTGGAAGCTTGACCATAGCATCAAAACCACACCCAGAACACCTCTTAACTTGTCCCCTTTTGAAATACTTTTTGGCCGACAGCCATATTTAATGATAGAGCCGCAGGATGATTTAAAATGCAACAATAAAGTAACTGTTCAATACCTCATAAAGATGAGCAAGCAGCTAAGACAGCAGCAACAGAAACTCAAAATACTGTCATCTGGTGTGCCAGACACTAACTGTTACGATGTTGAACCTGGGGAATATGTTATGATCTGCAATTTCTAATGCTCAGGTTGTTTAATAGACCGGTGGGAAGGCCCGTACCAAGTGTTGATGACCAGCACCATATCTCTGAAAGTAGCATAAAGACACATGGATCCATTCCACCTACTGCAGAAAAATCAACAATCCAGAGAAGGTACAAGATAAAGCCAAGACTGACATCCCAGATCTGTCACTTGTTAATTTATTCCGGGAAACCTAAAGACTGCAGCCAAATACGTTGCAACTGCTATTATCCCAGCATGGAGTGGCGGTTTTTCTGTTCTTCTTTTTACCAATATTTTTCTTATTTTTATTCTCTCTAGGACATTTTATTTTTGCAATCGTGGTCAATTGAAAGTGACTGGATCCGGTAGTGATACTGAGGTGGAGATGGAGGAGAATTTGTTATAATAATCATTACAGCCTGTTGCCTTATTCAATTCAGGGGTGAAGAAAAGGTCTGCTAACTCTGGAGCTCGGAGACAATGGGAGGGGCATTGTCTGAAGAATATTGTATCTTGTATCTGTGACCCCCTAATTGAAGAGAGGTGCATCCAGAAGTGCCAGTCCAGTAGTAATTTGTATTTGGGCGAGCATCCCTTAGATGATTATCATTCCTTTGTGGGTAAGGTCTTAAACCAAACCGAATGCTGGGTGTGTTCTCACATACCTCAGGGTCAAAATAATGTAGGACTAGTACCGTTCCCCTAAACATCTCTGAGCTCCTTGAATTAAGGGGAGGGAGACCCATAGAAGGGAGAGATATAATATCACTAGGTACCCTAGTTTAAAGCTTCGCCAATACTCAGTAGATCGGTCCTTGTTGTGCTTAAATTTTTCACATGCAAAGAATCTCGAGAATTGGGTTGCGGAACTACCAGATCAGTCAATAGCTTGCCATACCAGTATTGATGGGAGACTCATTAGAATATCGATAACCATACTGAAGGGGTGTGATACGATTTTCTGATAGTCAGTGCACCGACACTGAGTACACTGACAATTAAAATGCGAAGACTGACACCACAACAGGACAGAAACAAAGACTCACCATTACATTAACACAGTAATTTCCCGACCCCATCGATTCCCGACTGCTGAAAATGACGTCACTTGAAATGGTGACTGCAGTTAAAGCGCCAATGCATGAACCCAGCTTATTATCATCTCGTGTAATTAGTACATAAGATGATGGTAAGCCGGGCTTTAACTTCAGTCACCTCTTCAAGTGTCGTCATGTTCAGCAGTCGGGAACAGATGAGTTCGGGAAGTTACTGTGTCTGTGTAATGGTAAGTCGCTGTTTCTGTCCTGTCGGGGTGTCAGTCTTCGCATTTTAAATGTCAGTGTACTCAGTGTCGGTGTACTGTGTACCCTGGGCAGATTCATCACAGGACTTGGCGGCATGACCCACACCACATGGAAGACACGCGAACAAAAACTGTCACTGCATCCCTCTGAAACAGTGGATATTCTTGAAGGCATAGCATTTCCTGGTGAGGCCAGGCTTTTGTTTTTTTCTAAGCAGTAGGCCGCAAAAGACACATGCCACTAAACCAGTTATTATAAGTCTGACCTGTGACTAAGTTTCCCACTGTTCTCCCTAGCATGCAGTATGAAGACAAGTACCTTAGCTTTTTCAGAGTTGGCAAACTTGTCCTGGAATGACCATTTACAACATATAAAGCATTAGCAGTCACACCCTGGCTGGACAGGCACAGCTCACCACTGGAAAAGAAAGTTGGGTAAGGTCGCGCTTCGTACAGGTAAGGGATGTAGCCACAAGAATGAACCTAAAAGTATAAAGAGGGGAATCCCTACCCTCCCAATGAGTGTAACCAAATGTGTAAGTAGGTTCTGGGCACATATAAATTATGTAAAAATTAGATTTTAATCTTAATTTAGTACAAACATAAACATACCATATTCCGGCCGAAACAAACAGATTTGAAGCAAATGGTTACAACTCAAAATCCCGATGTACACAGATATGTATCAGGAAGTAAATACTCATATGGTATAACAGATGATGTGTTTCAAAGAAAACTGGGGTTTTGCTATCGGGGTAGAGAAATAACTTGTAGCTCCAATGAGAAAGTGAATCCCGCTAAGTATATATTGAAAGGTCCATATGATGGTACAGGCGGGGAATTTTAAAATGATGATTTTGCTGTTAAACAGAAGTATCTACTATATAAATGGCTAGTGGCGTGTGTGAAAAAAAAAAACCAAGCTGCAGCGCCACCTGCTTGGCAGAGTTATACACTGACCTATATATTTCTTAAAGGAGAAGTGACAGTTGGGAGTGGTTGGTGGTTGCCAGGGGTGACAGTGGGGAGTTTTTAACACCTTAAGTAGCTTGATTTGACTAGAATGCATGAGTATCATGCACGGGTTAACTGACCTACTAAATTCTTAGTGTGTGTGGAAAAAAACCCTCAAAAAGGCCTGAAATTTGGTATACTGACATTATTGACGAGTTGAGGGGTCAAACTCATTTTCGTGAGGTAATTTTACCTCATGAACACACATAGCAGGGGTTTGCTGCCGACGGCTGCACAGTATGTGCAGGTCCGTTTGGCAGTGACAGTGTGCTGCCCGGCTGCTCTGATTGTGTTTTAAACACAATCAGAGCAGCCGGGCAGCACACTGTCCCTGCCTGTCACTGCCGAGCGGACCTGCACATACTGTGCAGCCCCGGCAGCCTCAGAAGTCGGAAAAGGGGCGGGGCCTAAATCGTCCCGCCCTAACATCCCCCCGGGGAACAAACATTTTCTAGATCCGCCCCTGCATGTGTAGCGGCACGTGTTAGTGTGTGTGTGTGTCTGTGGAAAAAACTATTTTCTCAGAAAGGGCTCATCCGAATGACCTGAAATTTGGTATACTGACATTATTTGACAAAAAAATGCATGAGTATCATGCACGGGTTAACTTGTGTATATATATATATATATATATATATATATATATATATATGTATATAATAATGGGATAATGGACAAATATGCCTTTCACTGGGTGATAAATGGAGTTACATTTGTTCATATCTATGATCACTATGATGTGTTTATTTTCTAATGATCAATTTGTGTAATGAATGGTATCCAGTAGAGGCACTAGACTAACTGAAGCAGAAATGATCTCATATATCTGCAACAATCATACAGGAGCTCAGCAACCACAAACCATGTCAATTTTCCTCTTTAGTAGTAAAAAGACATGCTTGAAGTATATAAAAATTTGCAAGTAATTAATTTATTGTGCTATGTTTATTTTCCATGGTTTTCTTAGTGTTTGAACTTCCCGTCATTAGTAGCAATAACTCAGCAATTCCTTTATCTCCCCACACCACTCAACTCACTCATTTGTCTTTATTGTGACTATACTGGGAGTTCTTCTTGGAATTATAGCTCTGTTTCTGTGTACAGTGGGAATATTAATTTCTTCACAAATTCGACAGTTTACGATTTCTGGGGCAGTTTTTGCTCGGCCATAAATCATTATGAACTCTTGGGATGGCCTTGAAGATACATAAATAACACGACTTCCTTTTGTAAGTTTATTCTAGCACTTTTTATCTTATATTGCATCTTTTGCAGCCTTATGATGACAATTAAATAGAGATTGTTTCCAGAACTGGTCTTTGATGTAGAAGACCCAGATTCAAATATCCCATTATTGCCGAATGTCAGTTTCAATGATACCATTAGAATTACTTATTTGTACACACTTTTGAGTTGTATCTCATCATTAGGTTCAGTGTAGTGATCCAAGCCCTTTATATAGAAGTCAAAGACAGAAGTGTTCATGAATTAGTGATGAGTTATAACAGTGGGCCATCTGTTGCATTACTAAACTGTGCATCTTCATTTAATGTATAGTGCCATAACTTGCAGTGTTTCCAAATTCTAATTATGGCCATCCTTAACAGAAGAGTATAGTATTTTCTTTTCCTTTCTGGGAATTGTACAGTCAGATCAATTGTCATAAAAGCTAAAGTCATTGATTGTCATTCCAATATAATACAATGTTCATAAGAATATGTTAGCGCCTGATTACTTGTATGTTTAGCAACATACCAGTTTCTGCATATGAAGCCACATCGTATAATGCCATTTTTCTTTACAGATAGTTTATTTTCTTCTGTGAAAGTAGCCACCTTGCTCCTTCTATTTACTGAATTCTGCAATGCTGCATTGCAATTAAAGTAATGTTGCATTCTCATGTGTATGTTTTAAGTAGCTGAGGTGCTTTGACAATCAATTTGTGCTTGTCAAGACTAGCAGATAACTGAGGCCTACTTACTGGTATTTTCACCACTAAACAAGGAGGTCCAGAGTCAAAACGTGGCCCTGGTCTTCGTCAGTAACCCCCGCAAGAGAGTTTGGAGTTAGCTGCAGACAGGCCCGGTGCTCCCATTAGGCAACCTTAGGCAGTTGCCTAGGGCGCCGGGACCTGCAGGGTGCCACTGACTAGATTTTCTAATCTAGTCAGTGGCTTGGGAGAGAAGTGCTGCTGCTGTTTTTCAGTGGCCGCGGTCCTCTTCATTCCGATGCGCCCGGCGCATCTCACACAAGATCACTGACGTCTGTCCGGCGGCGCCTCGGTGAAGTAAGTATCACACTGTCTGTCAGTGACAGACAGTGTGAATAAAGTCCTTTCCCAACGCTCCCCTCCCCTTCCAGCATGCATCGCTCAGCCTCCTGGTGAAGAAGCCGAGGAGCAGCCATTGAAAAGAAGAGAAGAGAAGAGAAAAAAGAAAATAAAAGAGAAGAGAGTAGAGGTTTTAAGAGTCCCCCTGCATCTACTGACCAGACTTCAGGAGGAAAAAGAGTGAGTAAATAAAATCTAATTATTTATTTTTAAAGAAGAAGGTGCCCAAAGTACAATCTAGCAAGTAGGGAGGTAAAAAGAAAATAAAAAAAAATGGGTGGGTAATATGACTTTTTTTTTTTTGGCAGCTCATGCTCTATATTTGACTTGCAAACTGTGGGGTAGAATTTCTACCCCATAGTTTGCAAGTCAAATATAGACTAGAGGTGCCAACAAAATTGTCATTTTATCCACCATAGTTTGAAAATAAAGTGGCAAATAATGGTCATTTTTCTCCCGCAGAGTTTGCCAATCAAATATAGGGCAGGAGTAACAAATAGTCATTTTTATACCATTTGCCACCTCATGCTCTATATTTTATTTTCAAACTATGGTGGAGAAATGACTATTTTATTGCCACCTCATGCTCTATATTTGACTTACAAACTATGGGGTAGAAGTTCTACACTATAGTTTGCAAGTGAGGCAGAGGGGGGTGCAGTTGTGTGATGCAGAGGGGGTGCAGTGGTGTGATGCAGAGGGGGGTGCAGTGGTGTGATGCGGAGGGGGGTGCAGTGGTGTGATGCAGAGGGGGTGCAGTGGTGTAATGCAGAGGGGGGTGCAGTAATGTGATGCGGAGGGGGGTGCAGTGGTTTGATGCGGAGTGGGGTGCAGTGGTTTGATGCGGAGTGGGGTGCAGTGGTGTGATGCAGAGGGGTGTGTAGTGGTGTGGTGCGGAGGGGGGTGTAGTGGTGTGGTGCGGAGGGGGTGCAGTGGTGTGATGCTGAGGAGGGTGCAGCGGTGTGGTGCGGATGGGGGTGCAGTGGTGTGATGCAGGAACATATGTGTGATGAAGGGACATGTTAGGGCCGTCATAGGCTTATTGTGTCAAGTTTTTTGTTCCGAAATCTAACACCTGGACTCCTCCCCTCTAGCAATCCTGTAGTCTGCAGTGGAGTCTGGACAGCGTTCTGCTTCAAACATCACTGCATCTGGACTGCTTTTCTTTTTTTTAAAACACGAAAGCACAAAGTCTAGTACGTAAGGATCTGTGAGGCGGGTATTTGGTGTGTTCGCAGGGAGGGGGTTTGAAATTTTGCCTAGGGCGCTGAGAACCCTAGCACCGGTCCTGGCTGCAGAGACACGCAGGTCGCGGCCCTCCTAGTTAGCCACCAGTGAATTACTAGGTGAATGAGCGAGGTCAAACAATCCAAGGTCAGGCAGTGCAGACAGAGAGGTACAATAGGGTCAGGCAGAAGCGTAGTCAGAAAACCGAAGGTCAAACCAGGAGAGCCAGAAGAGGAGGTCAGAGGAAGCCAAGTCTGGAGTCAAGGAGTCAGTCAGAATGCTAGGAAGCACACAGGGATGCTGTAGCATAAGGGACCTTGATACTCTGGTAATAGAATGGCGCCAGAGTCTCCTTTAAACAGATAGAGCAGCATTCCCATAGGTGGCAGTGAATTAGCCGGTGGATGCCGACAGTCAGAGTCCCGTTGGCTAGCAATGAGGACGCGCACCCACCGCATATGCGCCCACCGGCCGGAACCTGTAAGGAGCAATGCGTCCAGTTGCTAGGCAATGGGACGTGCCGTAGCTGTCAGAGGAGAAGGCGTCCATCCCTGGCAATGAGTGAATGTGCAGGGACAGCGCCTGACAGTAACACCCCCCACTCTCTTCGGGAAGAAGGTTCCCTCAAAGATAGATCTTTAAGAAAACGGGCTAGAAGCCGATGGGGCATGGATATCACCCTCATAAACCCATGATCTTTCTTCAGGGCCATATCAAGATATTGGGGACGACCATGAAACTGATGAGAGTCCAGTACATGACTAATCTCAAACTCATTGTCAGCGACGAAAACTGCAGCAGGGGGAAAGAAGGTGTTGGAAAACGTGTTGAGTACCAGAGGTTTGAGTAGTGATATATGAAAGGTATTATGAATCTTAAGAGAGGAGAGTAGACGAAGCCTGAAGGTCACAGGTTTGATGACTTGAATAATAGGGAAAGGACGAATAAATCTGGTAGCCAATTTCAAGGATGGTACTCGAAGCCTGAGATTCCTGGTGGAAAGCCATACTTTGTCTCCAGGTTGGAGAATAGGAACAGACCTAAGATGAGCAGCACACTTATATTGTTGAACAGACTTTAATAATTTATCTTTAGTAGCAGCCCAGATATGAGTTAGATCAGGGACCAGGAAGTTAACAGCCAGAACAGGACTAGTATGAAAGGAATCAAAATCGGGCACAATGTGGTGGGTGCCAAACTCTGTAAAGAACGGGGAGGAACCAGAGGAGTCGTGGACATGGTAATTATGAGAGAACTCAGCCCAGGGTGGTAGATTGCACCAGTCCGAATGATTCCCAGAGGAAAAACAACGAAGAAATAACTCCAAATCCTGATTAACACGTTCCGTTTGACCGTTGATCTGAGGATGGTATCTAGAGGAGAATTTTAGGCCTATCCCCAAATTGGACAAATTGGACTCCGCGATCTGACATAATCTCCTGGGGCATACATGCATACGAAAAATATCCCGGATAAAGATTTAAGCCAGTTTTGGTGCCGATGGATGCTCTTTTAGTGGAACAAAGAGAACCATCTTTGAAAACCTGTCCACAACTACCCAGATAGTATTGAATCCCATTACTGGGGCAAGGTCAGTGACAAAATCCATAGAAATACTAAGCCAAGGACGTTCTGGTCAAGGCGACAATGCAAAAAGACTCAAACATGGGTGGAGACTCAGGAGGAGTGTCACGGGCACTAGGAGTTCTGCCCAGGATTCACCAGTTGACTTATGCTTACCAGAGGGCCGAGTTTGCACAGCGGTCCTCTGGCAGTAGGGTGAATAGTGGAACGTATATAACAGCAGATGGAGAGAGGATGCCAATGGAATAGATGATAGTCAATGACTTGCAGCTATACTGGTAGATGAGTCAGTGACTTGCAGCTATATTGATAGATGAGTCAGCGACTTGCAGCTATAGTGAAAAGGCAGGTTTTAAACACGGAGGCCTGAGTGGACGTGAGCAGGTGAAGGAAGGTAACGGGAGAGTCAGTGGTCTGCGGATAGCAAGTTGTACCACTGCTGTGATGGGAAAACTTGTCCAGGTGTAGGTAGGTAGCGGGAGAGTCAGTGATCTGCGTTCAGCAAGTTGTACCACTGCTGTGATGAGAAGACTTGTCCAGGTGCAGGTAGGTAGCGGGGAAGTCAGTGGTCTGCGTATAGCAAGTTGCACCACTGCTGTGATGAGAAGACTTGTCCAGATGCAGGTAGATAGTGGGGAAGTCAGTGGTTTGCGTATAGCAAGTTGTACCACTGCTAGTAAGTGAGGACTTGTTCAGGTGCGGATAAGTGGATGCATGAAAAGAGTCAATAACTTGTTCCAAACAGATATGCAGCGTTACTGCTAATAGTCTATAACGGTATGTGTACCACTGCTGAGTAGAGAGGCTTGTACAAAGCGGATATGCGAGATAATAACTGATAGTCAATCACAGGTATACATATCGCTGCTGAGTAGAGAAGCTTGTTTCACACAGATATGCAGCGGGACAACTAATAGTCTATAGCGGGTATGGATACCGCTGCTGAGTAGAGAAGCTTGTCCTAGGCGGATATGCAAGATAACAGTTGAAAGTCAATAACAAGTAAGCATACTGCTGATGAATAGAGAAGCTTGTCCACGAGGATATGCAGGCACAGCAGGAGCGCTGAACGGCTGTAGCGAGTATGGGAACCGCAGGTGAGCAGAGCAGGTAGTCAGCAGACAGCTTAGGACACGAGCAGGAATCAGGAGTTTGTAGCGGGTATGAGAACCGCTGATGAGCAGGGCAGGTGATCCAGAAGCCAGCTGAGGACACGAGCAGGATACAGGAATCTGTGGCGGGTATGAGAACCGCTGATGAGCAGAGCAGGTAATCCAGAAGCCAGCTGAGGACATGAGCAGGATACAGGAATCAGTAGCGGGTATGGGAACCCCCGATGAGTAGCGCAGGTAATCAGCAGGAAGCTGAAGACACTAGCGGAACACAGGAGACACCTTCAGAGACTCACAGGGAATGAGACTCAAGATCAGGCAACAATGTAATGAGCACAGGTGCCTTAAATAGGAAGAGGTGCCTGATCCATGTCACGAGCCACGGTGGTACTCACAGCCGCTGCGGCTCGCTTTCTACCTGCTCCAGTGTCCCGGCCGTCACCATGACGACCGGGACGTCACTTCCCCTTCCTACCCGGCCGTTGCCAAGGCAACGGCCGGACGCCTGTCACATAGCGCTGCGTCCCGGCGCTGTTGGAAGCCGGGCGCATGCGCAAAAGTGGACACAGCCTGTGGGCTAATTAGGGGACTGGTTACAGGCATTAGCCTGCATCTGGGTGCACCTATCAGGGACTAGCCCTGATTGGCCTGGTGCTATGTTTCTCATTAGTCTGCAGGGGTGCATGTAAGTTTTGATTGGGCCAACTATGTATTTAAGGCAATGAGGTCTGCTGCCTCATTGCCGGTTATAGCGTTCTGTCCTCAGTCCTGCTGCCTGCTTGTACTATCCATTTAAGTTCCTGTTACCTTAGATTTAACCACCCGTGTTTGACCCCTGCTTGTTATTGGACCTTTGACCCTTCTCTTCTGACCTTGACCTTTTGCCGGGAATTCGGATTTCGCTTCTCTGCCTGTGAGTTTGACCCTTTGCTTGCCCTTGGATATTGCTTCTGTGCCTGTGACCTTTGGACCTTGGATTTCTCTTATACTACAGTCCACCAATCACTCCACTTCTGGGAAACTCCTTTAAGTCAGTATACGCTACTCGACCCTCAGTCGGCCCGCAGCCCAGTCTGTCTCCACCACTAGGGGCTCCAGCGAACACCTGGCCTTCTGAGTAGTTCCCGAGTTTCACTGTACTGACTTGGGAGTTCCTAACATTATAACCGGCCAGGAAGATTGGTATCGTACGGCGATGGACGGAGAGGAGTCGAATCTGTCCCCAGCCCAGATTCTGGCTAACCAGATACAGGTGGTTTCCCAAGTGGTGCAGGCTTTATCCCAGCGCCTGGCAGTCCAAGAAGAGGCTTCCAGAGGCCGGCAGCCCCAGCAAGTTCCCGCTGGTGACACACCGGAGCCTAAGATGAATTTGCCTGACCGATTCTCTGGAAGCAGGCCAGCCTTCCGTAATTTCAAAGAGAGCTGCAAGTTGTACTTTCGTCTGAAACCACGTTCCTCTGGTTCCGAACAACAGAGGGTAGGGATCATCATCTCATTACTCCAGGGCGACCCTCAGTCTTGGGCCTTCTCCTTGCCTTCCACAAGTCCAGCCTTACAGTCTGTGGATGCCTTTTTTCAAGCGTTGGGATTATTATACGATGACCCGGACAGGGTAGCCTCAGCTGAGGCTCATCTCCGTACGCTAAGGCAGGGACGTCGCTCAGCGGAAGAGTATTGTGCGGAGTTTCGGCGATGGTCCATGGATAGCGCTTGGAACGACCCCGCATTGCGAAGTCAATTCCGCTTAGGACTTACCGCGCAAATTAAGGACTCCTTAGTCCAGTATCCGATATCCGACACGCTGGAGAACTTAATGCAACTTGTCATAAAAATTGATCGTCGGATCAGAGAAAGGAAGGCTGAACGGGAGTCCTCTGTTCCGATGGACGTTTTCACAAGCTCCAATAACACTCTGCCCGATTCCTCTGAACCCATGCAATTGGGCGCTTACCGCTTGCCTCCGGAGGAGCGCTCCAGAAGATGCTCACTAGGCCTGTGTTTGTATTGTGGTCAGACAGGCCACTTAGTTCGCTCATGTCCCAATAAACCGGGAAACTCCAAAGCCTAAGTGCAGATGAAGAGGTGCGCTTGGGTCTTCAGATTACCTCTTCAGAAAACTCTTTATTAGTCCCTGGACGTTTAACTTTCCGTGGGAGATCCATGGACCTGAAAGCTTTTCTTGACAGTGGTGCGGCTGGTAATTTCCTGGATATACATTTGGCTCAGACGCTTGATATTCCGCATATCAGGTTAGGATCAAGCATCACCACGTGTGGTTTGGATGGTAACCCCTTGCCTGGGGGAAGGATTCTCGCTAGGACTCCAATGGTTCGGTTGACTGTAGGAGTTCTCCATACAGAGGAGCTCTCCTTCTATCTCATTAGTTGTCCCTCTGCTCCTTTGATATTGGGGTATCCCTGGCTTCGCAGTCACAATCCCCTTATCAACTGGAAAAGTGGAGAGATTACTCGTTGGAGTCCCGAATGTTCCACGTCTTGCTTGACCCTGCCGCTTAGAATCTTACAGCCTAGTCCAGACTTGTTGCCGGTACCCTACCAGGACTTCTCTGATGTGTTCTGCAAAAGAAAAGCTGATTCCATTCCACCACATCGAGAGTATGACTGCGCCATTGATTTAGTCCCGGGTTCCAAGTTGCCCAAAGGGCGGTTATACTCCTTGTCCATTCCAGAGACTCAGGCCATGGAGCTATACGTGGAGGAAAACCTGAAAAAAGGATTCATACGTTCTTTTAAATCTCCCGTAAGCGCAGGTTGTTTCTTCGTGTCAAAAAAAGATGGCAGTCTTAGACCGTGCATCGATTTCCGTGGACTGAATAACATCACTATTAAGAATATGTACCCGTTACCATTGATTTCGGTGTTGTTTGATCAATTAAAATCTGCCACTATATTCTCGAAGATTGACCTCAGAGGGGCGTACAATCTTATTCGAATCAAGAAAGGGGATGAATGGAAGACTGCCTTCAATACCCAGTCGGGACATTATGAATATCTCGTGATGCCATTCGGGTCATGCAACGCTCCGGCGGTTTTCCAGGACCTGATCAACAACGTTTTACGAGAGTTCCTGGGTAAGACAGTAGTTGTGTATCTGGATGATATTTTAATCTACTCGGAGTCTTTACTTCAGCACCGTCAGCATGTTCGACAAGTTCTGCTGAAATTGCAGGAACATCACCTTTATGCAAAAAGGGAAAAATGTGAATTTGAGGTGGGCACCGTGTCATTCCTGGGATATATCATCTCCTCAACAGGATTCGCCATGGACTCTGCCAAAGTTCGAGCAATCCAGGATTGGGTCCTCCCGACTAATCTGAAGGCGATCCAGAGGTTCCTCGGATTCGCAAATTATTACCGTAGGTTTATTGACTCTTTTTCCTCATTAGTAGCTCCTATCACTGCTCTCACTCGAAAGGGAGCTAACCCAGCGAAGCGGCCTTCGGAGGCATTGGCGAGTTTCTCGGCACTCAAAGCCGCGTTCATTTCTGCTCCAGTGCTGAGACATCCTGATCCGGAACTTCCGTTCATTGTAGAGGTGGACGCTTCTGATATCGGTGCTGGCGCTATCCTTTCTCAAAAAGACCCAAGGAGCAAAAAATTACATCCTTGTGCATTCTTTTCTAAAAAATTTCTAGCGGCTGAATGTAATTATGATGTCGGCAATCGTGAATTGTTGGCCATTAAGTTGGCACTGGAGGAATGGCGGCATTGGTTAGAGGGAGCTACCCATACCATCACCAAGTTTGTTTTTTTGCATGCAAGGAAAATACTGGCTGCTTTTCATGTAGCACACAGATAATTGATAGCTTTTCTTTTTCAATTTAAATTTAAACTTGATCTAGTACATGCCCTACCCCAAATACAAATCTGTTCCCACATTTTAAAATGACTCCCCACCCTCCAATGCAACATGGTTGTGTCAAGGTACAAAGTTACTCCTTTTTTGCTTTGCTCTCCTTAATGACTCAGGTCTGTAGTCTCTAGTTGGGTTCATGAATCCCCACCAACACCTCAACTTCCCTTAAAATCGAAATCTATGTATAGAAGAAGTCAATTTAATTAAAATTGTGCTCCAAACTTTTAAATTCACATAAGCATTCTGTACGTCTTGATTTTTGTACCAGGCATAATTGAAGCAAAATAGAACTTTACAAGATTTAATCAAATACTCTGTGTAGACCCAGAGCAACTGGGGTTTGGCATACCCCAACATAAGCATGTGTGGTCTGGCCAAACACCACTTCAAGCTCTCATTTTGGGGGAAATCTCAAAACAATCTCATAAATACAGTGTCACTTATTACCCAGGGTTTTTCATTATGTGACACACTACACATTTTGGTTGAAGTTATGGGTGTTGATCTTGACACCCTGCTTGTGGTATAATGATAAGTTGAAGTTATTATCTAAAATTGTGGGGGTAGGTTTGATTTTGACCAGACATAGTATAACCAAGATGGGTCAGCTATATGAACTTTAAATCCTTCACACACAGATTCGTACTGAATTTGGATTTCCCGGATCATGTTTTATATGTACCTGCAGCAACAACATGTACTGGGGTCACAATTTGGGAATGGGACACTTAAGATCACAGATACCTACATCTATTTAGAAAGGTCTTTAATCATAAAGTAATCTTTGACTTCAAGCATTATTGATGAAGGAACTGACTGAAAAATTTTCAATGTATCAGGCAAAATAGGAAGGAGACCTCTTTCTGACAGAGAGATGCACCTATTGCAGATTATACTATGACTGTATGCTGGTATATGTTGATATATTCTCATGACACACTGATGCTGATTTTAAAGGTATTTTCTTCCCATTGCTAGATATTGAGCTGTATGCTCTCACTTTCATTGCATACCTCTTCATTATAGACCGGTACAAATCCCACAAGTTCTACTATTGACATTAGATCTATAATCACATTTATTATGTGACTTCATTGTACATGCATTTTTATTTTATTTTTTACTTTTTTGTAACCAGGGTCTGTGGCAGACTTTGTAATTCTTTGAAAAAAAACCTGGAGTTTGATTTTATATGATGAGGATAAGAAACAAGTAAGACAATAATTAAATCTAGAGTAGATAACCTCATAATCCACTATCTCTTGGAGCACGTTATAATCTATTGACATGGCTTTTCGCTGAGATACTACAGAGTGAAGGAGTCGATCAAATGGGTTGTGCCAGTCTCTCTCAGAAAACACACCAATACCCTTACTAGCCTTACTAGCATAATATTGCGCTTGTAAAAACGTAATAGGGGATATGGGCAATATGTCATGTGTTTTGGATGCCTCCTGAAATGTTAGCAGCCTCTTGGTACCTGAGTATATAAGCTGTAATATAGCGGCTACCCCCCTAGTTTTCCAAATGGTAAAAGGATAGGATGCAATGCCTTTCTGAAATTCTGGATTTTTAATCAGTAGAAGAACAACTAATTTGTGAGCATTTAAGCAGGATCTATGTCTCAACACATGCCATACCCACCTAGTGTTCCATAATAATGGGTTATCCCTAATTATCTATAGTATTTCACTATTCTGTTGATGTAAGAAAGCAACTAAAGCGGATTGTGTACGCTTATACGAAAATGATAAGGCTGACAGTTACTACAGCGACACAAAAAAAACAATGCTTACATGGGCGACAATAACTAAATATAGACTGACCTTAAAACGATCCCTAAGGCATAGCCGGATTGAGGGGGGGCACAGGGGGCATGTTCCCTGGGCCCCCCTCTCTCCGAGGGCCCCCCGCCACCGTGCGCATAACTTCTACTGATTTTTTTTATTCTTTTTTTTTTAATGGCGTCGGCAGCGGTGGCGGCGGGGGGCGGGGGGTTCGGGGCTCCCTTCATTGGTGGGGGGAGCCGGGTAGTAAAAAAAAAAAAGATACACTACTCACCTCACTGCGGCGCTGGCGTCCCTCCTCCTCCCTCCTCTCTGCACTGTCAACACTGAATGACAGGCGTGACATCATCAAGTCACGCCTATCATTCAGTGAGGAACAGCGCGGAGAGGACCAAGAAAGAAACAAGAAGACAGAAGAGAAGAAAGAAGCTAAAAGAAAGGTAAGTTAAAAAAAAAAAAGGGAATAACGCAGAAAGGCACAGTATGGAGGAAAAAGGGGGAGAAGAGAGGCACAGTATGGAGGAAAAAGGGGGAGAAGAGAGGCACAGTATGGAGGAAAAAGGGGGAGAAGAGAGGCACAGTATGGAGGAAAAAGGGGGAGAAGAGAGGCACAGTATGGAGGAAAAAGGGGGAGAAGAGAGGCACAGTATGGAGGAAAAAGGGGGAGAAGAGAGGCACAGTATGGAGAAAAAAGGGGGAGAAGAGAGGCACAGTATGGAGGAAAAAGGGGGAGAAGAGCGGGACAGTATGGAGGAAAAAAGGGGAGAAGAGAGGCACAGTTTGGAGGAAAAAGGGGGAGAAGAGCGGGACAGTATGGAGGAAAAAGGGGGAGAAGAGAGTCACAGTATGGAGTAAAAAGGGGGAGAAGAGAGGCACAGTATGGAGGAAAAAGGGGGAGAAGAGAGGCACAGTATGGAGGAAAAAGGGGGAGAAGAGCGGACAGTATGGAGGAAAAAGGGGGAGAAGAGAGGCACAGTATGCATGTAAAAGGGGGAGAAGAGAGGCACAGTATGGAGGAAAAATGGGTTGAAGAGAGGCACAGTATGGAGGAAAAAGGGGGAGAAAAGAGGGACAGTATGGAGGAAAAAGGGGGAGAAGAGAGGGACAGTATGGAGGAAAAAGGGTGAGAAGGGAGGCACAGTATGGAGGAAAAATGGGGAGAAGAGAGGGACAGTATGGAGGAAAAAGAGGGAGAAGAGAGGCACAGTATGGAGGAAAAAGGGGGAGAAGAGAGGCACAGTATGGAGGAAAAAGGGGGAGAAGAGAGGCACAGTAAGGAAAAAGGGGCCTGATTCATTAAGGATCTGGGGCCTGATTCATTAAGGATCTTAAATGAGGAGGATCCTTATTTCAGCCTCCTGGACAAAACCATGTTACAATGGAAGGGGTGCAAATGAGTGTTCTGTTTTGCACATAAGTTAAATACTGACTGTTTTTTCATGTAACACACAAAAACTTGATAGCTTATTTGTACACTGAAATTTAAAGTTGATATTTGTGTGCTACTTGAAAAAACAGTCAGTGTTTAACTTATGTGCAAAACAGAACACTCATTTGCACCCCTTCCATTGTAACATGGTTTTGTCTAGGAGACTGAAATAAGAATCCTCTTCATTTAAGATCCTTAATGAATCAGGCCCCTTAACTTAAGAAACTTCTTATTTCAGTCTCCTGGACAAAACCATGTTACAATGGAAGGGGTGCAAATGAGTGTTCTGTTTTGCACATAAGTTAAATACTGACTGTTTTTTCATGTAACACACAAATACTTGATAGCTTATTTGTACACTGAAATTTAAAGTTGATATTTGTGTGCTACTTGAAAAAACAGTCAGTGTTTAACTTATGTGCAAAACAGAACACTCATTTGCACCCCTTCCATTGTAACATGGTTTTGTCTAGGAGACTGAAATAAGACTCCTCTTCATTTAAGATCCTTAATGAATCAGGCCCCTTAACTTAAGAAACTTCTTATTTCAGTCTCCTGGACAAAACCATGTTACAATGCAAAGGGTGCAAATTAGTATTCTGTTTTGCACGTAAGTTAAATACTGACTGTTTTTTCATGTAGCACACAAATACTTGATACCTTATTTGTACACTGAAATTTAAAGTTGATATTTGTGTGCTACATGAAAAAACAGTGAATCAGGCCCAAGGACTTTAAATAGTTTGGACAAAAGTACAGTATCAAAACCTTTATAAGTATTCAGACTTAGTAACACATTCTGTAATTGGTATTAATTGAATAATGCTAATCTTTGCCCTATATGGTGTTTTGTAAGCAAACCAGGACGCAGACCCTGCACCCGATTGGCATCATTTTGGCCCAGATTTTGATATCCACACTAAACAGCGATTGTCTCACACCAGTTTCTCAGGTCCTGCCACTTATCTGTCTTTTCAAGCTGGCCCTGCGGTCCTCAGGCTCTGCTGGTTTCAGATCTCTGTGCAAGATGCTGCGCAGTCTATCTCCACTTCAGATACCCTCCAGAATCAGGGTATGGGCACTGCCATCTTGGTTTCGGTCCCATGATTGCTCCCAGCCAATAACTTCAGGTTTCCCTCCAAAACCAGTTCCTCGGAGCTGCCATTTGGATATGGTCACCTGATCCATCTCAGCAACTCACAATGCTGCTTCTACCTAGCTGACCGCAGTCTCCAATAAGGAATCGTCAACTACTATAAAAGGACTTCCTGGAGCCCTTACCTGTTGCCATTTCAAAGTTGTATTTCCAAACGCCAACCTGGCTCCAGCAGTCTGCAGTCTTTCCTATTTATTCCAGTTCAGACAGTGCAGACTCCAGCATTCCAGTTCCAGCATAATTCTGGTTCCAGCATTCCAATTCCGGCATTCTGGTTGCATTCTGGTTCCAGCATTCCGATTCCAGCATTCCGGTTCCGGCATTTCGGTTACATTCTGGTTTCAGCCTCATTCCGATTTCAGCATTCCGGTTACATTCCTGTTCCTGCATTATTCTGGTTTCAGCATTCCGGTTCCAGCATTCTGGTTTCATTCTGGTTAGTGGCGGGCTGGCCCGGGGGGCAGGGGGGCCCAGGCCGCTCGGTCAGATGGCTTTTAGGGCCGGGGGGTAGGCCGGCCGGCCGCCCCCCGGATGCAAAAAACAGTTTCCCCCGCCACAGCCGCATCTGATGTCATCAGATGCGGCCGCATCAGCGCACAGACGGCCGCATCACATGACAGGGGATGCGGCTGCGTCATCAATGACGCAGCCGCATCCCCTGTTATATTATGCGGCCGCCTCTGTGCCCCCCGGCCATCCCTCTCCCAGCCCGCGCCTGATTCTGGTTCCAGTATTCGATTTCCGTTCCAGTTCCAGCACTTCTGTTCCATCCCGGCTCCAGTCCGGTTCAGCAATCTAGTTCCTGCCTGGTCTCCTCTAGTAGTCTATCACCACATGTACCAATCCTTTCATCTACATGCAAAGGAACATAATCAGACCAGCCACTTGCATTAGGCCATACACTTTGTGTATCAAGTCACCAGCCTAACTCCAGAGACAGATCCTCAGGCGTTACAGTTTGCACTGGCCTAATGAGTTCTGCTGGAGATCTGCCCCAAGGAGGGGGCTCAATGCAAAGCATGGTGAGTCAACTCATGAGTCAGGAAATTACCCATGGACTAATCATGCAGTCTCTTCAAGATTTGTCCTCTTGTCTGGATAGCATTCAATCTACTCTCAGTTCTGGTGACTCTTCTGTTCCTGCACAAGCTCCACCTGTTCAAGTTCCTGCTACAGCTTCTTCATCTGCCAACTCCTGCCAAGTATGATGGCGCTCCAAAAGTGTGCAGAGGGTTTCTGAAGCTATGTGAGATCCATTTTGAGCTACAGCCCAGCAATTTACCTACAGAGAAAGCAAAAGTTGCATTCATTATCTCACTCCTATCGGGACAAGCATTATCCTGGGCATCTACATTGTGGGAAAGAGCAGATGTCCTCTGGATTAACAGCAGCCTTCCGCCAGATCTTTGATGAGCTAGGCAGAATCACTTAAGCATCCTTAGATATTCTACACCTTCAACAAGGCTCTTGTCCTGTGGGCCAATACCTGGTTCAGTTCCAAATATTGGCTTCTGAGTTGATGTGAAATTAGGAGGCCCTGATAGCAGCCTTCTGGAGTGGCTTGTCCGATAAAATTAAGGATGAGCTATCTACTCGTGATCTGCCTTCTAGACTTGATGAACAAATTTCCCTGTGTACTAAAGTTGATTTACGCTTTGGCCCCGGCAGTCCTCACCACCAAGCAATGAGCCCATGCAGGTGAACCGCTCTCGTTTAACCAAAGAGGAGCATCAGGGACACCGACTGGTGAACTTATGTTTTTACTGTGCAGCTCCGGGACCCTTACTTGATTCCTGCCCCAAGTGTTCGGGAAACTCTTGCTCCTAAACAGAACAGGATAGTATTATCACCCACCAGACTCTTGAGATTAGAGTGGGGGTTCTGCACTCAGAATTGCTTAGGCTTCTAATCATTCCCAAAGGTTCACATTCCTTAGTCCTAGGTTTACCTTGACTGCGGTTACATAACCCCCAGATTGAATGGACTACGTCTCAGATTACATCCTGGGGTGTATCTTGTTAGGATTTCTGCTACCAGCGTGCTATACCAATTCGGTACACAGTCTCCTCTGGTCAAGAGCTTCCACCCTTACCTTCCAGGGACTTCTCTGATGTCTTCAATAAAGCTAGTGCTCACTCCTTACCACCACATGGAGAGTGAGATTGTCCTATTGATATGATACCAGGGAAAACACCTCCTAAGGGGGGTACCTAACAGTTTTCTCTCCCTGAGATTACGTTAATGTTTGAATATATCCAGGAGAACCTTGAGAAAGGAATTATCCGTCCATCTTCCTCAACTACAGGAGCAGGCTTCTTTTTTTTTAAGAAAAAGATGGCAGTCTCCGCCCCTGCATTGACTACAGAGATTTGAACGAAGTTACCATTAAAAATTGTTATCCTTTGCCCCTTATCACAGAACTGTTTGATCATGTCAGAGGAGCACCCATCTTTACCAAACTAGATTTGAGAGGGCCTTACAATTTAATTCGAATTCGTGAAGGGGACGAATTGAAGACCACTGTTAACACTCGTCACGTGCACTACGAGTACCTTGTCATGCCATTCGGATTGAGTAATGCCCCAGCGGTATTCCAGCATTATGCCAATTCAATTTTCCATGACCTCCTCTACAAAACAGTTGTTGTCTACTTGGACGATATTCTTATCTTCTCCAATAATCTGGAACCACATTGTGCCCATGTCAAAGAGGTTCTTTCATGACTCCGTACCAACCGGCTATTTTGTAAATTGGAGAAATACACCTTTGAAGTATAATTTATCTCCTTTTTAGGTTACATTATTTATGGTACTGATTTACAGATGGACCCAGAGAAGCTCAAGGCTATTCTCAACTGGACTCCTCCAACCTGTTACGGATCTGGTTTGGTACAGGCATGTTTGGTAGTGTATTCTGAGAAGGCTTGTACACATGACCTTACCCTGAGTCTTAACAAGGGTATCCAGAAATAATGAGGCAAGACACAAAGGTTGCTTCTTCAATTCTTCAATACTTCAATGTTGTTTAAGAAATATATATATATATATATATATATATATATATATATATATATATATATATATGACAGGAATGAAGTATTGTCTGTAAGATGTCTCATACGGATTATATCATATAATGGAAAAGCATAAATAACGAGAAAGATAACACTGCTAAAACAAGAAGTATTAGTGACATAACATGCAGAACAGAATTAGGAGAATGGGTTAGGTTAAACAGGAGCAGCAGCAGTGCTGCTAATCATCATCATCATCACCATCATCATCACCATTTATTTATATAGCGCCACTGATTATGCAGGCCTGTACAGAGAACTCATTCACATCAGTCCCTGCCCCATTGGAGCTTACAGTCTAAATTCCCTAACATGCACACACAGACAGAGAATCATGGGGAGAATAATAATACATATAGTTATGCAAGCATCAACATACACAGAGATATTAGAACTCAGTCTGAGGCAGCGAGGAGTCCAGAGTGCAACACCACATACAGCAATGCTGACTGAACGCAGAGTCCTGCAATAGATAAAATATAGTATACAGATATTGTAGAATGTCACCATAAGTTCTTCTTCCTCCCCCTACCCTCTTGCTGTAGGAGTCCCACAGGGCTCCATTCTCGGCCCTCTACTCTTTTGCGCTTTATACTTCCTCCCTGGGTGCTCTCATCTCCTCCTTTGGCCTTCAGTATCACCTTTATGCCGACGACATTCAACTCTACATCTCTTCACCTGATCTTTCCTCCACCCTCCTCGCTCAGGTATCTGACTGCCTCTCCGCCATCCCCTCCTGGATGTCGGAGCGCTTTCTCAAAATCAACATTTCCAAAACTGAACTCATTGTCTTTCCTCCTCCCAGCCTCCCACCCACCATGACCTCTCCATTGTCGTTAACAACACCACCATCTCCTCTGTCACCCAACTCCGCTGCTTGGGTGTCACGCTTGACTCCTCTCTCTCTTTAGCCCCCCACATTCATTCCCTCGCCCAAGCCTGTCGCTTCCAACTATGCAACATCGCCCGCATACGTCCCTTTCTCTCTCAGGAGGCCACCAAAACCATCATCCACGCACACATCATCTCCCGCCTCGATTATTGTAACCTCCTCCTTACCGGCCTCCCCCACTCCTGTCTCTCCCCCCTCCGCTATATACTCAATGCGGCTGCAAGACTCATCTACCTCTCACGCCGCTCCTCCTCTGCCTCCCCTCTCTGCCTTGCCCTACACTGGCTCCCCTTCCCTTACAGAATTCTTTTCAAACTCCTCACCACCACTTACAAGGCTCTCTCCCACTCTACTGCCCCTTATATCTCTAACCTCCTCTCCATTCACACTCCCGCCCTCTCCCTGCGCTCGGCCAATGACCGCCGCCTCTCCTCCACTCTGATCACCTCTTCCCATTCCAGAATCCAGGACTTTTCCTGTGCAGCCCCCCTTCACTGGAATGACCTCCCTCGTTCCATCCGCCTCTCTCCTACTCTGTGCTCCTTCAAACGTGCACTCAAAACTCACCTCTTAAAGCCTACCAACCAGCCACTTAACCCCTATCTCCTCCGCTCTTTCTCCCCTCTCTGCCATTGCCTCAACTGGCTCCTCTTTTGCCTGGTCTGTTTAACCCTCCCTTAGGATGTAAGCTCGCATGAGCAGGGCCTTCTTCCCTCCTGTCTCCTCACCTGTTCTTCTGCTCCGTGTTTTTTGCATCAGCCTGCCTGGAGTTTCTGAAGTATTGGTACTTTTTGTTTATTGTTCTGTACTGTTATACCCTGTATAGTCTACTGTTTGTACTGTGTATGGCGCTGCGGAAGCCTTGTGGCGCATAACAAATAAAGGATAATAATAATAATAATAAGTCACAGTGCAGAGATGAGGAGAAGCTACGACGGAGCGTAGCAATGACTGTAGCAGCAGTGCATACACAATGCAGGTGTCAATTAGCCACAGCGGTGCGAGGCCAGGAAATACACACTACAGCACTTATTCACAGCATAGATGATATAGGCACTGTGAGGTAATGAGGTGACTGCTGACTATCAAAAATATACTTTTTCTAGCCCTCTGGTTCGCCCATATTTGTCAGTCATATTTAAGCTTGTGTAAATTCTGTTTTGAAGTAACTGCCAGTTGGTATCATTAACATGCAGACTAGTCCATTGTTTCAGTCTATGCAAAAAGGTTTATTGTCCACCAGTCCTGTATAATTGGACATCACTCTAGGGGGTCTCCTGCCTTCCTTTAGCTTTGATATATGTGTGCTAGCATAGGAAATGGGTCCACAGACAGAGCTCTATGTTTAATTGCAGAGGAAGGCATTGTGTATTTAAATGGAAGTGTGTCTGGAGGGTGATTTTTCCACATAACAATACCAGTTCCTAATTAAATCAGGAATGATTCATCTGCTATCTCCTGGTCTGCATGTTTACCTGTGAAAAGGTAAAGAAAGGAATGGACCAATCAGGCTAGTCCTGGAATTGCTGATGAGGACATTTCTGGGTTAGAGCTCTAGAGGACAGCAAATAGGCATTCACTTAAGAGTGATAGCTGAGGTCAGGCTGGCGTTAAGATATATTAATCTCTGCCCCTGACAGGAAAGGGACAATCGGTCCCTGGAGTACTGCCATGCCCTGATCTACCTCTCCAGGTCTTGGGGAGATGTGTGTCCGCCGAAAGCGGAGTGACAGTGACTTAAAGCCACTACGTTTGCTGGTAATCTTAAAGGAGAGAGGCAGCAGTCCCCGAAAGTAACATGGATACTGGTGAGGTGTTTTTATTATACCCTGTATGTTGTCTATGCCAGACTGTAGTGATATGTGTTGCAAGTTATTATCATTTACATCTGCTGTTGCTGTTTTGTGCTACCATTTTGTTAAATAAACTTGTTTGTTTTATTTCGGATATTTGCCTGGGTGATTTTGAACCTTGGATAGGTACCAGATTAGCCAGCTGTGCAGCCCGGAAGGTTACGTTAAACCTGGTATCCTCACATTTGGTGGCAAGTGGTGGGATCACCCAGTCCCGGGCAGGCGAGCCTGGTAGAGCTGCAGGGGATCACACACGAGGTGTGGTCCAGGGCTCTGCGAATATCCAAAGCACCAACCCTGCACACTACAGTCTGTGGCATAATTACTTGGGTACCAGTAGTGGGGAGCTGAAAAAGGATTCATAGTGACAAGGGTACTGGCTCGGGGTCAGTGCGTTCACCCTTCAGGCAGTACAGAACCGCGGGCCGTGTCCCACAAGGAGGATCCAGACAGGTAACCCCGGCATTAGGCTAGGAGTATGGACCGCCTAGATGTGAGATAAGTGTGGCACTTGGGCATATCCAGGGCGAGAAAAGTACTGGCACGTGAGGGTGCAAACACCTACTAGCAGTGTGGGATTGTGTGCCCAGGAAAAGACACGGGGTCTAGAGTGGTAATGGTGATCATCTAGGTGCAGGCTTGGCAAGGGTTGGTACACCCTGCAAGTCGGAGAGAGGAGAGCGCTCCTGTAAGTGAAGGACTGAGTAAAGTACAGGCCAGGTGTTCATCGGGGAGTAACAGTGGCACCCAGGAACTACCAAGTATTACCTGAGTGAGAGGACCGGGAGCGCACAGCGAAGTGGCCCCGGGCAGAGAGAGCAGGACGGAACCCCGCCGTGGAGCATCCAACACAGGGGCTTCAAGTGTCACGAGCCGCGGTGGTACGCCACATCCTGGCGTGATCTAGCAGCCGGGCGCGTGCTCTATTTCTATGCTCTGGTTTTATTCTTTGGGATTATCCTTGTTGCATAGATGCAGGAGGGTGTAGTGACATCCTCAAACACCAGGGGGAGCTCCTATATGATTTAAACTGGTTCACTTTTATTTTTATACATGCTTCCTGGTTATCTTATCACTTATGCTAGTTCCCAGCTAGTAATTAATTAGCAGCCTCCTGAGGCTCATTGTCAGCCCTGTCCTCCTTCTTTCTGATTTGTCAATCATAGTATTTAAGGCAGTGAGGACTGGGCCTCACTGCTGGCTATAGTTCCTGCTCTGTGTATACTTACCTGCTCCCTGCTCAGTTCCCCTTCTCTGCCTTTGGATTGATCTTGCTGTGTATGACCTTGGACCGTGTACTGGACTCTGTTGTATTGCCTGTGACCTCGATCTCTGCCTGTTTCCTGGATTTGTTGTTTGCCGCCAGCCCTGACCTTTTTGCCTGGACTTCACCACCGCTGTATTCTGTTTCACAATATTCCTGGGTTCTCCCCAGTCAGTACACATCTCACGACCCTCTGTCTGTCTGCAGCCAAGTCTGTCCCCACCACTAGGGGCTCCAGTGAACACCAGACTTTCGGAGCAGATTCCGGGTTTTGTTGTACTGGCTGGAGGGGTTCCTGACATCAAGGAGACACAAGTGAAGGCTATTGTATCTGTTTGGAGTAGGGTCCGCATGCCCTTTCAGAGGTACAAAGTGAAGTGAGAGCAGGGCAGAACCCTGCCGCAGATACTGTTCAAAGCCCGGAAGCCCTTGGAGCAGTGTAGTGGGTCCCATCCCCACCGTGTGGGAGAGTGGGTAGGAGCCCCATTGAAGAAGTGTGACACCTGCAATAGGTTGGAGCTACGGTCCAACTACAGAGCAGCCCGGCAGTGGGTCCATGCTCCCAGCCAACTGTGTAAGATTTTGGCCAAAGGCCTTGAGATTTGGGAGTGAGTAGTGGGTCTCATCCCCACAGATTACACAGTGGTGGGTCGTAATCCCACAGCAAGTAGAGTGGGTCCCAGCCCCACAGAGTATGCTGCAGCGGGTCATAGCCCAACTGCAAGTAGAGTGGGTCCCAGCCCCACAGCAAATAGAGTGGGTACCAGCCCCACCATAAAGATGACCCTGAAGAGGGGACGAAAGGGCCATAGCAGTAACAAAGCAAGGACCAGCATAGATGGGGGCAGCCCATTATACCCCCAGAACCCAGAGCTGCCGCTGTCCCCAGAGATGATTGGGACTGTTCACCCTGGGAGTGCCACTACATGGTCTTGAATGAGGTCAACAGCTAGAAAGGAGTTCACAAGCAGGAAAAATTGGGACTTCTGTTTGATGTGTTTCTGAAATGTCAGGGAGAGGGAAGAGCCCTGCACATGGTTAAACTGCCTGAATGGAAGAAGGTGCTGGAGTGGACAGCAAATGAGATGTTACAATTGGGCCAAGAGATTCGAGCGCTTAGATCAGAGGTTCCAGGGCAACAGGGAGAGGAGGCTGACCTCGACCAGGTGGAGGATAGGAAACGACACCTGCAATCCCTCCTCTCCTCACTGGGGAAAGGTCACAGCAAAATGCTCAGTGAGCAGCCTGAGCTCTGTTACGATTGGCCATTTGCGGGCTTGGAGGATGAGGACTTGGTGAGTGATTTCCAACCACCAACTGCAGTGAATGTTACACTGGAGGAGGAAAGAATTGAACACGTGACTGCCAAGTTAGGCAGACTGCAAACCCTCCCATCCAAGGGAGAAGGACACAGAGTGGACAGTATGGAACCAGCAAGGAACACTTGCCCTGATCACGTGGACATCAGGAGTTGTCACTTGTAAACGCTTCTGTCATTTTGGGAAGAAGCCACCTTGTCAGAGACCATGGAAGATTTCCAGGAGGAGGTCAGTATGTCCACAAGAGAAGTATTGGAGCCTACCCTTGCCCTGACATCTGTGGCTGTCCAGCATATTCAGCCGGGCATTCCCCGGAACCCATGCAGTTAGGTGCTTACCATCTGCCTCCAGAGGAATGTTCCAGACAACGCTCTCTAGGTCTCTGTTTGTATTGTGGCCAATCAGGCCACCTAGTTTGTTCCTATCCTAGCAAGTCGGGAAACGCCTAGACCTAAGTGCTGGTGAAAAGGAGCACTCAGGTCTCCAAGTACTCTCTTCTGAAAACTCTTTGTTAGTCCCTGCACGCCTAGCCTTCAGACATAGTTCCACTGAGTTGTCGGCTTTTCTCGATAGTGGTGCAGCAGGTAACTTTCTGGACATTCTCTTGGCTCAAACACTTGGAATTCCTGAAATCAAATTGGGTTCGAGCATTACCGCCTGCGGCTTGGATGGTAATCCCCTGCTCGGGGGCCGAATACTCGCTAAGACTCTATTAGTTCGCTTATCCGTAGGTGTTATCTATACTTAAGAGCTCACATTCTTCCTAATCACATGTCCCTCCGCTCCTTTGATTCTGGAGTATCCGTGGCTGCAAAGTCATAATCCCCTTATTGATTGGAAAAGCGGGGAGATGATCTGTTGGAGTCCAGAGTGCTCTTCTTCATGTTTGACCCTGCCACTCAAAACACTGCAGTCTAGTCCAGAATTGTTGCCTGCACCTTATCAGGACATCAGGGATGTGTTCTGTAAACAGAAGGCTGACTCTCTCCCGCCTCATCGGGACAATGACTGTGCTATCGATCTTGTTCCGGGTTCAAAATTGCCCAAAGGGCATCTGTATTCTTTGTCCGCCCCAGAGACTCAAGCTTTGGTGCAGTACGTGGAGGAGAATCTAAAGAAAGGATTTATCTGTCCCTCCAAATCCCCAGTAGGTGCTGGATGGTTCTTTGTGGCCAAGAAAGATGGCAGTCTGAGACCCTGCTTCGACTACCGCGGCCTGAATAAAATCACAGTCAAAAACACTTACCCGCTGCCCTTGATTTCTGTTTTGTTTGACCAGCTCAAGTCAGCCACCATCTTCTCTAATATTGACCTACTGGGTGCTTATAATCTCATCCACATCAGACAGGGAGATGAGTGGAAGACAGCCTTTAATACCCTCTCTGGGCATTATCAATATTTGGTGCTGCCATTCGGATTGTGTGACGCCCCGGCAGTCTTCCAAGATCTAATCAATGACGTCTTGCATTAATTCCTGGGTAAGACCGTGGTGGTTTACTTGGATGATATTTTAATTTACTCTCAGTCCTTGTATCAGCACCGCTAACAGGTTCGGGAAGTTCTGGAGAAGTTACGTCAACACCACCTCTACGCGAAATTGGAGAAGTGCGAGTTTGAGGTTTACAGGGTGGCCTTCTTAGGTTATATAATTTCTTCATCCGGTTTCTCCATGGACCCCAGTAAAGTTCAAGCAATTCAGGACTGGGTCCTTCCAACAAACCTTAAGGCAATTCAAAGATTCCTTTGCTTTGCCAATTATTATCAGAGGTTCATATGCTCATTTTCTTCCCTAGTGGCTCCTATCACTGCCCTCACAAGGAAGGGCGCAAACACGGCTAATTGGTCTTCAGAAGCCTTGTCGAGCTTTATTGCCCTTAAAGCTGCCTTCACATATGCACCCGTTCTCAGGCAAGTGGATGCCTCAGATGTAGGATGGGGCGCCATTCTTTCACAAAGGGATTCACAAAGCAAAAAATTGCATCCGTGTGCATATCTGCCCAAAAAATTCTCGCCTGCTGAATTATGATGTCAGGAATCGTGAATTGTTGGCCATCAAGTGGTGAAGAGTGGCGGCATTGGTTAGAAGGAGCAACCCATGTTATAACAATCTTCACTGATCACAAAAATCTTCAGTATATTCAGATCGCCAAAACTCTAAATCCTCAGCAGGCCCGCTGGGCTTTGTTTTTTACCCGGTTCAACATTCTCATCACTTACCGTCCAGGATCAAAGAATACCAAGGCTGATTCTCTGTCTCGGAGCTTTATGGCATGCCATCCTGAGCCTCCTGACCCGCAACCTATAATTCCCTCAACCTCCATTCATATCAGTCTAACTCAGGATCTTGGGGTCATACTTCGCCAGTTCCAGAAAATTGCTCCAGCTCAGACACCGGCTAATAAATTGTTTGTCCCGGTTCATTTAAGGAAGACTGTCCTCATCAAAGGCCATGACAATCGCTCAGCAGGTCATCTCGGAATCCATAGAACCATTGAAATACTCTCCCTCTGGCTTCGGTGGCCCACCTCATCTTCTGATGTGGAAAACTATGTACGCGCCTGCCCAAAATGTGCCAGAAATAAATCTTCTAGAAACTATCCTTCTGGTCAACTGTAACCCTTGCCGACTCCAAGCAGACCTTGGAGCCATATTTCTATAGACTTTATTGTCGACCTCCCATTGTCTTTGGGTCATAACACCATTTGGATGGTTGTGGACGATTGAGCAAAATGGCAGATTTCATACCCTTATCCAAACTGCCAGATGCCAGAAGCTTGTCCACCTTGTTCATTACACATATCTTCCGTCTCCACGGCCTTCCTTCAGACATTGTCTCAGATCGAGGGTCCCGGTTTATTGCACAATTCTGGAGGTCCTTTTGCAATTCCTTCGGAAACAAAATCAGTTTGTCCTCGGCTTACCACCCTCAGTCGAATGGTCAGACGGAAAGAAACAACCAAACCTTGGAACAGTTTCTGCGCATCTATATCTCCAGGTTCCATGATAACTTGTCCTCTCTGTTACCTTGGGCGGAGTTTGCATTGAATAATTCCCGCCATTCGGACTTCCCTGTTCTTCTGTAACCTTGGGTTCCACCCGAAAGCTAACTCTCTCTCTTCTACTTTTTCCGTTGGTGATTCCTGGATGTCTGCCTTCACATCTAGGCTAAGGTCTGTCTGGAAGAAGGTGCATTCTGCACTAGGTCAAGCTTCTCACAAATCCTTCGCTGATCGCCATCGTGGTCCGTGTTTATTGAAAGTGGGGGATCGAGTCTGGTTGTCCACACGGAACATCAAATTTAGGCAACCCTGCAGGAAACTGGGGCCCCGATATATTGGACCATTTACCATTGAGAAAAGGATAAACCCAGTGGCATTTAGGCTTGAACTACCACTTTCTTTAAAAATACCCTGCACATTCCATTGCTCTCTTCTAAAAAAAAGCTGTGTCTCCTAGCAAGCTCAACCAGCCTTCTTCTAACAGGCCTCAACCTCTGCTTGTGGACAGAAACCGTGAGTTCATCATAGAAAAGATCCTTGACTCAAGGAAAGTTAAAGGCCATGTCCAGTTCCTTGTACATTGGAAGGGGTATGGCCCTGAGGAGCGATGTTGGATACTGCAGAGGCGTCTCCACGCTGAGAGCCTCATTAAGGAATTCTTTAAGAAGTTTTTCACGAAGCCTGGATGTCGGGGTTCCTTGACCCTCCTCAAGGGGGGTACTTTCCCCATGACCACCGGGACCTCACTTCCTGTTCGTCGTCTTGGTTGCCTGGGCAACAACCAGGATGCTCTGAGGTCCCTGCCGCCGCGTCCGGCCAGCTGTCTAAACAGCCGGGCGTGTGCGCACAGCACCACAGGGGATTAAACATTCATGGCTAAGATTAGCTTCTGCTGGGCACTCTGCAAGTAAATCATTGGCTGCCTGTCATTAATTATTCAAGTGCTGAAAGCACTTGCAGGGCATGGTTCTGATTGGTCATATGCACTATTTACGGCAGTGAGGACTGAGCCTCACTGCCGGTTATAGCGTCATGTTTCCAGTATTGCTGCCTGCTCCTGTGCTATTGTTTGGTGTTGAACCTTATATTGGTTGCCTGTGTATGACCTTTGCCTGTCCCTGGATTCTGAACCTTGCCTGTAACCATGACCTATTGCCTGTATCCAGATTCTGAACCGTTGCCTGTGACCCTGCTGGTACCTAACATCTCTTCCGGTGGTCCGTCCAGTCAACAGATCTCTGGCCTGCCTCCACTCCGTGGGCTACCTCCTGTACCTGTACGCAGCCGTGTGAGAATAAACTTATACTACTTTGAGTTTAAGTCCTGGGGACATTTGAGTACCTGTGAGCATAACCAGTCTCTACGGGAAAGGCAGCTGCTAAAGGTGAAGACCTCTGCTACTAGTTCTGTAAGTTTATGCCGCACTGGTTGCCGTAACAGGTCTACAAGCTTTTTCATGGTGTATGGTTTTCATCCTAGAATACCCCCTTCCTTTTGCCATTGTACATGCTGCTGATAATACTTTACATCAGTTTACTAAAATATGGAAAGAAGTCTGTTCTTCCCTGCTAAAGGCTTTCACCAATTACAAAAAATTTGTAAAAAATACCCAGTCTCAAACCAAGGGACAGAGTCTGACTTTTCTCTTTCAACCTTAGGCTTTAGGGTACCTTCCATGAAGTTTGCCCCTCGCTGCATTGGTCCATATGAAGTGTAAAGGATACTCGATTCATGGATTCATCATGGTCATCTTCAGTATTCTATCGATTGGAGGGGTTATGGCCCAGAAGAACAAGCCTGGATTAAAGCCACGCTTGGTCCGTATCTTCCAAAATTCCCTTTGAAGTCCAAGAGTTGTCCAGGGTCCACCCTCAAAAGCTGGGGTACTGTCACACACCAGGCTCTCTGGTCCTGTCACTTACCTCTCCACTGTCTTTCCATGCTGTCCCTGTGGTCCTCAGGCTCTACTGGTTTCAGATCTCTCTGCAAGATGCTTCCCAGTCTGTCTCCACTCCAGAGATCCCTCCAGAATCAGGGTATGGGTGCTGCCATCTTGGATTCTGTCACTTGATTCCCCCCAGCAAATCAGGGTATAGCAGCCTCCACTTCAGATTTGCCTCCAAAAACAGTTCCTCGGAGCTGCCATGTTGGATATGGTCACCTGGTCCATCTCAGCAACTCACAGTGCTGCTTCTGCCCAGCTGACTGCAGTCTCCAATAAGGAATTATCAACTACTATAAAACGACTTCCTGGAGCCTTTACCTGTTGCCATTGCAACATTGTATTTCCAAACGCCATCCTGGTTCCCAGCAGTCTGCAGTCTTTCCTATTTGTTCCAGTTCATACAAAAGTAATATTTCAAAGATCACAAGGGACTGACAGATTTGCACCTCAGCCCTCAGCAGGTTTCTGTAATTTTCATATGGTCAACCTTACTTTCCACACTTTTTCTTCTATCTATATTTAACCATAGTCATCAAGGGCTTTAAACATATCTGTTTTTTAGACTACAAAATACTTTGATTAGTGAAACATAGAACAGTTTTAATTGACTGCATGTTAATTAGACAAAATCTAATTACAACAATCCTAAACCTGCAGAAGACTAGAAATTTCCAGAATTAAATTAGAAAATACAAGCAAAGGCTGATTAAAGAAAAATAGCTTATCCTTATTTTAAAACATATTTATAAGGAAAATTATTCATAATCCTAGTAAATGGACCTGACATGATACTCCAAATCATTAAGATGGTCATGTAGAGTTTGATGCAAATATAATAATTCAGAAAATGTGCATAATTTCCTCTTGACACCAGTCTTCAGCTTGCTCATATAGGGATTGAGGGGATTTTGCTGACTTTGACTTGGTGCCAAAACTGCTTATTCTGCCACTGTCTATGAAGTAGTTTACTTATGTCTTAATGAATCTAAAATATCTAAGATTTATTAAGACTTTCATTGTCTCATCATAAATTGGAATGCATTCAGAAGAAATGCTGAGTAAACTGTATTTATAGACAACATTGGGCTATGTTGAGCAGTTCTTAACAAAACCGTCAAAGGGTGTTAATTGATTAAAAAAGTCCCCCTTGCTCAGTCTAACTAATTTCACATAAATGTTCTTAAAGTGAGTATGAGAATGCTATATATAATTCATACTGCCAACTCGCTGATCAATTGCAACACAAAATATATAATTTAGGTATTACAATGTATATGTGGTTATCAATATGTGGGACGACCCACTAGTGCATTAAAAACTAGATTGTTGCAACATCTCCAAAATATTCTAACAAAGAAGAAAGACCATAGATTCCCTAGATACTTTTTAGAAATACATGTGGGGAATCCTACAGGTTTAACCCTAATCGGTAAAGAATACATTAAACTCACACTAAAGGGTATATTTACTAAGCTGCTGATTTGAAAAAGTGGAGATGTTGCCTATAGCATCCAACCAGACTCTAGTTTTCATTTTGTAGAATGCACTAAATAAATGATAACTAGAATCTGATTGGTTGCTATAGGCAGCGTATCCACTTTTTCACACCCGCAGTTTAGTAAATATACCCCTAAGAGCTATTCTGGATTCAAGAACTAGACTTTGATTGACAGTCTAGTTTTTTTTTAATACAAATTAGCAGAAAACACAATATAGTATATTCAAAATATTAAACTAGTAAATAACATAATATCTGGTCAGTTAGAATAGAATATTGATTTTGCGTGAATAACAGATTTTAAGAGAAATCATTATGAATTTGGTGTTATTGTTTTTTTTTATTTATTTTATTTATATAAAATAATGTCAAGGGATATATATATTTTCAAAATAAAAGAGAGAGCGCTAAATCTTTAAAAACACATAAAAGTGCAATAGTGCTTATTGGACTCATACCAAAACAATAAATAATGTAGGCTTATCTGATGTATTAGATAATAATGTTCTTAAAGCAGAATCTTCAGATCTCACAAATGAATTCCTAATAGAGCTAGATCTCAAGGAAAAATAGCAACAAATAGTGTAATATGCTCCAGATTATGTGTTACAGTGGTCTCAATAAAATCAAGATCTTCTTACAAAAATTATATTTAATACCAAAATAATATATAGACAATTCAAAATCACATTAAATAGCTTATCTGTAGTCCACAAATTAGCAGGTTCTTCTCCAAGAGTGGTCAAGTCTCTGGGTTCCTGGCCAGCATAAAGATGTCCCAATACTGCTTGCAGATGGAGAGTACAGTCCGCAATCCCCCTGGCGTGTTTCGTCTATCACTATCAAGACTTTAACAAAAAAAAAAATATATATATATATATATATATATATATATATATATATTGTGGCAAAAGCCCGCTACTGCTGAAGCACACGCGAACAACTTCTTCCTTTTTATGTAGTTTTATTGTCAGGATGGTAAATGTTTTGACACCGTACAGATTTCACAGCAATACTTGGAGACCCTAAACGCTAGCTAGACATAGTTCAGCTCTCTCAAGACCAGCCAGCTTCCCCAGCATTGATCTCAGTGCACAAATGATACAAACAAGCTTTTATACCTGATACTCCTCCCCCAGCCTTAGCTTGATGGACAGGTGACACACCCACCTTCTCTTTAAAAGGAAACGCCCCATCACTGGCTCAGTTTTGCACTAAAGAGACACACCCTGTCTATTTGCTGAGAGGAAGGATTTTTCTGCATGTAAGTTAACCAAACTTAAACTATTGTTTGTTACACATAGGTCTTTACATTCAATCTAGGTGCATTGCTGCACAAATGTTTTACTTTACTTCCCTGCTTTCTCTGCATATTGCCATCTAAATGCCTCCTTTTGTTACAATATATATATATATCTACTATATAAAAACCTAGTGGCGTGTGTCTGTGTGTGAAAAAAAAAAAACAAGCTGCAGTGCCACCTGCTGGGCGAAGTTATACACTGACCTACTAAATTCTTAGTGTGTGTGGAAAAAAAAACTCAGAAAGGGCTGAAATTTGCTGCAGCGCTACCTGTGGGGCGGAGTTATACACTGACCTACTAAATTCTTAGTGCGTGTGGAAAAAAAACTCAGAAAGGGCTGAAATTTGGTATACTAAGATGTTTTTAATTTGTTAATTTAATTTGTTAATTGTTAAAAGTGTTTATAAAGATTTTAAAAAAATATATATATATTTCTTGAAAGAGAAGTGACAGTTGGGAGTGGTTGGTGGTTGCCGGGGGTGACAGTGGGGAGTGGTTGGTGGTTGCCGGGGGTGACAGAGCAAGAGGAGTGTGATACTCTGGACTGCTGAGAGAGATCCCTGTGTCTGGATAGACATCTGGATAGATGTGGCGATAAAGATGAAGGATGAGGTGATGGAGAAAAATGATGAGGTGGTGACATGTGGACAAAACCACGTTAAAAAAAGGGCGCTTGCGTCGGGAAGTAACGCTCTTCCCCTGAGGAGGCCTGGGCTATGGCCCAAATGCATGACAAGAACCTTTTTAACACCTTAAGTAGCTTGATTTGACTAGAATGCATGAGTATCATGCACGGGTTAACTTGTATATATATATATATATATATATATATAATGAAATGCTATTATGTTTGCTATTTAGTTTATATAGTAAAACAATTATCTTAGTTTTATTTAATGGTTTAATATAAGAATGGAATATTGCGATAATTAACTTTTTATTAATGAATATGCTATCTTTGAATCGTTTTATACAATTGCTTTAGAGCACTGAGTGTGTTCAGAATGCTAGGCTAGTTTAATCCAGGTGCCGGCTAATTGAAAACCATTTTTATAGGCTTGCTTTCCTTTATAAAGTCAGAGCTGAAGCCAAAATAGTAACTTCCTTCTAAAGAATGTGTTTGTGGACACTGAAATGTGTCAAGGATCAATACACTATATCCAGCATGTATGCTACCTTTGCATAGGGGGTTGGATACGAAATCTCAGCTATGGAAAAGCTGATACTTTTCCTGTTGACACGAAAATGTTGACAGGATGAATGCCAACACATCCATCATACCTACATGCTTAGAATGTAGACATTATGATTATCGATGGTAGAAATGTCGACATCCACAATCTTATTATTAAACAAGAAATGCCAATGATACAAAGAGTAGTCTGCCTCTGAAAGATCTGACATTGTTTGTTAGATACTACTGCTTTTCCTGCTGAAGTAAATTCTCCAACACAGTGGGCTGTCACAGTCATATAAACTTTAGTTTCCCCGGTTCCACTTGACCATTTATCTGTGGTTAAGTGTACAGTTAATTAGGTTTTTCTAACCTTCTGGTACAGGTGAGGAATTGCTTGTCTAGTAAAATGGTGTTCAGATGGTAATGGGAACACAGAATCTCAATTAACTGTTGTGACATAATCAGGGGAATAGGTACCATCTCCTGGGGAAGATGGCGACGAACAGCACCAGTAAACCACAAAGGTTTCAGTTTAAAAGCTACAGCTAGTTTAATCTACCAGCTTGCCAACAAAACATAACAAATAAAATCCTAGCCATCTGGCTACTAAGTAATACATTTGTGGAGGCCCTCTCTCCTGTGCAAGACCTTATGTCCAACATACAAATCAAACGTGTATTTTGCTCACCACAGCAGAGGTTCTCAGGAGGCAACTCACCTCCTCCCCAGGTCTGAGACAATGATTGCATATTCTAGCTGCTTTTCCACAGGCACTTCACAGGTGCATCTCCTGATCAGTCTATTTAGAGACTGGCAGACCAGAAGACCCAGACTGGGCCTTATGTATGGAGTCCACCATTCTCTTTCTATATACATAACACCAGAGACCCTTACCATGTTTTGTTACCACATGGAAACACTCTGTGGGAAGCTTTTCCCACACATCTACACATTCTCCCTGGTGTTTTAATGTACACAATGCAGGAAGCCTGGGGCACATACCTCTGCCATTTATCCTCATTCCAGTGACTCTTTCACACTGTCTAAAACCTTCTGCATTAATTGTGAATAGTGGACGCAGATCTAATACTAGCATAGTCGCCATTGCACCTTTGATCCACTGTGCAACTAGGTAAGAGCTGTTGTACATACTTGCTTCCTCTTGCAAAAGGATTGTTGAAAAGACAATTGTTGTAAACTACTATTAGTCTTCTTCTTGGTATGCTTCTAAGATGAAGATCCACCCTCAACAGCAGGAGCGGGCCTAATACTCAAGGATTCTTCTGAGGAATCCTGAATAGAGGAGAAGTCATCTAGCCTCAGAAACTTGGATGCAGGACTAACACTCTGATCACTAGTGAGGATATTGATGAGGATGGTGTTGCTGATGTAGATTGCAGGTGCTCGGATCTAGTTAAGAGAAGGGAGCTAGCAGATGCTGGACTGCTTGTTATTTTTTTAGCATAAGTTTCTGATTTTCCCAAAAGCTTGCCATGAACTTGCTTCAAATGGCGTAGCATGGATGAGATTCATAGATGGTTAAGGTTGCTACCTCTACTGACTGTGGCTTTACAAATGCTACAAATAGCTACGCAACTGTTGTCAGGGTAAAAATAATTCCACACATAAGGTTGATTTTTTGGTCTTATGCTCAGACATGACAATGGCCTTCTTCTTATCACTGGCAAGAACTGCTTCCACTGGTGCAGAACAGAAAAGACAGTTGTTGCCAGTGCTTATCTTTAACACTGCAAATCTGTGTGTATCTTGCAAAATGAAAATATTATACTTGATAACTTGGTTACGAAAAACCTTTTGAGTTATAATGTACTGAAGTAGTGTAATACACTAAATCCAGCTACACACCTGCCATATGTGCCTCTAGAGGAAGAAGAGGAGACTCTAGCTGAAGGTGAATTTGGCAGGTATACAGATGCACAATGATTGTATTAAATATTTGAATCAGACCTTTACCGTAAGACCTGACATATGTGAAACCCCTTTATAAAATGGAGATTTTATGTTTTACATGGATGGAAGTTGTCATAGACAGACTGTCACGATTGGCTTACAGGAAAATGATCCCTAGGCTCTGCTGAACATAGCTAGGCCCACCCACGGGCAGGGAGTCTTACAGACAGGTGGTTTTCACCAAGAACCCCGCAAGGAGGTATGGTCTTGGCTGCACCAAATCTGCAGGTCGCGGTCCCGTGAGTGAGTGTACAGCAGAACGATGTGGGGGAGCCAGGTGAAGTGGATGGAGATGATGGAGTCCACAGACGAGTGGTATAAATACAGGCATAACAATGATATAGGCTGATGGTCAGCAGCCAATGAGTCACTAGGAGAATAGGTGCTCTGTGGTATACAACGAGAGGACATAGGCTGTCACTATGAAGTACTCTGGAGATGGTAATGGAAGTACTGGAGCAGCAATAGTTCAACACAGCCAGAGGCTGAAGACTGACTGGAGTGGTGGAGGTAGCTCGTAGTAACAGCTGATGATTCCCAGATGAAATAGCAGATCTGAACGGTAGTGATGAGAGAACTGGAGCTGTCACAATAGAGTACACTGAAGATGGTAATAGAGGTACTGGAACAGTGATAGTTCAGCACGGCCGCAGGCTGAGGCAAACTGGAGTAGCAGAGGTAACCCGTGGTAACAGCTGATGAGTCACAGATGTAGTAGCGGCTCTGAGTGGTAGCGATGAGAGAACCGGAGCTGTCACGATGAAGTACACTGGAGATGGTAAGTGAGGTACTGGAGCAGCGAAGGTTCAACACGCCCAGAGACTGAGAACAGGCTGGAACACAGGCAAACCACAAGGAAAACAAGAACCAGAACCACAGGCTGCAGGAAGTGAGCTTGAAGAACAGGCATCAGACAGGTGAATCCAGGAGGTTTAAATAGTGCTCCAAAAATGCTTAGCCAATGAAAAAGAGGGAGGAGGTCCTGAAGTGCAATAGGCTTGCACTATTGCACCTGCACAGATCTGGATGTAGCTGAATGAATGAACTAGAGAATGTCTGATGCTGAAACATGGCAGTTCCCAGATGAAAGGCCTGCAGGTAACGAGACAGGTACTATCTGTGGGACCGGAGTGTTACACAGAAACAGGAGAATTGTATACCGGTTATGCTATTGTAAATAACAAGGGTATTATAGACGCTGAACCCCTTGACCCACCTCCCTCAGCACAAATAGCTGAACTTGTGGCATTGAGAAGAGCATGTAAAGGCTAAATCGGTTAATATATACTCCGACTCTAGGTGCGCCTTTGGGTTAGTACATGGCTTTGGGGCTCTATGGCATCTTAAGAATTTTATGACAGTGGCAGGCACACTAGTAGTGCACTTACAACACATAAAAGGATTTCTGACAATGATACAACCACCTAAGGAAGTAGTTGTTACCAAGTGTAAAGTACACATATATATATATATATATATATATATATATATATATATGTGCATATATGATAGGGACCCAATATAACTTAGCAATGAGAGGGAAGATGATGCTGCTAATAGAGCAGCAGGTTCATCCCAAAAACAAATTTGACCAAATTAATGACTTTTGAAGCTCTCGAAGGGATGTGGTCAAGAGTCCTACGGACTCTGGAAAGAGGAACATGGTAGGCCAGTAGCTTCCGAGGTATATCTCCCAAGTTTAGCCAAGGCAGCACATAGTCTGACTCACCTGGGTAAGGAAGATATGTGCAAATTGATAAGAGCAAATTGATGTGCACTGGGTTTCTCTTCACAGGCAAGTAAGAAAGCAAAGTCTTGTCTTACTTGTCTGAGAAAAAATGTGAGAAGAGCAATACCAACAGAGCCATCCCACATTCCTCCTACATGGGTCATACAAATCGACTTCATCCAATTACAATGCTGCAGGAATCTCAAGTATGTATCTAACTGGGTAGAGGCTTATCTATCTGCTTCTAAGACTGCTGTTTTCATTGCTAAGAAAATTATTCAGGAATTTGTTTGTAGGTTTGGTATGAACATAATCATTGAAAGTGATTGGTGTACACATTTTACTGGGGATGTATTTCAGCTTATATGCAAGCTCATGGGTGTTGATAGTAAGTTACACACTCCCTATAGGCCACAAGCCAGTCAGAAAGTAAAGGTAAATGGTACTATCAAGAAGAAAATGAGTAGAGTGATGACTGAAATTTAATTGAAAACATTGCCACTAGTACTCCACAGCATTTGAACCAGTCCTAGACCACCTCTTAACCTGTCACCTTTTGAGATAATTTTTGACAGATAGCCTCACTTGATGCTAATGCGACAATGAAGTGACTTTTCAATATTGTTCAATATCTTAGAAATATTGTCTCCTGATGTGCCAGATACTAACTGTCATGATGTTGAACCTGGGTAATATGTTATGATCTGTAATTTCCAATGCTCATCTTGTTTAACAGAGAGATGGGAAGTGTTGATGACCAGCACCACATCTCTGAAAGTAGCAGAAAGAGACACTTGAGTCCATTTAACCAACTGCGGAAAAATCAACAATCTGGAGAAGGTTCAAGATAAGGCTGAGGCTGATATTACAACCCCGTCACTTGTGAATCTGTTCTGTGAGACTTAAACTCGCAGTCAATAACATTTGAGCCAAGGATCCCGCAAAGTCTACACACTCGTGATGGAGCTGCAGTTTTCTGTTTTTTTCTTGTTCTATTACTTTACTCATCCATATTTTTTTCAGGTGATGTAGATTGGTTCGTGTCATGTAATTGATATTGTAGAGATATTGAAGGATATTGAAGAATAATACATTAGCACATTCAGGTCAACCTAACTCTTTATTCAATTAAGGTGCAAAGGAAAGATTTATTAACATTGGAGTCCGGAGAGAGTGTCCGGGGCTATTGTCTGAAGAATATTCTATTTGTAAATACTGCGACCCCATAAATGAAGAAAAGTGTCTAATAATAATTTGAACCTGGGCGGAAATCCATTAGATGATTATCATTCATTAGTAGGTAAGGTCTTAAACCAAACTGAATGCTGGATGTGTTCTCACAGGCCTCAGGGACAAAATAATGTAGGACTTGTAACCTTTTTACTAAATATCTCTGAGGTTCTTGAATTAGGGGGGGGGGATGCCAATAAAATGGAGGTATAATATTACAAGATCTCCTAATTTGACACTTCACCAATACTCAGTAAACTGGTCTTTGCTGTGCCTCAATTTTAAACTCGCTAAGAAATTTGAGTATTGGGAAGCTAAACGGAACAATCAGACAATAGACCGCTCAACAAGTTTTGTACAAATGCTTAACTCAGAGCTCCAAAGGAATATGATTCTTAGGAAGAGTAATTCCTGAAATAATGATTATTTTCCATGATGAGATTACTGACATTCACAGAACAACCCCACCTCCTTACATACACACACAATGGGCCTGATTCATTAAGGAAAGTTAAACAAAAAATTGAGTAAGTTTTCTTACTCAAGTTTTCTGGACAAACCATGTTGCAATTCAAGGGGTGCAAATTAATGTATTATTTTGCACATAATGGAAATACTGGCTGTTTTTAATGTAGCACACAGATACTTGATAGGTTATTTGTACACTGAAATTTAAAGTTGATCTAGGACATGCCCTACCCCAACTATAAATCTGCCATCACATTTTAAATTTACCTTCCCCTCCAATGAAACATGGTTTTGCCTTACTTGCTTACTTTTGTTTAACTATCCTTAATTAATCAGACCCAGTATGAACACATAGTGAAAAGAGATATGATTCCAGGGGAAGACCCTGTAACTGCAAATTTAATTACAGAATCCACAGGGTTTCAGTTCTTGGTTGCATTGGACCTCACCAAGGCTGCTCTGGGGAACCCTACATTATAAATATATATATATAAGCACTTGCTAAACTAATTAATAACATTACCGAGATGTATGATGACACATTCAGGTATATGGGTAAGGAGCTACAAGCTTACAGGAAAGAATTAATACAGAATGGTACTAAAATATCTAATTTCAATTATTGGTTAATATTAAGTGACATTAGCCACCCAGTTCGGTGTTAAGCGTTGAACCTACTTAATTGACACAAGAAATGGTATAGGTAAGCTCCTTATCCTTATAGTTGGTATCTTGATAGTAATTGGCTTATGTTCTAAATGTGTTCCTGTGAAGTGTGGTAAACAATTGACTGAGGTGACCCCAGAAAGTGTTATATTATTATCCTGAAATAGAATCTTGAAAGGTTGAGAGTGTTGGATACACTCTCAAAGGGTGGACTGTTGAAGTTTAATAATTGGGCGAAGGTGGTAATTAATTATTTCTGTACACTAGAATCAATTGTGATGCAATTAATACACATGTAATTATTGTTGTAGTAACATTTAAATAAGTTTAATGTATTTATATAATTTAATATAAATTATAAAGTGTTGAGGAGGCTAATTAATGTTTCCAACATAAAAGTTACATTGAGTTTAGTATGATTCTGTTCGCAATTGCATGAGAACGTTTATGGTATTACATCTTCAAACTGTGAACACTAGTTATAAATATTATCACTTTTCATACACCAAATAGCAAGTCTAGAGATGTCATAAAACAATCAGTTTATACATGTCTAGAGGCAGGAGTCTGAAGAAGGACACCTGGCCATCTCAAGGAGCAATGACGATAGGAATCAACCAATGGCATGTCAAGTTCTTGAGAAAACATGACCTATCGACCTATGCTTGTGGACCTTAACACTGTAACTGTATATCTTTGAGATGTCACTGCTTTTTAAACTATACAGTGTATAAATTGATCACCTCTGGCTTTGGAAACCAGAGCTTTCTGATAGAAGCTTGTGTTGGTGCAAATGGCGCAAGCCTATGCATGCCAAACTTTGCCTTGCAGTAGTTTGAGAGTAAAACCTATGTGCTTTGGAAATACAGCAATTGTATCAGAGAATCTTTATTGCAAATGGCACATATGAATGTAACACAAACATTTCATATTCTGCAAACAGTGGCAAAAAAAGGCTCAAACCATGTCCACTTTTTGCTAACAGGGGTCCTGATACTGCTAATACATGTACTAGAATGCCCATTACATAAAAGGATCTTCATTAACTTCCCATGCACAAACTTCTAGCTCAGAGTGTAAGTCTGTCACCTCCGAAACAGCCATAGCAGTGCATGAAAAGAACAGTGAGGCTGAAGAACAACTTGGGCACTCACAGAATCCTGAGTAGAGTCTAAGGGCATCCATGAGTGCTATATGTGAGTCTGAAATTTCAGATACTGACACTAATTATAGAGTGGTCTCCAACCAAAATTTCTCAACCATATGGAAATATGAGGATGAGTAGTAATGATCATGATTTACACCTAGTATTTGAAGATGCTACTTTGGTACTTGCAAATGTATAAGAGGATGAAGGCAATAATTGCGGATCTGAAAATTAATGTGTTGGATTTGAATAAGATAATGAGGAGGATGAGGGTGATTGTGTTGAACTAAGGCAGCCATTAGGGGTATCACCTCATGTCTCTGATAAGCACATTGCTATGCCAAGGCATAAGACCCTAAAAGCATCTCTTGTGTTTGAAATATTTTTCTCTCAAACCAGACAACATTTGTGAATGCATCTGTAGCATTTGTGAAGCCACAATAGGTAGAGGTAGGTACATTGATCATCTAGTCACCCTCTCCCTATTACATCATTTGCAGCATAAGTAATTTTCCAAAAGATGGAAAATTATATATGGTAGCAAGCAGCCCAGCATTAGCTAGCAACTGAATGGATAGACGCTACATGTAATCTTCACTATCAACATGTTCATCATCAACATCCTCATTATTAGTACATAGTCCAGCCTCAAATTTATCAATTTCAACCAACTTTCCTAATGTAATCCATGATTCTCAATAGACATCCTTGTACGATACAGCTGCTACTGCTGGGGGTGATACATCTTTACAGGAGGGGAACAAGAAAAGTAAGCAAAATTCTACACAATTGTCAGTGCAAGCATTTGAAAGAGGAACCATGTATGACAGTCTGCTTCCTGTTGTCATTAAAGTAGAGATGTTCACTGACCACCGTGTTTTAGTTTTGCTTTTGGTTTTGGATCTGTATTAACTTTGTGTTTTGGTTTTGTTTTTGGCAAACCCGCCCTCTCTTGTTTTGGTTTTGGTTTTGGATCTGTATTTTTGGGAAAAATTGCTAAAAAAAGCTAAGATCACATAATTTTATTGTTAATACATTATTATTAATTTCAATAACACTAATTTCCAGATATTTCCAATCAATTTTGTTGACCTCACAGGTCACAATATTATATTCATACAATACAATAGCGAGCTGTTTGGATGCTAAAAGACACAAACACACAGCAGTTTATATCACATCTAGGAAACATTGCCACACAACAGTGGCAGAAAAAATTGTGGTGCAAGATGGAATTGTCCTTGGGCCCACCCCCACCCATATGTTAAAACAAACTCACATAGAAACAGGAGGGGTAGAAGGTACATTTAAACAAGCCAAGCATTTCAGCAAGAAGGAGTGCCGCTTTTGTGGCTGAAGTAGTTGGTTTGTTTGGACCCCCACAAAACAAGCTAACAATGGGCTTGCAGTGCTACCAAGGAACTGTAAGACTGCAGCAAGCTGGCTGGTTAGAGCAACGACACAAACACACAACAGTTTATATCACGTCTTGGAAACATTGCCAATGCAACACAGCAGTGTCAGGAAAGAAAAGTGGTCCGCCCTTATGTTGGATTTTAAAATGGACAAGCACAGTTTAACAAACCAAGCAATTCAATGACAAGGTGTGCCAATTTTGTGCCTGAAGTGTTTGGTTTGTTTGGGCCCCCACAATACAAGCTGCCAATGGTATTAAGGCAGCTAAGCCAACAGTGCTGTTAATGAATTCTACAGTGGCAAGATGTTGTTGTCATCATGATCACTCTTATCTTCATCCTCACCCTCATCGGTGTGTGCATCATCCTCACACAATATTTATTTATCCACGCTGGAATCCACCATTACAAAAGTCTCTGTACTTTGATGTTTTTGCCCGTAAAGGCCCTCCTAGTGGAATTTTTAGTTCATTTTGATGAACATAATCTTTTCCACAATTTTAGGTAGTGGCCTCCTACGCCGATCACTGAGAAGGTTCCCGCCTGCTGTGCAGAAAACTCTTTTTGAGTACACACTGGAGGGCAGGCAGCTTAGGTATTGGAAAGTGAGTTTGTACATGGGTCTCCATATTGCCTTTTTTCTTCTCACTATATAAAGGGACTGTCTAACATGTGAGGAAATTTCCTCTATTTTTACGCTGTCAATAAAATAATCCTCCACCATTCTGTGGATGTTGATAGTAGGATCAGGTGGAGTTACGGCAGAGGTGTCACAAATTTTGGCCAATTCTTTTAGACCAGACCAGATGTCAAAATGTTGTGCCATTTTTGTGGCTGAAGTGCTTGGTTTGTTTGGGCTCCCACAGAACAAGATAACAAAAATGACAAAGGGCTTTCGAATTAAATTATGGATGTTCTGAGACCTGGCATTTTCATAAGACCTGGGTTCTTCACCTCTACTCGTTTGGCCTGGCTAAGTTTAACTCCTCTGCATATACAAACTACTTAGAGATCGTATCTGTCTATGGGACTGGCTACTTTCAAAAGACCATTGACACTTGCCTAGGTCAGACTCAGGTCAGTTAACAAAATACACTTTAAAAGTTTACATAAACTATTCACAGTGTTATACATAAATTCAACAGAAAATAACAATCAGTCATTAGATATAATACATTTCATCACACCTCCCCCTAACCTTGGGCACGGAGAACTGTGACCTGTCACTGTCTCTCCTGCCCATTCACCACTTCTGCCCCTTGGCACAAGAAGCCACCTGCGTTTCCATGTTCTGCACCCTTCCTGTGCTGAATAGTGAAGTTATATAGCTGCAAATTTAAGCTCCATCTTAACAGCTTCCCATTATCCCCAGAAACTCTATTCAGCCAGCTTAAAGGATTATGGTCTGTGATAATGATGAAATCCCATCCATACAGGTAGGGCTGTAGCTTTTGCAGTGCCCATACGATGGCTAGGCACTCTCGTTCAATGGTAGAATATGCCACCTCCCTGGGGAGTAGTTTTCTACTTAGGAATGCTCCTCCCCCTGCGCTGTCACATGGCTAAGGACAGCTCCTAGTCCATAGGTAGATGTGTTGGTTTGTACTATAAACCTCAGTTTGAAATCTGGGGCCTGTTGAAAAGGGGACTGGGCCAAATCAGATTTCAAAGCTGTAAATGCATTCTCACAATCCTCTGTCCAATTTACCATCTGTGGTAACTTATTTTTTGTTAAGTCAGTCAGAGGTTTGGCTAGTGTGCTATGATGGGGCACAAATTTTCGATAATACCCAGCTGTACCTAAGAAAGACATGACCTGATTTTTCGTGGTAGGGGTCGACCACGCAGTGATAGCCTCTACATTGCCTGGCTCTGGGCGGAGGGTACATCCCCCAAAACGGTGCCCCAAGTACTGCACTTCTCTGGCTTGATAGTCAGACCTGCCTCAGTAATTCGGCCTAACACACTATTCAGATGGATCAGGTGCTCCTCCCAGGTCTGGCTGAACACTGCAATGTCATCCAGGTAGGCAATTGCATGTCCCTCCTGGCCCTCTATTAGGTCATTAACCAGGCGCTGGAAGGACGCAGGGGCATTTTTCATTCCAAAGGGCATGACCAAAAACTCAAACAGCCCAAATGGGGTGATGAATGTGGACCTCTCACGTGCCTCGGGTAACAATGGGATTTGCCAGTACCCTCTACTGAGATCCATTATAGTGATGTAGCGTGTCTGGGTAAGCTAATCTAGTAGTTCATCTATCCAAGGCATATTATTATTATTAATTTTTATTTATAGGGCGCCACAAAGTATCCGTAGCGCCGTACAGGGACAAACAATGGCACAGTACAAGGTGAAACAGTACAAGTAACAGTAAGCACTATAACTCTGGGGGCTCAGGCACAGCATGAAAGAGAGGGCGGGGAAAAGTGAGTATAGGCAGGTAACTATGGCCCAAGAGGGTGGGCACAGATGACAGGTTGAGAGTCACTGAGGAGAGCGGAGAGAAGCGAGAGGAGACAGAGGGCAGAGGAACCGAGAGGCAGTGAGCAGAGTAGCTGGAGAGCGCAGTTAAAAGTGATGGAAACAGGAGATAGGAGAGCCCTGCTCAAAGGAGCGAACAATCTAAAGGGAGGGGAAGACAGACAGACACATGGATGAGACGGAGAGACGGGAAAAACGGAGACGGAGTCGAGGAAGGGGGAGAAGGGAAGAAGGAATGAGAAAGAGAGGTAGCCGACCGGTGGGAGTTTAGGCATGAGACTGGAAGGCTTTAAGGAAAAGGCTGTGGAGTCATCACCCGCTTCCCTGTTAATACCCCAGCATATGACACAAGGGCTGGCCTACCCACAGCACCTGAAGTCCCAGGTTGAGGCTCTAAAGAAGTAACTGGAGGATCAGGGATCTCCCCACCCCTAGGCATAGCAGCAGTCACAGACATAGCAGGAGCCAAAACAGATTCAGCCACACTAATTGCAATATTTTTTACACACTGAGCCCCACTGGGTAATTTTCCAATACTGACAGGCCCAAAGATCGATTGCACAAAAACAGTACCAGCACTAGGTGAACTAGCAAATGCAAGTCTCTCACTCCTTATCTCAGTGTCCAAAGCACTTGGTGCCTCAGTCTCTGAACTCATTTTATTTACACCTGCGTTAATGCTGGTTGCTGCAGACATTAGTTCTCCAAGACACTCACTCATTGCAAGATCAATCTGAGCCTCCTCCTGCTGCACAACACAGTTAGCTGCTGACACAGACTGCGCCATACTTCCAGTTGCAGCACACGAACCAAAGCCGCCATCTTGGATTTTGAATTTGACCACTGGACCACCAGGGGGAGGAGTGACCCCTGACTGAGGTACAGCAGGGCCTACTACAGACCCTTTAGTGCTCTCAGCTGCCGCTGACAAAACACCAATTGGACTTCAGGTGACTCTTTTGCTTTAGACACTGTAAGGCCCACTACAGACCCTACTGCACTCACGACCACACTCTGCGATGTCACACCTTCTTCCAATGCCCTTATGGATGTATAAAGGTCATTTTCTCCTTCCATAATTTCCATCTCTGCCACAGGGATATTAACAGGCAGAGGGACTGATGCAGATTGTGAGGTTATATTTACAGAGACAGGATCCACACATTTTACAGCTGCACATGCAGGACCCACAGTTAGCTGTATCATACCTTGGGACGGATCAGTAGTAAAAGCATCAGCAGATGTTAATAGTTGACTACTCTCCCTCGGATTGCTAGCATGTTGCTGGTAATATGCCAATCTCTTATGCAACTGCTCCAGGTGATATTCTTTATACTTTAGGTTATCCGCTTTGTCTTCAGAATCAAAGGTTGTCTTCAGTATCACCTTCATGCTGATGATATTCAGCTCTACATCTCGTCTCCCGATCTTTCCTCCTCCCTCCTCTCTCGTGTGACTGACTGCCTCTCAGCCATCTCCTCCTGGATGTCCTCACGCTTTCTTAAAATTAGCATCTCAAAAACTGAGCTCATTGTTTTTCCCCCGCCCAGACTGTCATACTACCATGACCTCTCTATCGTTGCCAATAACTCCACTATCTCCTCTGTCACCCAACTCCGCTGCCTGGGTGTCACTCTTGACTCCTCTCTCTCTTTTGCCCCCCACATTCAATCCCTCGCCCAAGCCTGTCGCTTCCAACTCTGTAACATTGCCCGCATCCATCCCTTTCTCTCTCAGGATGCCACCAAAACGATCATCCATGCTCTCATCATCTCCCGCCTCGATTACTGCAACCTTCTCCTTACTGGCCTCCCCCACTCCCACCTTGCCCCCCTCCGCTCTATACTCAATGCGACTGCAAGACTCATCTTCCTCTCATGCCGCTCCTCCTCCGCCTCTCCACTTTGTCTCACATTACACTGGCTCCCCTTCCCCTACAGAATCCTTTTTAAGCTCCTTACCACCACTTACAAGGCTCTCTCCCAGTCTACTGCCCCTAATATCTCTAACCTCCTCTCCATTCACACTCCTGCCCGCTCCCTGCGCTCGGCCAATGATCGCCGCCTCTCCTCCACACTGATAACCTCTTCCCACTCTCGAATCCAAGACTTCTCCCGTGCTGCCCCCCTTCACTGGAACGACCTCCCTCGCTCCATCCGTCTCTCTCCAATATGTGCTCCTTCAAACGGGCACTTAAAACTCACCTGTTCCTTAAGGCCTACCAACCATCCATTTAACCTTTCATCTCTTCTGCTCATCCTCCCTTGACCCCTCTTCTCTCTCCCCTTTGATTCACTGGCTCCCTTTTGTGCCTGACTTTGTTTACCCTCCCTTAGGATGTAAGCTTGAATGAGCAGGGCCCTCTTCCCTCCAGTCTCCATACCTGTTCTTCTGCTCCGTCTCTACTGTATCTGCCCTCACGGAGTTTCTGAAATACTGGTACTGTGTGTTTATTGTTCTGTACTGTTCTACCCTGTATAGTCTACTGTACAGTCTACTGTTTGTACTGTGTGCGGTGCTGCGGAAACTTTGTGGCACCCTACAAATAAACTATAATAATAATAATAATAATAATCCGCCAGTTCATCAATAGCCCTCTGCATTTCCACTTTGTCACGGGTAAAAAACGTATTTTTCTTTAGCTTCTTTTTAGCAATTCTCTGTTGCAATATAGCAACTGAGGTCTCAGCCCTTTGCACTTCTTCCTGCAGATCCTCTATTTCCACTCTGTCTCCCCAGGATAAATACTCTCTGGAGTCAGGTACTGACCGGGCATCCCCCAAGGCATCAGCCTCTTGACCACCCTGACTGGATGAAACAGGAGCTTCCACCCCAGGATCCAGCCCACCCCCTGAACCACTTTCTCCCTCTAATGTGGTAAGTTGAAAATAGGGGGTTACCTTTGCTGCTTCTTACACAGGCTGCACCGAGCCAGGAGCTTTAACTTCAGCTTTATCCTGATCACGGTCTGTTGTTTTGTCACCCGGAGATGTTGAAGCCAGGGCCTTTCCTGCATTTTCATCAGCAGTAGCACCACTCATCCTGGGAAGCTGATTATCATGGATCCTGGATGAAACTGGGCTTAGGCCCGGGCCATGCCCGGTAGGCAGGGGACTCTCCTGGAATGCTGCCCCAGGAGGCTCCATCAAGGCTGGGTTGGGCAAAAAACTCTACCCTGCAGGCTTCTGGAAATCAAAGCTGAAACAAACACCTCCTCTCTCCACAGCTGCTGGCACCAGTCATGATGATAGTAATCCCTCTACGTCATCTGCTAAAGTCTATGTTAAAGTGCAGTGTTTTTAAGTCAGGGAAATAAAAATGCAAAAATACACCTTTTACCTTGGTGAAGAAAAAAAGAGCTGTAATCCAGGCAAAGTTATCTGCAGAAAAAAATAAAATTGGCAAAATGCCACTCTACAAACGCAGTGGAAAGGAAAGAATGAGGCCTTCGCCTTTCTGTATGAGTTCTAGTTCTGCAACTGTCACAGAGGCATCTTCTTGTAAGGTCAGTCATGACCAAGCAAGACCTTGTCATTCAGACTCCAAAAGTGGTGTCCAAATAATTTTACGTATTACAGCCGAGCTGGAAGAAAACAGTATGGCATTAGAGGAAAATGTATTTTCTGATTCAGAAATGACAGAAATTGCCGAGGACAGTCTATCCACGAGTGCTATGTGTAATCCTGACCTGTTTGATAGTTTACCTATAAATAAGGCCCCTTTCAGCCCCTTTCAGCATTTCTCAGGATTTGTGCATGAACAGCCCAAGTGTAGCTGGTGATAAACCTATTGAGGATGCCACTTTGGAATTGCAACAGGATGAGGGGGATATTTGTGTAGCTGACGAGGGCGCTAAAGAGGATGGTGATGAGGATGATGTTGTTTGTGTAAGTTCTGCACCAGTGGAAGCAGTTCTTGCACGTGATAAGAAGAAGGTGATTGTCATGCCTGGGCATAAGACCAAAAAATCCACCTCTTATGTGTGGAATTATTTTTACCCAAATCCTGACAACAGTTGTTTAGCCATTTCTAGCTTTTGTAAAGCCACAGTCAGTAGAGGTAGGGACCTTAACCATCTAGGAACCTCATCCATGTTACGCCATTTGAAGTGAGTTCATGGCAAGCTGTTCAGAAAATCAGAAAATTATGCTAAAAAAATAATAACAAGCAGTTCATCATCAGCTAGGTCTCTTCTCTCAGCTAGATCCCAACATCTACAATCAACACCCACAACACCGTCCTCATCAATATCCTCAGTAGCCATCAGAGTTAGTCCTGCATCCAAGTTGCTAAAGCTAGATGACTCCTCCACTATTCTGGATTCCTCAGAAGAATTGTTGAGCGTTAGTTCCACTGCTGTTGCTGCTGCTGCTTCTGCTGTGGGTGAATCTTCATCCCAGAAGCAGAGCATGAAGAAGACTACTAGCAGTTTACAACAATTGACTGTTAAACAATCCTTTGCAAGAGGAAGCAAGTATGAAAGCTCTCACCCAGTCGCAAAGCGGATCACAGACTCCATGGTGACTATGCTAGTATTAGATCTGCATACAAAATCCACTATTAATGCAGCTTGTTTTAGACAATTACTTGAGGTCTTGTGTCCCCATTACCAAATTCCATCACAACACCATTTTACTAGAAAAGCTATTCCTCACCTTTACCAGAAGGTTCATAAAAATGATTGGCTACAAAATGCTATTCTAACCACTGTACACTTAATAACAGATATGTGGACAAGCGGAACTGGGCAAACTAAAGATTATATGACTGTGACAGCCAACTGGGTTTGTGATTCGTCTTCACCAGCAGGAACAGCAGCAGCATGTACCCAAGTACGTCATATTTTTGAGAGGCATTAAAAGAAATATCTGCGCTAAAAATTTAATAATCCATAAGGAAGTCGCATTCTCATGTATATAAAATAATTAATACATTTATTACTTAAAAAGTGCATTTGAAAAGCCACTCAATAAATAAAATAATTTAGAAACATATCAATGTACCATACATAAATAATAAAATAACATTGATGTCAGATAAAATGATTGACATCTATAATGAAATGATCAAATGTGCACATAAGTGAGTCCCATAATCATGGAGTATTGGCAAGAAAATATCATACAAATGCTAAGTATTGCTTATAATTCTGTTCATGATAAACGATGAATGACGTCTAGGCAGAAATTATGGACTAGTCACAGTGATAGTGCAAAAGGGAATGAAGGAAGTCCATAAGAGACACTGCAATCTGATAATGCCAAATAGAATTGTGTTGAAGTATACAATAAATTACCGATGGATTGGCTCAGTAGGATCTTGTGATAAAAAAAGCACTGTTAGAGACACTTTTTCTAATCCCTTCTTTTATTGCATATTGGCTGTATCCACTACCCTTGGGAATGCAGCTTATTGTCATTTAATCATCACCCATATTTAGCACCATTAGGGTCTGAGTTTAGAGTGTGACTCTGGTGGGTGCACACCACAGGTCTGCTCTCCATGGCGACACTCATACTGATTTTTTCCAATTTTCAGAGGCAGGCTACTCTGTGTATCACTGGCTTTACTAAGAGGCATATAGCTGACAATCTGTTACAAAAACTAAGAGATGTCATTGCAACATGGCTTATCCCGCTTGGACTCTCCTCAGGATATGTCATTTCTGATAACGCCACCAATATTGTGAGCACATTACGGCTGGGTGAATTCCATCACATTCCCTGTTTTGCTCACACAATAAACTTGGTGGTGCAGAGCTTTTTAAAACATGACAGGGACATGTAGGAGATGCTGTCTGTGGCCTGTGAAATATCTGGACATTTCCGGCATTCGGCAACAGCATGTAGGAGATTGCAGCAGCTTCAAGATCAATTTAATTTACCCAGCCACCAACTGAAGCAAGAAGTGGTGATAAGGTGGAATTCCAACCTGTATATGCTTCTGTGGATGGAGGAACAGCTAAAAGCCATCCAGGCTTACTCCACAAGCCATGACATTGGGAAAAAAGGGGGGATGTATTTTACTCAAGTGCAGTGGAGAATACTATCCGTGTTGTGCAAGGTGCTGAAACCATTCAAAGTAGTCACCTGTGAAATGAGTTCAGACACTGCTAGCTTCAGTCAAGTTCGCTTAATTAGACTTTTGAAAAAGCAGCTTGGGAAACTGAAGGAGGAGATTAAACAAGGCAATTATGCTAAGTATGTCGGACTTGTAGATCAAGTACTTTATTCGCTTCGCCTGGATCCAAGAGTTATCAAAATCTTGAAATCGGATCAGTACATTTTGGCGTTTGTACTTGACCCTAGGTTTAAGAGCTATGTCTTCTCTTTGTTTCCAACTGACCCAGATCTGAAGAGATGCAAGGAGCTCCTGGTGACCAAGTTGACAGGACGCTGTCTCCTTCTTGAGTTTCTCACTCAACTGCTGCTAGAAAAAACTTAGCTTTCCCAAGAGACCCAGGAATAATGCAGATGACTCGGCACAACATTTTGACATCTGGCCTGGTCTAAAAGAATTGACCAAAAAATGTGACACCTCTGCTGTAACTCCACCTGATCCTACTATCAACATCCAAAGGTGGAGGATTATTTTCACGACAGCATAGAAATAGACACATCAGACAGTCCCTTTACATACTGGGAGGATAAAAAGGGAAATTGGAGACCCATGTACCATCTCGCTTTGCACTGCCTAAGCTGTCCACCCTCCATTGTGTACTCGGAAAGAGTTTTCAGCACAGCCGGGAACCTTGTCAGCGATCGGCGTAGGAGGCTACTTCCTCAAAATGTGGAAAGGATGATGTTCATAAAAATTAACTTCAAGTTCAACGAGGAACGCCTTTCCTGTTACTTCTGTAATGGTGTATTCCAGCGGTGATGAAATAATAATATGTGAGGATGATGTGCAAACTGATGAAGGTGAGGATGAGGCTGAGGATGATGACAACAATATTTTGCCACAGTAGAGTTCATTAACTGTTACCTTAGGTGCCTTAAGCCCATTGTTAGCTTGTTTTTGTCCAAACAAACCAAGCACATTAGTCTGAAAAGTGGCACTCCTTGTCGCTGAAGTGCTTGGTTTGTTACAGTGTGCATGTCCTTTTTAAGATCCAATATAAGGGTGGGTGAGAGGGCACAAGGACAATTCCATCTTGCACCACTTTTCCTTTCAGTTACTGCTGTGTGCCAATGTTACCTACATGTGCTATATACTGTTGTGTGCTTGCAAAAATCTTAGATACCCATTGATGATGCAGATGACTCAGCACAATATTTTGACATCTGGGGGTAAATGTATGAATCTCCGGATGCTTCATCTCCGGCGTGCTCAGCCTCTTCAGCGCTTAAATTTAAAGCGGCGCTGCATTGTAAAGGGAAGTTTCCCTTTACAATGCAGCGCCGCTTTAAATTTAAGCGCTGAAGAGGCTGAACATGCCGGAGATGAAGAATCCGGAGATTCATACATTTACCCCCTGGTCTTGTCTACTGTAAAATAATTGACCAGAATTAGTGACACCTTTGCTGTAACTCCACCTGATCCTACTATCAAAAATCAAGATCCAAAGAATGGTGGAGGATTTTTTGTAATTATTTTGAACGTTATAAAGACAACAGTTTTATAAACAAAGAACAACGTTGCTTGCAAAAGTAATATAAGCATGGATGTCTAAATAGACATGTATTATGTATTACCTTATACTTTACTGCTGTTTCATCAGTATTGCACAAAGTATTTGTAATCTTCACTTTACGTCAAAGGTACCTAAGTACATTATAATTTTTTGGGAATTGGGGCTGATTCGAAGCTCAGTGATGAGCTTGCTTTTTGGTGTGAATTACAATGGCACTTTTTAGTGCATTGTCTGGCACCCTGGATTGGTCTGGGTCTGATAAAAGCACGCATCCCGGGGGGGGTCAGCGCTCATTGCCATGTATTAGCTGTAGAATTACCACAGTTATCCAAGAAATGGGTGAAACGATCAAATGAACCATAACTGATTTCATGATCCAAGGACAATTCCATCTTGCACCTCTTTTCTTTACAGACACTGCTGTGTGGCAATGTTTCCTAGATGTGCTAGGAACTTCCATATGTTTGAGTCATTGCTCTGTCGCTTAGCATCCAGTCAGGTCAATGCAGTCTTTGTTTGAAAGTGTATGAAAATAATATGATTACATCTGAGGTAGTCAAAATTGACTGCAAATGGCTTAAAATTAGTGTTATTGAGGTTAATAATAATGTAGGGGGAAAAAAAGCAAAAATATGTGATTTTCGCAGAAAAAATAGAGATTTTAGAAAAAAAATCGTGATCCAAAACCAAAACACGCAAGGGTGATTTTGCCAAAACCAAAACCAAAACACAAAGTTAACCCAGAACCAAAACCAAAACCAGAACACGGGGGTCAGTGAACATCTCTAGTATAAAGCTGTCAAGTATTTATGTGTTACATGAATAAACTGCCAGTATTTAACTTATGTGCAAAATAATAAACTAATTTGCACCACTTGCATTGTATCATGGTTTGTCCAGGATCAAGCTTACATCTTTTTTTTACTTTTTCTCTCCTTAATAACTCAGACACTAGGGAGTAAAACTATGAACCATTAAATTCTGCAGGGGAAATTTAAAGCGGTGATGGCTTTTAAAGGCAAATGTCATGTCAATGTCTTCTGCTTCAAATAGATATGAGTGAACCTGGTCATGAAAGTTTTGAGGCAGCAGGCCTGGATTAACCATCTGGAATTTCAGGCATTTGCTAGAAGGAATGCTGCTGATATGGGCAATGAAAGTCAGGTTTGAATTCAAACTAGTTGTAAATGTTGCTACTTTTGCATAGTTCATTTTAGTGTAAATTCTTCTTTTAAATAGTTTTGTCTGCAGGCATTCATATTAAAACTTCTTAAACAATATTTGCACTCTGTAGCACTTTGGCATTTCATTGCACTTTGTCACTTTGTCACTCTATCAAGAGTTTAATGTTAATGAAATCACCATTGCTCAAATATTCAGCGTAATGGGATTTGTTCACATGGAATAAATCCGATTTAGTAGCCACTGAATGGATATGGTTACATAAAAATCATGCTGTTCTTAAGCTCTTTATTCCCAAAATGCTCAAGCAGAGCCTTATATCACTTAATATGTAATGGCTGTGGAGGTACTAAAATGTATTTTAAACAAATGCCAAAAACCTAAAAAAAAAACTTGTAAAAATTCACTTTTCGAACATTGGTGATACTCAATGCATCGTCACAAAAGTGTTTACTCTTGTGAAAAGTTTAGCACCATAGATATTCACAGCACATAGATGAGTAACTAAAAACTTTGTCATTAATAAAGGTGTTATTATTAATATTATTAAATATTTTGCTATGGTAATTTCATATGCACTATCCATTATTTTTACTGTAAATTCAATTTCTTCTATTAATTTTATAATGAAAATAGATTTTCACAAATGTTTGGACGGTTTTTTTTAATGTAGCAAAATACATAATTTTATCCACACAATCAACTTTTCCCATTTTTTTTACCCACTGAATACTCCTTGTATTCTCAGCAGAGAGAATGGGAGCCACTGGAGCAGATTGATACATATTTTGGTATGGGGCCTCGTGATCATATGTTGTGCATCTCCTCACCCCCAACATAATTTGCCAAAAAGATTTGAAGTAACATCACACAAATAATTAAAACACTGATTTTTAAATACATCACGTAAAGGCTTCAGTAGTGTCACCAGAGCTGGATTAAGGCTTTGGGGGACCAAGGCACTTAAGACAGGGGTGCGTTATGGTCTAAAATTAAGAGCATAGTGCCATTTTTCAGAGAAAGAGTTATTTTCTAACCCAATTTTGAGTCACATGGATCTGAATATATTACACTACGAGGCCTCTTAATCTAAATTAAAAATGATGCTCCATTGATTATCTTAATTAATTACAGTTGTTCCAGGATGATTGCAATTTATAATAGTGCCCCCTTGATTATCTTAATTAAAAATAGTGCACCTTGATGATTGTAATTAATAAGTGTCCCCTAGATTATTTTAATTAATTATAGTGCCCTCTTAATGATTTTAGTTAATATTGCCCAAATGATGTTTGTAATTAATAATAGTGCCCCTAGATGATATACTACCTTAGGGTTTCTCTTTACTTTATATCCTTGTGCTGTATGAAGTAACCCCCAGCTCCCTTAAGCATCGGGTAGGTGACGTCATAACACTGCAAAGCTTAAGAGAGCCAGAAGTCTCTGCATACAGTTGGCTCCAGGACCTGGTGCTGCCAGTGCTGGTAAGAGAACAGGAGCTGCTGGCACCTGTTCCTGGACAGGTGTTGTGACATGGTAAACCCCAAGTCCAGGTACTGGTGCCCCTTAAACCAGCTCTGACTGTCACATAGAAATGAATAGAGACTGAAGTCTAACGATTAAAGATTGTGTAAACGTTAGTTCTTAGTAATTTCTAGGAGTTATTGCTTTAGTGATAAAGTGCTATGTGTAAAAGCCAATGTTTTAATCGCCTGTGTGTTGTTACCCTCAGAGTCTCCGATTTTGTGCTAATTACAGAATACACGCTACATGTTATTTTGATGTATTCATACAACTTTTGATATTTACCATTATTTTAACTATAGTTTGTGGTTGATAAATACGATATTCCACATGTTTTCTGTGATTTAAAAGAATTGTTTCTGACAGTTTTTCTCGTTTTCCAAAACCTTTTCTTGAATCCCTGTCACAACAATACCGTCCCTCATACTCTTTACTATCCCAGCTGGTTGTTCTTACTTTGTAGATCTGATATCACACCCTCTCTGGCTGATATACAGCACTGTGATGTGGGACACCTGTGAAAGTAAAGTGAGGCTAGAGAAGCACTGTGCAGAAAGTAGAAGCTCATTCCCTTTATGAATGTTTTACTGCCACATAAAACCACTTGGAAATGTGTGTCTGAGCAAGATGTAGTCATAGAATACTAAAGAGTAGCTGCAGCAGCTCCTTGCTCGCTCCCTCTTTTTCAAGAGTTTACAGCTATCAATCCATTAATCACTGGATGTACTTTTTACATTTGTCACTACAACAACTTTCCACAATCGTTGTCCCCTGGCCTATTCCATCTAGGTGATATTTTTTGCTCTCAAGCACAGCACTGACATTTTACCATTTACCTGAATTAACCTAGGCTCAATTGATAAAGTGATGCAAAGGCTTGATTATTTCAGTTAATTCTTTGAGCCCAACTGAAGAAAAAAGTCAGTTCTTACTTCAGGAGCAGACAAATCCAATATTAGATGAAATCTATTTGATTGACATCTCTGGGTTTCAAAATATTACTGTAAAAACTAGCTTTTTAAGTACTATGTGTTGAAGTGAATTTTACAGTGATTTTTTTCTGGACATATATATTGGAGTTTTTTTTAGTTCTTTATTTTAATTGGATTATATACGGCTATGCAAGAAATGTAGAGCTAAGAAAATATATTTTTAATACAGTTTGAACTAACTCAAATATATACTAAGAGTATATCTCAACTCTTAATATTTATAGTTACAAATGTAGTAGTAAAATCGGAAATGAAACCCATTTGCTGAGGGGGAATAACAGTGGCAGGAAGAGGTGACCCTGATAGAAAACTTCTATATGCTATAGCTATTATTGTATGATAGAGCTCAATTTCCTGTCCTGCGCTGAAGAGTAATCATTAATTGGAGTTCATTGCAGAACAAGAAACCAAGCTGCATCTGTTAATATTAGCACCAGCAGACATACGTTCTCGTCCGTCAGGCACTCCTCCTCCCCTTCTTGCAACTCCAACAATCCAGTCTAATGAAGCAGGGGGATATTGCACTAGTGTTACTTTAAAAGATCGTTGCTGTGAGCAATAATATGTATGTTTGCGTTTGTATTTTGTATTTACTTATTTATACTTTTTCTGTTTTTGCTTTTTGTTTTTCACTTTTTATTTCTTTCTCCAGTCAAGGAGATATTTTTAACTATTTCAGTGATACCACAAAAACCAAATAGGCAAGCACCATGTATTTTATGGCTCTAACTTCTACAGTTGGATTCATAATAGTTTATGTAAAATTCTGTCAGTGCCAATCTATTTCTAGTGCAGAGAGAATAGCACCATGTCTAGAATGTATAAGTATTAGAAAATATATAATTCTAGAGGAAGATCAATAGCTGCATGATGACTGTTTTTATTAACTAGAGTTCAACAAATCCATTTTTACCTTTCTTATGGGGTAACAAAAATTGTAGAATTTCCTTTCTCATTCAGAACAGAGGCTTCCCTTTCTCCTGAATTATTTAGCAATGGTAGTATCATGAATCAACTGATGTTAAAGGTGTTGTTAACATCATGAATTACTGCAACAAAGTTTATTACGATCCAAACATAACAATAGGTCTTGTTAAAGGACGGACTTTAAAAAACAACTATAAAAATCTTAATCTGCTGAATATGGTAAAGCTACTAATTGTAATGCACTATGGAAAGATCTAAAAAAATGTAAGAATTTACCTACACCCAGGATTTTTCACTGGGGAACTTTATATTGATAGAGATCTAGTTGCAACTCAATATGAAAATCAGTGGCTGTTTTGTACAATCCTCAAAACTTTAGTGTGAATGAACAACCAAATAAAAGTCTAATGAAACATTGCTTGGTGAACTGGGTGCCTGACAATTTCTGTTTTTTTCCCCCCACTAAAATGAAAGAAGATATGCAGAGTGCTAGCACTTTAGCATTTTAAGACATTTTATTTTTACTGTAAATAATATATTAGGATGTTGTCATCCTTCCATTCTTCCTGTTTTGTCAGTTACTAAAAAAACTCTTGTTTTTCATCATCCACTCTGGAAGCTTATTTACGACACTCAAAATTTGTTTTATTTGAAAAAAAAACTCCCATAGACTTCCCTCTTTGGCCCTCTATTTGATCTCATGTTGATCCATAACCCTGGCATCCTTTTCATCTGTTATAGATCCTTAGCAAAAAAATCCATTTAGGATGATGCAGTACAAGCTTGGTAAGAGCTCTCGCCACAAATGCGCTCTTAGCGGCAGTGCAGTTATATTTATAACAAGGAGAATTTTCCAAGATCTGAATTAAAGCACTGATAAGATAGCATTAACTTTCTTTCTGTTGGAGCATTACTTAAAGGACACAGTGCTTCTTTTGAAAGTGTAATAGACAATTTCTTATAGACAATCTACACTTGCATGCAGCTCATTTATGTTCTCAACAGGTTACAAAGTCAAGCCTAAAAAAATGTATGTTAATGGAGATGCTTGTTTATAAAAGAATATGGTAGTGGATATCTGTTTAAAGAAGAAGCTACTGTACAAAGCCAATACAGACTTTTGCTTTCAGGAAGGTAACTGAAATGTTATTTGTTTGTTGAGTATTTTACTTGGTGCTTTTAGCACTTTGTGCTTGCAGAACCATGCTTACCTTCCAAACTAATGTTCTATTTGAAGAAAATACTGAAGATCGGGACTATTCGAGTCCACAGTGGAAGAAATGATAACTTGAAAAGTAATTTACTATATTTGACTTGAAGCGCAATAAAAATATCAATAAATACTGCAATGCTCATTTATTTGTCATCTGCATCCAAAAGACTGTGAATTTAATATAGTGTCTTCCGATTCCTACACTTTATATTGCTGATCTGCAGGTCTTTCAATTTTCCTTTTAAGATGTAGCAAGGGAATGATACTATTCTAAAATAAAAAGTTTAGCCAGTGAATTTCCTCAAGGAAAGTTCACATAAACTGCTGCTGTGAATTGGTATTTATTTACTAGTTGACCTTAGCCTGTAAGGAGAGGGAGATGTGAAGCCAGATTTAGTGATAAAAATCACAAGTTTATAAAGAGGATATTACAAAAACAGCAAGGCAAGTTTTGGAATAGTCATTGGCCTATTAGAATGGGAGGCATGATTTGCCAAAGTGGAGAATGATATATAAATCTGTTTTCAATCACATTAATTAGATTAGATTATTCATCAATGATATTTGCTAGATATTAAAAAAAAAACCTAGAGGCCACTGCCATGGTTGGCTACTGTCATTATATTTATGAAGATTCATAAAATTAAAGTGTTGTCGCTGAAACAATAGACAGCATTCGCCATGAACAACTGAACTTGTCAATCATATACAACCACAAAATTATGTAAAGTGCTATTTTTGCTTCAACTGCTTACTTGCTGAAATAAAATGCTGTATGCAAAGTTTTAAAATTTTCCTCAGCATGGACTATGCTATTGTGACAACACCCTTCACTAACTCCACCAATCAAGAGAGTTCTTTCTTTCCCATTACTGAGTATGAGATCTGCACACTCCTCTCTATCTCTTAACCCTCAAAGTGTTGTCTCAACTACATTCCCTCCACATACTCCTCCACACCACCTCCAATGCTTACCTGCACCTAGTTCTGCTCTACAACCAATTCCTCTATTGATGGTGACTTTCATTTTTGTCATCTTACATGTGATCGTAACACCTATCTTCAAAAAACCATGTTGGCATTTATTTATGTAACAACTGGGACTCTCTGTCAAACTGAATGTTTTAAAATGTTGAAGAGAAGAGGGGCATGGCTTGGTATAGCATGTATTCTTCTGCTCTCCTTATTAATCCATCAAATCCATTCGTATTTCAGCTAGCTACTGCTGCCATATTTGCACTGATTTTGCACCTTGACATCCTTCAGGGTGTCACAATTTGCTACTTGTGTTGCGGCTCTGACTTTGCAGGCCCCCAGCTAGCTGCCTTATTGCTTACCCGAACATCCTGAGCCTGTTGCTACCGGTGGTGTAAATCAATCTGATAGTAGTCTGTTAGAAGCAGCCCCTATCTTACCTCTACATCCACTGGGCTGCAAATCTGGGCTCTTTCTGCGTTTTCACAATCTGACTAGAACCTGCGTACAGAGGGTTTCTCCCTGCTGGGACCCTCCGTGGATCTCCAGCGCCTGTGTGACCAATGACACGCTACACCTATCATTTGGTGGGAGTCCTCCAAGTCGCAGCTCTCATCTTCAATCAACACGGCTGCAAACTTAATACACCAGCTGCCTTCTCTACAATTTGGTCACAGTTGGATGAAATCCTATGAGCTTGTAATTAGAGATGAGCGCACTCGGATTTCCTGAATCCGAGCCCACCCGAACGTTTCCGATCCGAGTCGGATCCGAGACAGATCCGGGTATTGGCGCCAAATGAAAACCTGAAACCGAGGCTCGGAGTCATAATCACGTTGTCGGATCTCGCGATACTCGGATCCTATAAATTCCTCGCTAGTCGCCGCCATCTTCACTCGGGTATTGATCAGGGTAGAGGGAGGGTGTGTTAGGTGGTCCTCTGTTCTGGTAGATCTCGTGCTGTGCTGTTTAGTTCTGTGCTGTGCTGTGTTCTGCAGTATCAGTCCAGTGGTGCTGTGTGCTGTGCTCTGTCAATTTTGAGTTCAGTGGTGCTGCTGGGTCCTGTGCTGTGTCCTGTTCAGTCCAGTGGTGCTGTGTCCTGTGCTCGGTGCTTCTAAGGGCATAGTTCTTTATTTCCCCATTATTCCCAAGTGTTTAAAATTTTTTTAAAAAGTTATAAAAAAAAATACCCAAATTTTTTTTTAAAAAAAATTAATTGCAACAAAATTTGCAAAATCAATCCTGCAGTATAAGCCCATTGGTACTGCAATATTACCAAGTTCACACATTCTGCAGTATCTTGTGCTACATATAATGGAGACTAAAAATTTGGAGGATAAAGTAGGGAAAGATCAAGACCCACTTCCTCCTAATGCTGAAGCTGCTGCCACTAGTCATGACATGGACGATGAAATGCCATCAACGTTGTCTTCCAAGCCCGATGCCCAATCTCCTAGTACAGGGCATGTAAAATCCAAAATGCCCAATTTAAGTAAAAGTAGCAAAAAGAGAAACTTAAAATCATCTGCGGAGAAACGTAAAGTTGCCAATATGCCATTTACGACACGGAGTGGCAAGAAAAGGCTTAGGCCCTGGCCCATGTTCATGACTAGTGGTTCAGCTTCACTCAAGGATCTTAGCCCTCCTCCTCCTCCCTCCCCTACAAAAAATTGAAGAGAGTTATGCTGTCAGCAACAAAACAGCAAACAACTCTGCCTTCTAAAGAGAAATTATCACAAATCCCCAAGGCGAGTCCAAGGGTGTTGGTGGTTGTCAAGCCTGACCTTCCCATCACTGTACGGGAAGAGGTGGCTCGGGAGGAGGCTATTGATAATGTAGCTGGCGCTGTGGAGGAACTTGATGAAGAGGATGGTGATGTGGTTATTGAAAATGAGGCACCAGGGGGGGAAACAGCTGATGTCCATGGGATGAAAAAGCCCATCGTCATGCCTGGTCAGAAGACCAAAAAATGCACCTCTTCGGTCTGGAGTTATTTTTATCCAAATCCGGACAACCAATGTATGGCCATATGTAGCTTATGTAAACCTCAAATAAGCAGGGGTAAGGATCTTGCCCACCTAGGGACATCCATCCTTATACGTCACCTGAATAACCTTCATAGTTCAGTGGTTAGTTCAGGAACTGGGGCTAGGACCGTCATCGGTACAGGGACACCTAAATCCCGTGGTCCAGTTGGATACACACCAGCAACACCCTCCTCGTCAACTTCCTCCACAATCTCGATCAGATTCAGTCCTGCAGCCCAAGTCAGCAGCCAGACTGAGTCCTCTTCAATACGGGATTCATCCGAGGAATCCTGCAGCGGTACGCCTACTACAGCCACTGCTGCTGTTGCTGCTGTTAGTCGGTCATCTTCCCAGAGGGGAAGTCGTAAGACCGCTAAGTCTTTCACAAAACAATTGAACGTCCAACAGTCGTTTGCCATGACCACAAAATACGATAGTAGTCACCCTATTGCAAAGCGTATAACTGCGGCTGTACCTGCAATGTTGATGTTAGACGTGCGCCCGGTGTCCGCCATCAGTGGAGTGGGATTTAGAGGGTTGATGGAGGTATTGTGTTCCCGATACCAAATCCCGTCGAGATTCCACTTCACTAGGCAGGCGATACCAAAAATGTACAGAGAAGTACGATCAAGTGTCCTCAGTGCTCTAAAAAATGCGGTTGTACCCACTGTCCACTTAACCACGGACATGTGGACAAGTGGTTCTGGGCAAACGAAGGACTATATGACTGTGACAGCCCACTGGGTAGATGCATCCCCTTCCGCAGCAACAGCAACAGCTGCATCAGTAGCAGCATCTACAAAATGGCTGCTCGTGCAAAGGCAGGCAACATTGTGTATTACAGGCTTTAATAAGAGGCACAACGCTGACAACATATTAGAGAAACTGAGGGAAATTATCTCCCAGTGGCTTACCCCACTTAGACTCTCATGGGGATTTGTGGTGTCAGACAATGCCAGTAACACTGTGCGGGCATTAAATATGGACAATTTCCAGCTCGTCCCATGTTTTGCCCACACCATTAATTTGGTGGTGCAGCATTACCTCAAGAGTGACAGGGGTGTGCAGGAGATGCTTGCGGTGGCGCGCAAAATTGCTGGACACTTTCGGCATTCAGCCAGTGCCTACCGCAGACTAGAGGCACATCAAAAAAGCATGAACCTGCCCTGCCATCACCTCAAACAAGAGGTTGTGACGCGCTGGAACTCCACCCACTATATGCTGCAGAGGATGGAGGAGCAGCAAAAGGCCATTCAGGCTTACACAGCCACCTACGACATAGGCAAAGGAGTGGGAATGCGCCTTAGTCAAGCGCAGTGGAGACTGATTTCCGTGTTGTGCAAGGTTCTCCAGCCGTTTGAATTTGCCACACGAGAAGTCAGTTCCGACACTGCCAGCTTGAGTCAGATCATTCCCCTGATTAGGCTGTTGCAGAAGCAGCTGGAGAAAGTGAGGGAGGAGCTGGTAAACCATTGCGATTCCACCAAGCATGTAGCTCTTGTGGATGTAGCCCTTCGTACACTTTGCCAGGATCCGAGGGTGGTCACTCTTTTAAAGTCAGAGGAATAAATTCTGGCCACCGTGCTCGATCCTCGGTTTAAAGCGTATGGTGTGTCTCTGTTTCCGGAGGACACAAGTCTACAGCGGTGCACAGACCTGCTGGTCAGGAGATTGTCCTCTGAAGAGGACCGTGACATGCCAACAGCTCCACCCTCATTTTCTTCCACATCTATGGCTGCGAGGAAAAAGCTCAGTTTTCCTAAAAGAGCCGCTGGCGGGGATGCTGATAACATCTGGTCCGGACTGAAGGACCTGCCAACCATTGCAGACATGTCTACTATCGCTGCATTGGATGCTGTCACAATTGAAAAAATGGTGGAGGATTATTTTGCTGACACCATCCAAATAGACATGTCAGACAGTCCATATTGTTACTGGCAGGAAAAAAAGGCAGTTTGGAAGCCCCTGTACAAACTGGCTCTATTTTACCTGAGTTGTCCCCCTTCCAGTGTGTACTCGGAAAGAGTTTTTAGTGCAGCGGGGAACCTGGTCAGTGAGCGGCGAAGGAGGTTGCTTCCTCACAACGTTGAAAAAATGATGTTTATAAAAATGAATAATCAATTCCTCAATGAAGTACAGCACTGCCCTCCAGATAGTACAGAGGGACCTGTGGTTGTGGAGTCCAGCGGGGACGAATTGATAATGTGTGAGGAGGAGGAAGTACACACTGTAGGGGGAGAGGAATCAGAGGTTGAGGATGAGGACGACATCTTGCCTCAGTAGAGCCTGTTTATTTTGTACAGGGAGAGATGAATAGCTTTTTTGGTGTGGGGGCCCAAACAAACCAATCATTTCAGCCACAGTTGTTTGGTAGGCCTTGTCGCTGAAATGATTGGTTTGTCAAAGTGTGCATGTCCTATTTCAACAACATAAGGGTGGGTTGGAGGGTCCAAGGACACTTCCATCTTGCAACTCTTTTTTTGGCATTATGTGACCATTCAACAGTCGTTTGCCATGTTCAAAAAGTAAAACAAAATGTCAACAAATTCAAAAAATTAAACCAAAAGTAAAATGCCCTGTCATTATTTAAAACAAGAGGTATTGACGTGCTAGAATTACTGTCGTGTTATATGTTATAAACACTACACTTGGAAGTTGGAGGAGGTATTGTGGCCCTGGTACCAAATTTAGTATCGGGGCCACTCCACTATGCAGTCCAGATAGAGGTGTATCAGATATTAAACAATGTTGACTGTTGCTGCAAAATTTTTAAATAATATTGTGGGGAACACTACACTATGCATTCCATAACCTTTTTTTTTGGAATTCAGACCCGTGGAGGGTTTTTTAATTATATTGTAGGGACCACTCCTCTACGCAGTCCAGATAAATTTTTTGATGCGATTCAGACCAGTTCAGGGTTTTTAAATTATATTGTGGTGACCCACTCCTCTACGCAGTCCAGATACATTTTTTGGTGCGATTAAGACTAGTTCAGGGTTTTTAAATTATATTGTGGTGACCACTCCTCTAGCAGTCCAGATACATTTTTTGGTGCGATTAAGACCAGTTCAGGGTTTTTAAATTATATTGTGGTGACCACTCCTCTACGCAGTCCAGGTACATTTTTTGGTGCGATTCAGACCAGTTCAGGGTTTTTAAATTATATTGTGGTGACCACTCCTCTACGCAGTCCAGGTACATTTTTTGGTGCGATTCAGACCAGTTGATGGTTTTCTTATTATATTGTGGGGACCACTCCACTACCCAGTCCAGAAAGATACCTCGTTGCAACGTTTTGGTCTAATAACAATATTGTGAGTTGTTCAGAATACACTGTAAATTAGTGGAAATGATTGGTATTGAATGTTATTGAGGTTAATAATTGCGTAGGAGTGAAAATAAGCCCAAAAACTTGATTTTTGAACTTTTTATGCTTTTTTCAAAAAAAATCCAAATCCAAAACCTTAAATCCGAACCAAAACCTTTCGGCAGGTGTTTTGCGAAACAAATCCGAACCCAAAACCTCAAGCAAATCCGAATCCAAAAGACAAAACACGAGACACCAAAAGTCGCCGGTGCATATCCCTACTTGTAATCCACTAGCTGTTGCCTGATCTGCTGGACACCCCTTGTTGACTGTCTGGATCCCATCAGTCCATAACTTCCACTTGGATGACAGTGAGTACTGAGTAACAGGCTATTTTCTTTATACAATGATTTTACCAACTACTTTCCTGTCAATTATGGAGTGCTTCTATCACTATTTATAATGTCTATGGACTGTTCATCAGCACCTCATTAGTGTTTATGTGCCAGCCCTGGACTTGAGTCACCTACTACAGGCTACAGCCCTATCCTGCACCTGGGATTGTGCAACCCTGCTATTTCTACTGACAGTTGCCGGAAAAGTAACAACTGGACTGCCTTAAAAAACATCTACATCTCTCTGGGACTGTAGCTATTTTGGTGGTTTATTAGTACTTATCACTTGTTAGCGGTGCCTGAAATGTAGCAACTCAGCTGCGGTAGATGGTGTTGCTGTACTTTTTTCCTCATTTTCTGTCATCATGGGGTAAAGTTGACAGGTCGCTGAAACCAAACTTGAGCAATACGCTCACCAACCGCTGGCTACCATTGGTAAGGATGGTCCTTTATTTTCCCACATCTCCAGGCCCTCTACTGACACTAATAAACCAGGAGGTCCAGGAGGACCCTCCATCTCCCCAACAATTGTTACAAGAAATTACTGCTTCAGAAAAATTGTAAAAGTGCAGTTCAACCTCTCTCTGATCAGATATGACCTGCAGAAAATGCGTGAAAGAGTAGGAGAAGCTTAGCACCGTATCTCTAAATTAAACGACTCTACTGCCTCTCTCAAAGGGGAGCTAACTATCATGACTGATCAAATTAATCAACGTAACTTAAGATGTCTGACTTGAAAGGACCATTGAGGCACAATAACCTTAGATTCCATGATCTTCCAGAATGCACAGAAGGCGCTAACCCTGAACTGTTTCTGGAATCCTGGCTCGTTAATGTGTTTGGAAAGTAGGTCTTTATCCTTCATTTTGCGGTGGAGAGGGGAGCATTGCCTTAGACCTCAGGCACCGCATCCTGGTGCACCACCACATACTATTATCATTAAGCTTCTACATTTTAAAGATCAGCATGCTGTCCTTAAGTTGGTGCAGCAACATGGTCCCTTCAATTTTGAAAGCCACACTATCTTTGTGTTTCCGAACTTTACATAAATCAAGTTCCCAGTTTGTCCATGTTAAATGCAAACTACGTGACTTGCACATGCCATAATATTTGTTGTTCCCAGCTACACTACATGTGGAGGTGAATGGACGACATCACACCTTCTTCTCTCCTAGGTAGGCAATGGAGTGAATGAAATGGCACCAGCTGTTTGTATGCAAACTAATAAGGGAAGGGTTCCCACTAAATATAGCTAAGATTGTGCAGTCCCTCTACTTTGTATTTACTTTTTCTATAGTTCTAGTTAAAAAGGGTTTTTAGGGACTTAAGTATATCTTAGTTGGGAATTTTAAAGGTATGTGGGGTGCATGTGGTGCTTGGGCATTTGGTTTTCTTTATCTATAGTTTCAGGTAAGGGAGATAGTTGGGTATGGGTGGTATTCAAGTTAGATTTGAATGGTATCATGCTGATTTTTTACACATTTGCTTCAGCGGATGATTGTTAATTTTTCCCTTTTTACGATTCTTGCGGTTATAACCTGTCCTAGTATGGCAATTATGTCTTCAAGAAAACAGCAACTTTTATAGAGCTCTCACTGACTTTTCTGGTGGTGTGCTTGGGTGACTTTAAAGATGTCCTCAATGTGGGCCTTGATAGGTTATGTGACGTACATTTTCCCTCCTGCCCACCCCGTTCTCCAACCTAATAGATGAGATGGGCCTTGATATTTGAAAGCTTAGATATCCACATGTGCAGCAATCTTTGTACCACTTCACTACAAACCACTCATTATCTCGGATAGATTTAATTTTGCCCTCCTATATCTTCCCAAAGCAATATCAGATCACTCCCTTGTGTTGATGTTTATTTAGATGACTAGTGAGAGGGGTATCCGATTCTGGAATTAAATCCTACTTGGCTTAATTTTAAGGGGGCTGGGACATATTTGATTTACATGTATGAGAGGTTTGTTTTAGTTAAAATGGTGTGACATCTTCCCAGGCCATCCTCTGGGATGCCTTTAAGGCCCTTCTTAAAGGGACCCTTATGAAATGCGTTTCTAGCATCAAAAGCTTCAACAGGAAAACAAAATCCAATTTAAAACAGCAATGCAGGGATTTAGAATGCTTATATCTTCACTTACATGCTAGTGAAGATAGAATTATTGGGCTGCATGCGCAGCTTAATTGGAGAGACCACCTTTTTGATAAGTCCAAGCATCGCTTCTTTTTTTCTGAACATCTGAACTACTCTCAGGTGATTATGGGAGGGAGTTATTTGGCAAGTTTGGCCAGGGGTGAATTGCCCAGTAGGACCATAACAGGATATATAATAATCAGTGAATAAAACTTTTCAGGGGCAGTGATATCGCCCAAGCATTTTTTTCATTATTATAGGGATCTCTACGCTTGTAAAGTGACTTACACTCCCACTCAACTCACTTCCTACCTCAATATCATTAAATTGCCCAGACTTTCCCAAGATTCTGTGGTTTTGAATGTGCTCCTTACTGCTGAAGAGATAAATGTGGCCATAGCTTACTTTCCAGAGAACAAAGCTCAGAGGGTAGATGGCATAAGTAATTACAGTATAAGTTGTATTGAAAATGTATAAGAAAATCAGAGATTTGCTTGTTCCGCAATTATTGGACAATTTCACTTCGATTTAACTACTGGATCTGGGCCACCTTCCATGTAGGAGGCGCCTATAATTGTTCTTCCCAAGCCTGGGAAAGATTTACTTTATCTGGAATCCTGTCACCCTATCTCCCTTTTGTGTACAGATGTGAAGATATTGGCCAAAATCCTTTCCGTTTGACTAAATTCTGTGATTACCCAAATAGTTCACTGTGACAAAACGAGGTTTATGCCCCTCCACAACTACTACCTCTAATTTGCGCTGGGTCCCCTCGATTTCACACCAACCACCACTAGGCTGTGCCAGCTAGGGCTGGTGACATTGTAGCAGGGGAACCCGCAGCATGAAGTCCCCAAGCCATAATGACACACAGCCCCAGGTTGGTCAGCACATAGCTGGATTTCCAAGGGAGTTGGGGTCTGCAAAAAAATGTGGGTACCCTCCCTAAGTTTACCCAGCCCCGTGTTGAAAGCACTAGGGCTCTTCCCACACCTCTAGGGAGAAGGTGTGGGGTGATAAACTAGTTAATAAGTAGAATAAACTATTTTGAGTTGGTTCACTACAGGTCTCAGCAAGCCCAGGCTGCCATGAACAGATTATAGCCTATGGCTGGTAGGGCATGCTGGCACTTGTGGAACCAGAAGTATCAGCATGCCCTGACACCCAGTGCCTGCTGGACCCTGTAGTGCACCAAATAAAAAAATAAATAATACCACTCTCTTTTTAACCACATTATTAATTTAAAAAATATACATTTATACTTACCAACTCAGTTCTTCATCTGTATGATCCAATCTTCTAAGCTTTTAATCCATATGGCATTAAAAAGAAAAAAAGAAAGTCCAAGGAGTAAATGTATGAACGTGCGGGTTCTTCAACACCCGCGTGTTCAGCGTATTCGGCGATTAAATTTCAAGCGGCACTGCATTGTAAAGGGAAGTTTCCTTTTACAATGCAGCGCCGCTTGAAATTTAATCGCCGAACACGCGGGTGTTGAAGAACCCGCACGTTCATACATTTACCCCCAAGTGTGACGGAAAAAAAATATTGTCATGCAGCTTGATCTCCAAAATTATCCTCCGGAACATGCTTGACAAACCGAAAAAATTGAGCACAACGACACCAAACTACTTCCTTACTGAAAGAAGTCCCGCCACATAATAAAATCTGGCAGGTCTATTTAAAACCTGGGGTTTTTCCACGCTGTCAGATTCACCCGAAGACCCCAGGTTATAATAGACAATGACTAGCCAAGGCCTTCAACTAGGTGAAGTGGGACTACTTATGGAGGGTATTTCACCGATTTGGGATGGTGGGTGGCTTTATTAAGTGGGTTCAATTATTATATTTCGCTCCTGCAGTGAGAGTTTGTGCCACTGGCCACACCCCTACCCCGTTTAATCTGGGTTAGTGTACTAGACAGGGTTGTCCCTTATCCCCTGCATAATTGAGCTCCCTGAGGTTTGACCAGGGACACTATAGCCCTCTATGCTAATGATATGCTCCTATTCTTATCTGAAACTTATGCTTCTCTGGATCATCTACTTCAAACAATTAATGGCTTTGGTCAGTTTTCGGGTCTGATTGTTAACTGGGAAAAATCAAATATTTTTCCATTACATGGTATTATTCCCCCTTCGAGTTCACCACAGTACTGCCTGCTGTGGACAATGCGCTTTAAATACCTTGGTGTGTGGATATCCCATTCCACTGCAACTTTTATTTCCTTGAATCTTGATCCCTCGTGGACTATTTCAAATTGAACTCACACACCGGGAAAAAGCTTCACCTCACTGTATTAGGCAGGATTAATTAATTTATTAAAAATGATCATCCAGCACAAATTCCTTTATATTCTACAACACTCATCTCTCTAATAGTGTTTTAGAGTGTATCAATAGGCTTGTTTCCTCATTTGTGAGGGGGGATAGGAGAGTTTGGCCCTCCTGAACCTTAGATTATATTATGCAGCACTACTGATGCACTTGATTGAAAGAATGATTGCCACACTCCATAATGCTTTATTTGGTTGCCTGGGGGAGCAAGCATGGTCCTCCTTGTCTCCGACTGCATTGCAGGTCTTATTGTTGGGAAAACGTGCTAGAAAAGGTTTCCCCAATTATTAGACAATTTGTGGGTGTGATCGCTCTACTCCACTTTGGTGCAATTCCACTCTACCTGAACTTGCTAAACAGCAGGATTATAACATATGGCAGAGGTATGAGATTAATACTATAGGCCAATTGTATCAAGGTGGCTGTTTAAAATTCTTTGCACTGTTGTCGCAGGAATTTAAGGTTCCTATTTCCACTTTTTTATTTTTACCTCCAACTACAGCATGTCCTTACCTCACAATTCTCTCCTTCCCCACTGCTGATTCAGATATCTCCACTTAAGCTCCTGTTGTCCACAGTGGGTAATCGCAAAAACATGTCGGTCTTGTACTCTATCCTGAACTTGGAGCTGACCCCCAATGGATTAGACACACTTTGGTGCAAATGGGAGAATGATTTGCGGCTTCTCTATGATAAGGAATTAATTCATATGCTTAACAGCCTCAGAGATGCGTCATGCCTCTGATACCAACAAACCCTTTTTTTATTCTCCATAGGGTCTATCACTCTCCAATTGGTTTGTTTCACAAGGGTAGGAAAATCAAATTATCATGCCCAAAATGCGATTTCAGTGGAAGTGACTTCTGATATATGTTGTGGGAGCGTCGGGTGATCCACAATTTCTGGTCAGAGGTCTGGGATTGTGCCCTCAATATTGTACCTACTGCCCCCTCTGAATGCCAAATAGTGTCTTTGTAATACTCCTGTTCCTCAGCTAACCTGGTAATCCTGGGATCCTATTTTAACTGTCTCTCTGGACTTACCATTTACTGCATCTCATTCTTACCTGTGTGACCTGTGTTTAAAATAAAACCACTTTGTTTCATTCACATTACTCTACGTATATATTGGGAATCCTGACAGTCTTTATAGTATTTCACTTGAAGATATTACTAACAAGTTTACATATAAATATATACTTAATCTTATAACTTTAGCCAAGGTTATAATGGCTCGAACTTGGCTTGCCCCTGACCCACCTGTTTTCCATAAGTGAAGAGCACTAGTCAATGACACAATGCTACATGAGAGATATATGTAAACCCGTAGAAATGTCAAGAATAAATATCATAACATTTGGACTCGATGGTACAGCTTGAGGGACAGAGCATGTTCAGGTGATCTGGTAACCATTGACTAGATTAATTGTTGTTGTGATGGTAATAGGGCTTCCTAGTCGACCTTATCCTCTGCGCCACTTTTAAATCTGAGTGCGATACCTACATACTTTGGTTCACACAGTGGTCTTTTAATATTCTGTGTGTTATGTAAATCTCCATTTGTTTTCATTGTGAGAACATCTATGTTTGTTGTTCTATGCCATACTACACATTTCTGGTTCTATTTGGGTTCCATACTTAATAATATGTTGTCTTTGTTTGATGGGGTTTGAAGGATTAATGAGGTAGTTGTAGTTTTATGTTATATTTTGCTTTCTTTTTTGTTTTAAAAAACTTCAACAAAAATGTATCTGATTTAAAAAAAAGGTTGTATTGAAGCATGCCTATTAAAAACATCTAAGATGCTGCGGGTCTTATAAATGACAGAAGATACAAATTGTGTTACACTCCAATAATCAATGAGATGAGTTATTAATAAGATCTAAGGCATTATTATCATTTAATATTAATATTACTATTGTTATTATTATTATTATTATTATTATTATTATTATTATTAATATTACTAACGATATTTCCTGCAACAGGAAAAGTGAGAGGAAGGAGATCGAGGGAGGAGGTGGGATAAATATAAAGAGGATTGACATGACAATGTGTCACGGTTTGGTAATCTGGATTTGTGGATCTGCCTAACTTGGCGCTACACCCAGAAGGGCGCGGAGTCTAAAGGACAGATAGTCTTCACCAGTGACCAGTGGGCTTAGCGGCGTCCGCCCGCAGGTCGCGGCCCCTAGCAGGAGTGTAAGGCGAGACCCTAGGGGAGTAAATAGTACAGATGTTACAGGGAGACACAGTGAAGGCAAATGGAGCGTGAGCTCTTTGGCCAGCAGGCAAATGGAGTCAATAGAGCGTAAGCTCTTCATCCCAATGGCAGAGTAAAGACAGATATATGGTGGGCAATTCAGCCAGCAGGGTAATGAAGACAAGTGCAGCTTGAGCAGTGCAAGCCGTACTGAAGTAACACAAGGAAGATAAGCGCAGCTTGAGAAATTCAGTCCATAGTACAGCAGCGCTACAGGGATAGGTGCAGCAAGAACAGTCCACCAGCACGGTAACGGAGGCAGGTGCAGCTTGAGCAATTGAGCCCGTAATATAGCAGCACAGCGGAGACAGGTGCAGCATGAACAGTCCAGCCAGCAAGGTAACGGAGACAGGTGCAGCTTGAGCAGTTCAGCCAGTAGTATAGCCGCACAGTGGAGACAGGTGCAGCGTGAACAGTCCAGCTAGCAAATTAGCAGGTGCAAGTGCAGCTTGAGCTGTTGAGCCCGTAGTATAGGCGCACAGCCGAGACAGGTGCAGCGTGAACGGTCCAGCCAGCAGGGTAACGAAGGCAGGTGCAGCTTGAGCAGTTGAGCCCGTAGTATAGCCGCTCAGTGAAGACAGGTGCAGCGTGGATAGTCCAGCCAATAAGGGAATGGATGCAGATGCAGCTTGAGCAGTTGAGCCCGTAGTCCAGCCGCACAGCGGAGACAGGTGCAGCGTGGATAGTCCAGCCATCAAGATAAAGGATGCAGATGCAGCTTGAGCAGTTGAGCCCGTAGTACAGCCACATAGCGGAGACAGGTGCAGCGTGAACAGTCCAGCCAGCAAGGTAACGGATGCAGATGCAGCTTGAGCAGTTGAGCCTGTAGTCCAGCCACACAGCGGAGACAGGTGCAGCGTGGATAGTCCAGCCATCAAGATAAAGGATGCAGATGCAGCTTGAGCAGTTGAGCCCATAGTACAGCCGCATAGCGGAGACAGGTGCAGCGTGAACAGTCCAGCCAGCAAGGTAACGGATGCAGATGCAGCTTGAGCAGTTGAGCCTGTAGTGTAGCTGCACAGCGGAGACAGGAGCAGCGTGAACAGTCCAGCCAACAAGGTAACGGGGAACAAGGAGGCGCTGAGGATCCAAAGTAAGCGCACAGGAGACAGACGAAGTCTAATCAGGCAGGAAACTTGATCAACAGGCACTGAGGAGAAGGGGGAAGTGCCTTTTCAAGTTTGGAGCCAAAGCTAGTAGCCAATAAGAAACATGCAGAGAACACTAAGGTTAATTTGTGCGCATGCGCAGAACCAAATCCGAAAAGCCAGCAGCTGAAGCATGAGTATATGAGGAACAGGTTAGCGTGTCGGTCTTCGTTTATGGAAGCCGAATGAGCGCCGTGTGACAATACCCCCCCTTTAAGGGTGGGCACCGCACACAATGCCATAACTATCTTAGACAGAGTGAGCCTCTTGGAGCCCCCAAGCAAAGCATGAGGAAAGAAGATGTCAACATTGCAACAATAAGATGATTACCAAGCTTACATAAAGCTGCACTACCGCCTACACATTACATTTTGCTAATCCCCTCCCTTGCATAGTTCGAGCTCGAAGGACCACAGCAGGATGGAAGGACATTTTGATGGAGTCTCAGTGCCCAGGAGAAAAAAAACATGAATTTATGCAGTTTTAGCCTTGTTTTATTCCAACACTACTGGGGGGACCTTCGCATCTCTACCATACCACCGGGCCTGTAGAATACTTCCTTACACTATTTTTGGGGTGCCAATCATCTGCTACATTACAACTTGGCATCACAAACAGGATCTACTAAGAGTCCAAAGCAAGTCACCCACCCTGTCTGAAACAAGATGTCACAAAAAAAAAAAAGTGGCTGATCATGTAGTGCCACAGGAATAAAAAATTGCACCACCAGCAGATGATCCCTCACAGGGAATGAGAGAGAGTCCAACCATGGCTGCCAGGCCACCTATAACTATGCCATATTACTTTGGGGCTCCATGACTCCCCAGCTTTTCCGGTGACTCACATCAAGTTGGTGCCAGTTCACTCTCGGAGTTCCAGAGCAAAATGTATTCAATGTTCCATTTAAATCCACTACTGGAACAGATGAATATTGAGATTCTAGTAGAGCAATTGAAGGGATCTGCCTTGAAGGAAGTTGAGAGATGACCATCAAGGATAAAGAAAATGTAGATCAAATTTTGAAAAAGTTAGCCACCATCTTTAAAACACGAACTGTGTCTGAACGTAAGATGCATTTTTCTGCCAGAAGGCAACAGCCAGGCGAAACCAATGAGGAAGTTTGTGCTCAGTCTTTGTCCTAAGGAACATTCAGAGTTATGATCCCACTGAAGTTAGACAGGTGGACAATACTTTAATAAACCAATTCATTGAAGGAGCATGTGGAGAAACCCCAAAGGTTCAACTGTGTATGCTTAGACGGCAAGGTCCAACAAGCATCTTCTCTAAATTTAAGGAAACCACCATCCAAATCTTGGGTTCTTATCCATGTAAAGAAATTATTCTGGTAGGAAAACCGAGATATAAAGAAAAAAGCAACCTGGCTGAACCCAGTCAAACGAAGGAAACACTCCTTGACTTGATCCAAGAAATTACCAGCCAAAGGACCCAAACTGTTATGCTGGATCCAGTCAGCACCCTAACGGGACAAATGGTTGACCTTCTTCATGAAGTCGGCATCATAGGCAGGGAGTTGCAACATGTCAAGAGTCAACAGGCACAACACAAAGAAATGAGTGAGTGGCGCCCGGAGAAATGGCAACTCTATAATAATCGTCAAGATCGCCCCAGGTATAATAGAAAACTGTCCCCTGACCAGTTTGATGGACAAGGAACACCCATTTGCCAGTGCTGCAATAGGAGTGGGCACGTAGAGCAAAACTGCTGATCAAACAAGCCTTTAAACTGTGAAGCCCGAGGCAGAGGATCAACCCTCTGGAAGAGCCACGTCACACAAGGGGAGTGGTGGCCCTGATTCGTCGGTCACTGCCACATTTTCTTTCAAATTAATGGGATCAACATTGCTGCTCTCTTGGATATAGGCTCACGACAATACAATTGGAGAAATTCAATCAACATTGGAGGGAGAACGAACTGACCTGCCGCCTCCTGTGTGGCTGAACTTGCTGGCTGGCAACGGTCTTAGCCTTGATTTCCAGGGTTATTGGGAAGCTGATTTGAAGATAGGACAGACTAATTTGCAAAAACAAGGGTGTATTAGTACAGACATCCGGAATGACAGGATATCTCCAGTGATATTTGGAATGAAAGTCCTGCAGAACTGTACTGATGAATTGGTTACGACTTTGAAGGCAGAATTACAGACCATTGCACTGCCAGACCGGTGTGCCCACCAACAAACAATTTGATTCCTACAAGGGCAAAAGAAGTTTGTACAGGCAGATGGAGAAGTGGGAAAGGCTAGTATTGCCAACCAAAGGTTAGTGGTACTGAAGCTGAATTCAGAAACTGATCTGGTGCAAGGCCAGGATTGGGCCTAGTGGTCGGAACTAGAAGGCAATTGTTGAACTCTGCAAGGCAATACTTTGGACACATTGTCAGCTTAGAAGGAGTGACACCAGACCTAGAGAATATAAAGGCCGTAAGAGATTGGCCTGTGCCCAGAACCGTGAAAGATGTCCGAAGCTTCCTCAGATTTATAGGATAATATAGGAGGTTTGTGGGGAATTTTGCCAAGGTAGCAGCTCCTTTGCCCAGAGGGTTGGGTGCAATCTTAGCACAAGTGCAGGATCGGAGAGAGAGAAAGGTGAGTTAGAGAAGTCTGAGAGAGCGCAAGGTCAAGGAAGTGGCCAAGACAGTGGATGTTAAAATCACCTAGTATGATGGAGGGAAGGTCGGAGGAAAGGTAGTCAGGCTGCAAAATTTGCCAAGAAAAAGGGAAGTGGGACCAGGGGGGCAGTAAATGGCAGAGACATGGAGATGAATGGGGGGGTAGAGAGGGATTGAGTGGACTTCAAAGAAGGAGAAAGAGTGGGAAGGCACAGCGGGAATGACCCGAAAAGTACAATTGGGGCATAGGAGGTGGCCCACACCACCGCCTGGATGGTCGCCTTGTCTGGTGGAGTGGCTGAAGGAGAGGCCCCTATGAAGGAAAGTGGCAGGGGAAACAGTGTCAGTAGAGGAGAGCCAGGTTTCAATGATAGCAAGAAGGTTCAGATAGTTAGAGATGAAGAAGTCATGGATTGCAGGCAGTTTATTACGGATGGATCTGGAGTTTCAGAGAGCACAGGATAAGGGGAGGGAGGGAAGTGAGGAGATATAGATGTAGTTTGCTGGGTTGCTGGAGCATGTGGGCGGGGTTGAACTTGGGATGGAGAAGGGGGCTAGGGGAGAGGATGGGTATAGGACAAGGAGCAAGGAAATATGGTGAGAGAACAGGAGAGAAGGAGAAAAGAGGGGAGGGAAAAGAAACAGGGGAAAAAGAAAGAGGAAGAGAGGTCAGAGTGTAGAGACAGAGGCAAGAAGCATCAATAGCCAACCAGTGGTGAGTTACACAGTAGAATAAAACAAAATAAAAGACTAAATATAATACAAGCCAATAACAATATGGTAGCAAATAAAATTAAACAAAGACTAAATAAAATACAAGGCAAAAACAATACAGTAATGCAATAGTATGAACAACACCAGGGGTGGAATAAGGATTGCACGAACAATGGTGAGTGACCACAGGTAATGGGAAGTCCGGATGGCGTGTTTCTACAGGAATTGGGGTACTCTGGCAGTGGTAGAGGGTGATAAGCAGATGTTCAGGAGAGTCCAGATGAATCCAGATGATGCTCTGTGAGATCAGTTGAGAACAGTAGACCAGGTTAGTTGGGAGAGTACAGGTGAACAAGTACAGGAGTCCAAGATATCAAGGAGAGAGTCAGGGTCCAGTTAAGAGAGTCAGGGACAGTTGAGTAACAGGGACACTGACAAAAAATTGAGCAGCAGAAACACAAAGGGATCCAGGGAGTCAGTGGAAGGTCAAATGGAGAGGCAAGCAGGCATCCAGGGTAGGGTTCCTGGCTGGGGAGTAAGGTGGAGGACGAGTAGTGTAGGATAGGCCTAGGCCGCAGTATGTGTAATCAGAAACCGCTAGGTCTAGTTGAGCATAGACACCATCACCCAATGTTGTCCAGAGATAGCATGCTGGGCATCGGGACACAGAACAAGAGGCATCAGGAGGTTAGGGGCAGCAGGCAACAGGAACAAAGATATAGGAACTGTTGGAAATCTCAGGACCGGGAAGTAGGCCCAAGCCTGTAGTAGAGGTGGCCGCCGGCATACTATCAAGGAAAAATCACGTTGATCATAGTGTTAACCAGGTGGCAGAGGGGCAACAGGAGGCAGGTGGCATTATGGGGTAGGGGCAGCAGGCAGCAGGATTGCCGGTACAGGAACAAATGAAATAGGCCCAAGCCACAACCTGCAACTGGGATTGTATCTAAGGAAAGATCGGGTTGATCAGAGGTCGAGGAGTAGGTGTTCATGAGTAGGTGTGGGTATAGGCAGCACAGCAGCCATCTCCGGGAGTAGATGTGGGGCCCAGATGAAGTTCTTAGCTGGGCTCCAACAGGACACGTATGTCCTGTTCACCAATCGGACCATATCTGAAGATATCTGGACTGAATTAATTAAGGATTTAAAATACACATTTCTCATCAATCAACACTATCAGCACAGGTTACTGCAAGAGTAAATTAAGTGGTAAATTTAGGTGTAGAACTGATCTGCAACATTGTGTCCTGCATAAAAATATTCTAAAATTGCAAATCCTATGTGATCGATTTTCACTGGTTTGAAGACTTTAAATATGTTATTGGTACAATCAACTGTAGCCACTGATTCAAACTTGCAGTACGAAATTTGAGGCTCACATTTCACATTTTCCCAGTTCAGAAACTCTGCCTGCAATCAAGATTCGCTATACAGTCATGGCCAAAAGTTTTGATAATGACACAAGCATTGGTTTTCACAAAGTTTGCTGCTTCAGTGTTTTAAGACCTTTTTGTCAGATGCTGCTATGATATACTGAAGTAAAATTACAAGCATTTCATAAGTGCAAAAGGCTTTTATTGACATTTACATTAAGTTTATGCAAAGAGTCAATATTTGCAGTGTTGACCCTTCTTTTTAAAGATCTCTGCACTTCGCCCTGGCATTCTGTCAATCAACTTATGGGCCACAAACTGACTGATGGCTGCCCATTCTTGCCTAATCAATGCTTGGATTTTTTCAGAATTTGTGGGTTTTTGCTTGTCCACCCGCCTCTTGAGGATTGACCACAAGTTCTCAATGGGATTAAAGTCTGGGAAGTTACCTGGCCATGGACCCAGATTTTCGATGTTTTGATCCCCGAGCCACTTAGTTATCACTTTTGCCTTATGGCAAGGTGCTCCATCATGCTAGACCATTTGCACCAAACTGTCCTTGGATGGTTGGGAGAAGTTGCACTTGGAGGATGCTTTGGTACCTTTCTTTATTCATGACTGTGTTCTAAGGCACAATTGTGAGTGAGCCCACTCCCTTGGCTGAGAAGCAACCGCACACATGAATGGTCTCAGGATGCTTTACTGTTGGCATAACACAGGACTGATATTAGCACTCAACTTCCCATCTCCGGACAGGAGTTTTTCCAGATGCTCCAAACAATCTGAAAGGGGATTCATCAGAGAAAATTACTTTTCCCCAGTCCTCAGCAGTCCAATCCCTGTACTTTTTGCAGAAAATCTGTTATGAACTTGCCCTTACAATAGCCCTTATCCAAGATGACCGGGACTGTCTCATGAAGATTCCATCTAGTATCTCATTTCCTGTTTGGGACTAGAAAAGGCACTTTCTGTTTTGAAGCCTCTGCTTCAGTATTGTGTTTGTATCTGAGCTAGAAGCTTCCACAAAACCTTGCTCTCTCTTGTGATTTGGATTGCAATTACTTGATATTTCTACAAGACCTTCATCTGCCTTGCGACATTGGATTTTACTTGTTGGATACTTGAGATTTATGTATATATATATATAAAACAGAAAGTGCCTTTTCTTTGATATATATATCAAAATAAATCCTGTTTATTACAAAACTACCTAGCTATTGGGTTCCGTTTGTGATACCAGAGGTGTGACAATATCAGTCTGTCCCTGATGTTTTTCCTAGAGAGAAGTGGCTTCTTTTCTGGCCTTCTTGACACCAGGCCATCCTCCATTAGTTTTTGTCTCACTGTGCGTGCAGATGCACTCTCATCTGCCTGCTGCCATTCCTGAGCAAGCTCTGCACTGGTGGTGCCCTAATCCCGCAGCTGAATCAACTTTAGAAGATGATCATGGTGCTAGCTGGATGTTCTTGGGTGCCCTGAAGCCTTCTTCACAACTATTAAGCCTCTCACCTTGAAGTTCTTGACAATCCGATAAATGGTTGATATAGGTGAAATCTTACTTGAAGCAATATCCTTGCCTGTGAAGCCCTTTTTGTGCAAAGCAATGATAACTGCATGTGTTTCCTTGCAGTTAACCATGGTTAACAGAGGAAGAACAATGATTTCAAGCACCACCCTCCTTTAAAGCTTCCAGCCTGTTATTCTAACTCAATCAGCATGACAGAGTGATCTCCAGCCTTGTCCTCATCAACACTTTCACCTGTGTTAATGACAAAATCACTGACCTGGGGGTAAATGTATCATCCTCCGATTTTTTCAACTCGCCGGTAATCAATGACTTTGCATGTAAAATTTAAAGCGGCGATGGCTTGTAAAGGCAAGTTTGCCTTTACAAACCATCGCTGCTTTAAATTTTAGCTGCAAAGTCACCGATTTCCGGCGAGTTGAAAAAATCGGAGGAAGATACATTTACCCCCTGATGTCAGCTGGTCCTTTTGTTGCAGGGCTGAAATGCAGTGGGAATGTAGTTTTTTGGGATAAAGTTCATTGCCATGGCAAAGAGGGAATTTGCAATTTCATCTGATCATTCTTCATGACATTCTAAGGTATATTCAAATTGCCATAATAAAAACAGAGGCAGCAGACTTTGTGAAAAATAATATTTGTTTCATTCTCAAAACTTTTGGTCATGACTGTACAAGACTCAAGTTCACATTTCTTTTTATTTCGAAACACTGATTAAATATTATATTAAATTATAAACAAGAATTTTAGCTTTTATTAATCAAACTATAAACACTAATGTGTTTGAAATTTGCATTTGAGGCTCGTCATTTTCTGTTCACCAAACAAAACTTTCTAGATCATGTGCGAACCAACTCAATCAAGTGCGAACATGCTCAAACATGATATAATCTGTTCCAATTTCTTGAATTTTTTCAGTCGATCTAATACTGGAGAAATTCGGTAGACTTCTCACATTTTCATATAGACTCGTTGAACCAGTTCAAAAATCTATCAGCGGCCGATTCAAGCATCTCTAGTCCTACGCTCCAAAGTCATATTACGTTGTCACCCCAGATGTATTCATAGACTATGAATTCCTTGAAATGCAAATTTGTCAATAAAGTATGGAATACCATTAAGTGGAATGACAAAGCAAAAGCAGAATCTAAAAATAGTTTTTTAGAATTGTGCACCTCAGCCAGTTGGCCTATTATGCCATGAAACTCAATTTGAGCAAAGTTTTGCCCCAATTTTGATCCTTTCTAGTAATCACCTAAATCAGAAACCAAATCTTGGATTAGGTATAACATGACCCCTTCCACCTAGTACAAAATTCTATATCCCCGTTTTCACTTCATTTACCACTGCATTTAGACCAGTGTCGAATTACTAAATCGATGAGAATGTTTTTTTTTTCATCATCAGATAATTAATGAGGCAAAGGTAGCTGTAATATTAAAGTAAGGGGGAAGTCGCGGAGTTAAGCATTTCCTAAAAGGTGGAAGATGTGGGGCTGAATGATTTGTATTACATTTACATTTAGTACTTGAACATTCCTGCCGTGCTCAACATTTCCTACAACTGTTAATGTGTGCACAACTGTGTGAAGCACTGTGCCCAAAAGTCTGTGTAAGTGTAAAGTGAGAGGAGAATGGGAGCATAGAAGTGTAATTTTTTTTAGATTTTTTTTTTTAAATGATCCCTCCCTATTGCGTACAGCTGTGTCATTGCATTTCTACTCACGCTAAAATACAGACATGGTTACCTTAGTTAATATACTGTTTAATATTACATAGATGTTTAATATACTTAAAAATACTGCTGCTTTTGCAGCAGTCAAAAAACAACAACATAACTATTTCTGCATATGTGAGTTGACTCCTTTTATATGCAAAATGTTCAGCGAACACTTTATATATCCCACTAATCATTCCAATTGTACAGTTAATAGGATAAAATAACAAAACATAAATTTAGCTTAGTGTTGTATTATGACTATTTGTATTACTACTTGTACCATTTGATTTAGTTATTATATTTATATTAATGTTGATTATGACTATGGAAAATAAAATTGACTATCAAAAGAATAGTATAATCTGGGGGAATAAGTATCCATCTAAAGCAATAACTTCATATTGCTTATTAATATCAATTTTCTGATACTGACTAGTAGGTCCATGGTTGGTTTACACATTAGGTGATCGAGGGTCCTAGATGGCCCGTTTTGTGCCCGATTTACATGAACCTTTTTCTCATTACCAGACCCTCAGTTTCAGTGGACCGGATTCCTAACTATAGAAGTGGGAGAGCGGAGCCTCAAGAGTGCTAAATAAATGTGCTCCATGCTGGAAACAATGGGTACTTCTGGCATAAAGAAGCCCGATTGTATTAAACTAATAGGCAAATTTAATGTGCTGCCACACCCCCATTAATATTAGAAGATGACCACAGAATAGGTGTGTCCAAAGGAGACCATGACAGATCAGATGTTGTTCTTGTTGCTATTTTCCTCTAGAACAGTTTGTCTATTAACAGCTCTACACCATCAGATGCTATATGTCAATGGTTTGGGACCTGTTTACAACAGAGTATGATTTGTATTAGAGATGAGCAGGCTCGGATTTCGGTAATCCGAGCCCACCCGAACAGTGCGGATCCGACGGGATCCGAGCACTGTTCGGGTACTTCCGGACGCCCAAGGAATGCAAAACGAGGCTATGACATCCAAGTCTCGCGTTGGATCTCGCGAGACTCAGATCTCATAAATGCCCAGCTCGCGGCCGCCATCTTCATTCTCCCTGTGGTTACTGAAGAGGGAGGTTGATGTGCTCTGTCCTGCTGATTACTTTACTCAAGTGGTGCTTTGTCCTGCTGAGTCCATTAGTACTTTGTCCAGTGCTCTGTCCTGCTGATTACTTTAGTCAAGTGGTGCTTTGTCCTGCTGAGTCCAGTAGTACTTTTTCCAGTGCTCTGTCCTGTTGATTCCAGTGGTGCTTTGGCCAGTGTCTGTGCTGCTGAGTCCAGTGGTGCTTTTGTCCTGTATTTGTTTCTGATAAGACCATAGCAATTTGTTAATTAGTCAAAAATCTTTAAAAAAAAAAAAAAAAATACCAAAAAAATACCAAAAATTTCAAAAAATATAAAAAAAAATTGAAAAAGTATAAAAAATATTATAGAGCAATATATTCTTGCAGTCCCAAAAAAGAGGAACTGCCATTTCTATTATTACATTTATTGTTTGTGCAGTCCCAAAAAAGAGGAACTGCCATTTCTATTACTACGTTCATTGTTTGTGCAGTCCCAAAAAAGAGGAACTGCCATTTCTATTACTACGTTCATTGTTTGTGCAGTCCCAAAAAAGAGGAACTGCCATTTCTATTACTACGTTCATTGTTTGTGCAGTCCCAAAAAAGAGGAACTGCCATTTCTATTACTACGTTCATTGTTTGTGCAGTCCCAAAAAAGAGGAACTGCCATTTCTATTACTACGTTCATTGTTTGTGCAGTCCCAAAAAAGAGGAACTGCCATTTCTATTACTACGTTCATTGTTTGTGCAGTCCCACGTTACCTGAGTTGTCCCCCCTCCAGTGTTTACTCCGAAAGAGTTTTTAGTGCAGCGGGGAACCTGGTCAGTGAGCGGCGAAGGAGGTTGCTTCCGCAGAACGTTGAAAAAATGATGTCCATAAAAATGAATTATCAATTCCTCAATCAAGTACAGCACTGGCCTCCAGATACTACAGAGGGACCTGTGGTTGTGGAGTCCAGCGGGGACGAATTGATAATGTGTGAGGATGAGGAAGTACGTACTGAAGGGGGAGAGGAATCAGAGGATGAGGATGAGGACGACATCTTGCCTCAGTAGAGCCTGTTTAGTTTGTACAGGGAGCGATGAATAGCTTTTTTGGTGTGGGGGCCCAAACAAACCAATCATTTCAGCCACAGTTGTTTGGTAGGCCCTTTCGCTGAAATGATTGGTTTGTTAAAGTGTGCATGTCCTATTTCAACAACTTAAGGGTGGGTGGGAGGGCCCAAGGACAATTCCATCTTGCACCTCTTTTTTTGGCATTATGTGACCGTCCAACAGTCGTTTGCCATGAGCACAATGTACGACAGTAGTCATCCTATGGCAAAGCGGATAACTGCGGCCTTAACAGCTATGTTGGTGTTAGACGTGCATCCGGTGTCCGCCATCTGTGCAGTGGAATTCAGACCAGTTGGAGGAGGTAGGAGCAGCCAACTGTGCAGTGGAATTTAGACCAGTTGGAGGAGGTAGGAGCAGACATCTGTGCAGTGGAATTCAGACCAGTTGGAGGAGGTATTGTGGCCCCGGTACCAAATTGGGTATCGGGGCCACTCCACTACGCAGTCCAGATAGATGCGTATCATATATTAAAACACGTTGACTGTCGCTGCCAAATCAAAATTTTATGAAAATGACCTGTCATCGTCGAAAACAAGAAGTAGTGACGCGCTCGAACTACACCCTCTATATGCTGCAGAGGATGTAGGAGTAGCCATATGTGCAGTGGAATTGAGACCAGTTGGAGGAGGTATTGTGGCCCCGGTACCAAATTGGGTACCGGGGCCACTCTACTACGCAGTCCAGAAAGCTACCTCGGTGCAACGTTTTAGACTAAAAACAATATTGTGAGGTGTGAGGTGTTCAGAATAGACTGGAAATTAGTGGAAATGATTGTTATTGAATGTTATTGAGGTTAATAATAGCGTAGGAGTGAAAAAAAACAAAAAAATGGATTTTAGCGCTTTTTTAAAAATAAATCAGAACCCAAAACCCTAAATCATAACCAAAACCTTTCGTCAGGTGTTTTGGCAAAACAAATCAGAACCCAAAACCTCAAGCTAATCAGAACCCAAAACCCTAAAAGTGCCCAGTGCACACCCCTAATTTGTATTTATTAGGTGCATATAAGCTACATACGTTATTTTAAAACACAATTTGAATTCACATTGCATTAGAATATGAATCAGGTCCTCTATGTCTATTTGTTAAATGTTAATACTGTTAATTTAATGGCAAGGTTGTTTGCAGAGAGGAAGGCCTAATTATTAAATATGGGTGCTGTTGATCTAACGAATAGGTTGGTTGGGGTGCCTAAAATGTTCACTCATTGCTAGGTTATCCATATTTCATGTACCCAGAGCTGCGAGTAAGTTTGTGGCTTCCCCTCCATAGATGAGCAGGGAAAGAGCTGTGTGCCTCCACGCAGCAGCAGTCCAAAGAGAGTGTGGTAACATTGTTGGGGTGTGGTCAACATGGGACATGGCTGCGTTACTTTAAACATGATATATTATGTATTAAAATGGTGTTGCTCTCACCTACCTCTTATTGCAACTTTCACAACCTAGTATTGGATTCTTGTATGCATCCTGGAGACCTGTTGGAAAACTGTATAGTTACATGAAATATTGAAAACCAAACAATCAAGTAAACACAGTACATGACACAGATCATGCAGTATATAATACATACATTATAATAATACATTATATTTATCACGCCCTCCCCAGCCACATCAGGCCACCCTCGGCCATATAATTCCACCTCTGGCCACATCACACCACCCCCCAGCCACATCACGCCTTCCCCAGTCACATCATGCCACCCCCAGCCCCATCATGCGCCCCCAAGCCACATCATGCCACATCACACCACACGCCAGCCAAATCACACCACCAGCAGACACAACCTGCCACCCTCAACCACCCCACAGACACATCACGCCACCTCCCTAGCCACATCACACCAACCCCAGCCACCTCACGCCACTCCCCCAGCCATATCACGTTACCCCCCAGAAACATTACATCACACCCCCCAAAGACAAATCACACAAGCCAACAGCCACCCACCAGACATATCCTGTCATCTCCCAGACACATTGTAATCCTTCCCCCAGACACATGACACCCCCCAGCCAAGCATATTTACCTGTACTGTGTTGGTGCAGAGTGGAAACGTCCTACAGCGTGAACACAGGAAGCTCTTATTTTCGCGAGATTTGTAATCTATTGGAAATAGAGCTCCTCAGTTTATGCTCTGCAGGTTGGTCGGGGACTGGAAGCAGCTAACAGCTCCTTTCCCCTACCAAAACAAACCCGTTCACTGCCCCCTCCGCGGGTGCACACACGCACGAGCCACCTTAATGTGAAAAAAAAAATCTAAAAAACAAAAGGAAAAAAAAAACTTGCCTGCTTCAGGTGAAAGGTGCACTCTACAGGCATGCCCGGGCCTAGGTAATCTGTACCTGCCCCCTCCCCTCTCGGCACTCCTGTACCTATCCCTTTTTCAAAACAGGATCCCAACATTTTTTAGACAAACAGCAACTGATCTTAAATACCAGCAGCAACAGGTAGTGAAAGGAGCAAGAACTGGTAGGAGAGGGCAGGACAGCATGCCAACTGTTCTGATTCTGGTGGAACAGTCCTGATGTTTGGTGACTCTTCTGCTACAAGAGGGGGATGAGACTATGCACTCTTTATATACATGTCATTCTTATATACCACACTATGGCGCTAACCATGCCCTCAGTGAAATGATCACACCCCTCTAGTCATGCTGTCTGACAGCTGGCCACACCCACTCTAGTGGTCTCCTACTATTGCATCCCCTTGGTGAGTCCTTCATGCCCCAGTTGACATTAAGTGTGAACATACTGTAAAGATCCAGAAGAATGCAATGGGAAAGCATTTTGGCAGTCTGAATTGGCGGATGTGAGGGGCCCAAACCAGTATCTTGCCCAGGGCCCGATGGAGTCTTAATGAAAGGAGAGTCATAAGAACAAACGCACATAAAATCACAAGTTTTTGTACCAGCTATCTAACAGCACCTGATGAGCTAACAGTTCAGACACAGATCAGTCAATAGCTGACAAAGGGGAGTGCCTATAGAGTTAACATTGTCTCTTGTTGCACGGACGTCTGCCTCTTTTGCTTCACTGAAACCCCCCCGCCCACTCCTTTGTAGGAATTGAAGCTTCATTCTACCTTCTTTTACACTTCTCACAGAGCAGCCACAGTTCGGTAGGAAACCACTGCACTCAGCATCTTATACATATGGCCCTAACGCTAATTGGCCGCAGGTGACTGCCCCTTTCGAGGTAAAGGTGGCTCTTGGTCCTTTAGTGAGGAGGACCCCTTGATCTGCTCAGTGAGAGTAGGTCATTGTGAGCCAAGAGGGGGCATAGTAATCTGATGCCAGATTTAGCGCTGGCCATACCGTAAGGGATTAGATTCTAGATTCAGGGCCAGTTGGCCATCCACAGTATGGTTTAACTTATCAGTCGTTAGCTGTCCTGCAGTGTGCTGTCCCATAGCCAAAGTTTTAAAATTTAAATAAACTGCAACCTTATATTTTGCCACCTCAAAAAATGTCTGTGTCTTTCTTATATTATTAGAGCATAAGGTTAAGTTAAGGGTGATGTGCTGAGGCAAAATACATTCACTACATGGAGTTTACCAGGCTCTGAGTAGGTGTGTGCATAGGTGCCTGCTATTTGCTGTAATCCAATTGCATTTGGGACTTCTATATGACGTAAAACCTAGAAACAATGAAGCAGAAATCTCAACATAGCCCTTAGCTCTCTAATTACCTGAGAATGTTTCATGCCTGGCAGCAGTTGGACTGAATATACAGAAATAGCATTTGGGAGGTATGTATGTGTGCTTCTATATATATTTATAATTAGCTATCTTTATGCTGAGTATAAAATCCATGGGAGTCCCACAGGATCTGATTGCCAAGTCTAAATTCAGCTCCCATAGTTTTCATGCACATCTTATCTGTCAGAGAGGAACAGCCAACACTAGATATCTTAGAGGTATGATCATGTCAAGAATCCATCTGACTAGTTAAGGTTGACAGCGATTCCTTTTCTAGCTGTTTCCTAAAAATAAATCTCAGTTGCAGTATTAGCAGCTAGCAGGGTGAAACATATAGCATGGATTAATGAAAAGTATGACAAACTAGTGCAGGTAGCACATCAAACTAAACATTATGGCCAAAAATGAATGGGTCCATAATTGCAACTATTAATTTATTCTTCTTTGTAAGGTATTATTATTTTTCACCAGGGGTCAATGTAGAGATAAAAGAAACTAGATGATGATTATAAAAAAGTTTTTTTAGAGACAGGGAATTAAGAGGACAATGTGCTGTTGCTATTCATTAGCTTTATCTGAAATTTGTTTCACTTTTTGCAGCTATGTATAATCTTGTTCCATTGAAAATTCCTATGAGATTTAATTATTGGTATTATCAATTTGTTAATGACCAGGAATATTTTGCACTTATGACTCCCATACTTTTGTAATGGTAAACCAGGACACCCATGTAAGCTAAAATTTGTTCAGGCCATAAAATCCCTCAATATGCTTAATTTTAGACCTCAAATAAAATAAAACAGGAACAGAAATCTTTTCATCTTATCCTTGTATCTAAGGTTTAATCAGAATGTTAGCTTATTGGAAAATAAGTTTTGTGGTTAGAAAATAAGACTTTGGGCAGTAAAAAGGTGAACTGCACTGGATTAAAAAATATGGAAGATTTAGTTATACCTCATTGGTTAGTTCAAATTTCAAATTTTATTCTTAATGATAGATTAGGTTTTTTTTAGCATAAGGTTAATTATGGAGCTCATTTGGCGTTGATTGTATGTATCCATTTCCATACTACGCATGTTCTCCAAAAATGCGTATGCATATGTCTATATATCATTTTGGACATATCAATGACTTGGGCCTCCTTATGCTTAGACACATGTTTTTAGGAAGGCTCTTGCACATGCATGAGAGCTGGTGCAATGCTACGCAATGATGAACATGACTTTTAGCAGCAATATCTAGGATATTTTGATAATTGGAATAGGTGGCCACAACTTTATATAATATAGCCATTATGCCAATTAATTAAGTACTATTAGCTGTGTGAGAGGTCAATACTTGTGTCTCATTATGAGAGGTGGAATGGGGGCAGGAATGGACAGCAAATGTAAGGTGTGTACAAGCTCATGTTAGTGTTATAGTTAAATATGAACAGATCCACAGATAAGTCTCTTAGGAGGTGTGTCCTTGCAGGTACGGAAGGGCTGGTGCAAAGATATGAAATGATAATAATGTCTATTTGTTGCTTGTGATTTGGCTGATGGCAGTTTGTGTATTGACCTCCAGCTGACAGTACTTAAGTCATTAGTATTGTGGCTAAGTAACATCAAGTAATAGTAACGGCCATCAATTAATTGATTCATTTACATTCTGACTATTGATTCTTAAAGGGGTAGATAATAAATGCTTGCATTTAATGTCATTTGTTTGTATTTTAATATTTGTATTTGTAATTAATTACACTTTATATTGAAAATACAACTTTTGCATTTATTAATAACTCAATCCAATATTCTCTGTAAATGACAGTTCATTACATTATTATATTGTGTACAAATCGAGTAAAGAGAATTTTGCATTCTCTGCTAACACTGTCAGGATGTTTATGTTATTGTGAGTAGTAAAGACACATATTTGTATGCCAGAAGTACATTTGGTGCAAATGCTACTGTTTCTGAGTTGGATGCATCCAACTGAACATATTCATGTAAATATGCATTTTTGTGCATGTGTTGTTTTCTATGTATGTTTGAAGCACAAATGCGTTCATTTCTAAATGAGCCCAATAATGTATAGGTGGCATTGAGGGGACCAGAGATGTTGGCCTCAAAATCTCTATCAGGCTTAGATATCCATTTGTTTGTAGGCTGACTAAGGCTGGAAAGGCATGGAGTAAGACTGAATAAAATATTTTTAATGCTACATCATCTAAACCACTGAAGAATGGACATTGGACAGAAAGTCAGGAATTTGAAACTCAAGTAAGATTTTCGCACAGCAATGAAGAAATAATCTCTGAAATTTGAGCATGTTAGTGTGTATATATATATATATATATATATATATATATATATATACATATATATATATATATATTTATATATATATAGATATAGATATATATATATACACAAGTTAACCCGTGCATGATACTAATGCATTCTAGTCAAATCAAGCTACTTAAGGTGTTAAAAAGGTTCTTGTCATGCATTTGGGCCATAGCCCAGGCCTCCTCAGGGGAAGAGCGTTACTTCCCGACGTAAGCGCCCTTTTTTAACGTGGTTTTGTCCACATGTCACCACCTCATCATTCTTGTCCATCACCTCATCCTTCATTTTCAACGCCACTTCTATCCAGATGTCTATCCAGACACAGGGATCTCTCTCAGCGGTCCTGAGTATCACACTCCTCTCACTCTGTCACCCCCGGCAACCACCAACCACTCCCCACTGTCACCCCCCGGCAACCACTAACCACTCCCAACTGTCACTTCTCCTTCAAGAAATATATATATATTTTTTTTAAATCTTTATAAACAGTTTTAACAATTAACAAATTAAATTAACAAATTAAAAACATCTTAGTATACCAAATTTCAGCCCTATCTGAATTTTTTTTTCCAGACACACTAAGAATTAAGTAGGTCAGTGTATAACTCCGCCCAGCAGGTGGCGCTGCAGCTTGGTTTTATTTTTTACACACACACACACACACACACACACACACACACACACACACACACACACACACAGACAGACTAACACACACCACTAAGCATTTATATTATAGATATATATATATATATATATATATATACATAGATGGTTTGTAGCATCACCTTGAAATACAATTTAACAACCAAGGAGAGTAATAAGCTGGACAGGGGGACTTTATATATATGTTTTGCGGAAGCAACCTCCTTCGCCGGTCACTGACCAGGTTCCCCGCTGCACTAAAAAATCTTTCCGAGTACACACTGGAGGGGGGACAACTCAGGTAAAATAGAGCCAGTTTGTACAGGGGCTTCCAAACTGGCTTTTTTTCCTGCCAGTAAGAATATGGACTGTCTGACATGTCTACTTGGATGGTGTCAGCAAAGTAATCCTCCACCATTTTTTCAATTGTGACAGCATCCAATGCAGCGACAGTAGACATGTCTGCAATGGTTGGCAGGTCCTTCAGTCCGGACCAGATGTTCTCAGCATCCCCGCCAGCGGGTCTTTTATGAAAACTGAGCTTTTTCCTCGCAGTCACAGGTGTTGAAGTAAATGGAGGGGCTGTTGGCATGTCACGGTCCTCTTCAGAGGACAATCTCCTGACCAGCAGGTCTTTGCACCTCTGTAGACTTGTGTCCGCCAGAAACAGAGACACAACATACACTTTAAACCGAGGATCCAGCACGGTGGCCAGAATGTATTCCTCTGACTTTAAAATAGTGACCACCCTCGGATCCTGGCAAAGCGTACGAAGGGCTACATCCACAAGAGCTACATGCTTGGTGGAATCACAATGCTTTAACAGCTCCTCCCTCACTTTCTCCAGATGCTTCTGCAACAGCCTGATCAGGGGAATCACCTGACTCAAGCTGGCAGTGTCGGAACTGACTTCTCGTGTGGCAAGTTCAAACGGCTGGAGGACCTTGCACAACACGGAAATCAGTCTCCAATGCGCTTAACTAAGGCGCATCCCCACTCCTTTTCCTATGTCGTACGTGGCTGTGTAGGCTTGAATGGGCTTTTGCTGCTCCTCCATCCTCTGCAGCATATAGAGGGTGGAGTTCCAGTGCATCACAACCTCTTGTTTGAGGTGATGGCAGGGCAGGTTCAGCCTTTTTTGATGTTGCTTGAGTCTGCGGTAGGCACTGGCAGAATGCCGAAAGTGTCCAGCAATTTTGTGGGCCACCGCAAGCATCTCCTGCACACCCCGTCACTCTTGAGGTAATGCTGCACCACCAAATTAATGGTGTGGGCAAAACATGGGACGTGCTGGAAATTGCCCATATGTAATGCCCGCACAATGTTACTGGCGTTGTCTGACACCACAAATCCCCAGGAGAGTCTAAGTGGGGTAAGCCACTGAGAGATTATTTCCCTCAGTTTCTCCAAGAGGTTGTCAGCGTTGTGCCTCTTATTAAAACCGGTGATACACAACGTTGCCTACCTTGGAATGAGCAGCCGTTGTGGAGATGCTGCTACTGATGCAGCTGCTGCTGTTGCTGCGGAAGACGATGCATCTACCCAGTGGGCTGTCACAGTCATGTAGTCCTTCGTTTGCCCTAAACCACTTATCCACATGTCGGTGGTTAGGTGGACAGTGGGTACAACCACATTTTTAAGAGCACTGAGGACACTTTTTCGTACTTCTCTGTACATCCCGGGTATCGCCTGCCTAGTGAAGTGGAATCTCGATGGGATTTGGTACCGGGGACACAATACCTCCATCAACCGTCTAAATCCTACTCCACTGATGGCAGACATCGAACGCACGTCTAACACCAACATAGCTGTTACAGCCGCAGTTATCCGCTTTGCAATAGGGTGACTACTGTCGTACTTTGTGGTCATGGCAAACGACTGTTGGACGTTCAACTGTTTGGTGAAAGACATAGCATTCTTGCGACTTCCCCTCTGGGAAGATGACCGACTACCAGCAGCAACAGCAGCAGCGGCAGTAGTAGGCATACCGCTGCAGGATTCCTCAGATGAATCCCGTATTGAAGAGGACTCAGTCTGGCTGGTGACATGGCCTGCAGGACTAAATCTGATGGAGATCGTGGAGGAAGTTGATGAGAAGGGTGTTGGTGGTGTGTATCCAACAGGACCAAGGGATTTAGGTGTACCTGGACTGCTGACGGTCCTTGCCACAGGTCCTGAATTAAACACTGAATTATGATGGTTCTTCAGGTGACGTATAAGGGAGGATGTCCCTAGGTGGCCAAGATCCTTACCTCTGCTTATTTGAGCTTTACATAAGCTACATATGGCCATACATTTGTTGTCCGGATTGGGATAAAAATAACTGCAGACAGAAGAGGTGGATTTTTTGGTCTTCTGACCAGGCATGACGATGGGCTTTTTCATCCCATGGACAACAACTGTTTCCCCCCCTGGTGGCTCATTTATGATACTCACATCAGCATCCTCCTCGTCAAGTTCCTCCTCAGCGCCAGCTACATCAATATCCTCCTCCCGGTGTATAACATTCACACCTTCATTAGCCAAATCTGTAACTGGACTGTGGGTGATCCTTACAGCATATGCAGAGGGCGTGCTGCAAATGGTGGAAGGAGACACCTCTTCCCGTACAATGATGGGAAGGTCAGGCTTCGCAACCACCAACACCCTTGGTCTCGCCTTGGGGATTTGTGATGCCATCTCTTTAGAAGGCAGAGTTGTTTGCTGTGTTGTTGATGACAGCTTAAGTCTCTTAAATTTTTTAGAGGGGTGGGGAGGAGGAGGGCTTAGATGCTTGGGTGAAGCTCAACCACTAGTCATGAACAAGGGCCAGGGCCTAAGCCGTTCCTTGCCACTCCGTGTCGTAAATGGCATATTGGCAAGTTTACTTTTCTCCTCTGATGATTTGAATTTTCTTTTTTTACTAATTGTAGGGAACTTTGGCTTTTTGGATTTTACATGCCCTCTACTAGGAGATTGGGCATCGCCCTTGGCAGACAACGTTGATGGCATTTCATCGTCTATGTCATGACTAGTGGCAGCAGGAAGTGGGTCTTGATCTTTCCCTACTTTATTCTCCAAATTTTTGTACTCCATTATATGCAGCACAAGAGAGCGTACTCCTAAACCACACACACTTTGGGACTGCAGAAACAGTGAACGTAGTAATATAGACTGCAGTTCCTATTTTATAGGACTGCAGAAACAGTGAATGTAGTAATTTAGATTGAAGTACCTATCTTTTGGGACTGCAATAATATATTGCTCTATAAAAATTTTTATAATTTTTAAATTATTTTTTTATATTTATTTTTTTTTTTTTAAGATTTTGGGACAATTATCAATTTACTATGGACTTAGCAGAAAAAAATACAGGACAAAAGCACCACTGTACTCAGCAGGACAGATACTGGCCAAAGCACCACTGGAATCAGCAGGACAGAGCACTGGCCAAAGTACTACTGGACTCAGCAGGACAGAGCACCACTTGACTAAACTAATCAGCAGGACAGAGCTCTGGCCAAAGTACTACTGGACTCAGCTGGACAAAGCACCACTTTACTAAAATAATCAGCAGGACAGAGCACACTTTACTAAAATAATCAGCAGGACAGAGCACACTTTACTAAAATAATCAGCAGGACAGAGCACACTTTACTAAAATAATCAGCAGGACAGAGCACACTTTACTAAAATAATCAGCAGGACAGAGTACAGTATCACTATCTCTCAACAACCTCCCTCTACACTACCCACAGGGAGAATGAAGATGGCGGCCGCGAGCGGGGCATTTATGACATCCGAGTCTTGCGAGATCCGAGATTCGGGTGGGCTCAGATTAGCGAAATCCGAGCCCGCTCATCTTTAATATATATATATATATATATATATAAATAAAGTCCCCCTGTCCATCTTATTACTCTCCTTGGTTGTCAAATTGTACTTCAGGGTGATGCTACAAACCATCTCTGGTGGGGTTATATAGATTCAGATTAGAAGCATATGTGGATGTGTTTTATGTATCCCAAATAATTGAGCAGCACTTGTTTTATTAAGATTTCTCTTGAAGTAGTAGATCGATTCAATACAAATTGACACATTGTTTTAGCTACTCTTACGTTATGATTTCTTAAATTGGTGGTCAATACTTTATGGACATATATATAGTTGCGTAGTCTTTTCTTTCTTAACACGCAAGTAGTAAAAATACCCTACACCTATCAACAAAATTGCTGTGTATTGAGCTTGACAACAAGCTTCATAAAGTGCATTCTGGTGCTGAGCTTTCTTTTAAGTCTCTGAGACTTTCCTTTTGCTGAGGCAGCAGTCCTGCAAATGAGACATTCTTCATGAGTGAACTATTGATTTGTTGGATTGTGGCTGATATTTTACGAAACACATGAGATCCATCAAAAGGTTGAAAACATGATGCGTGAATGTCTACGTTTTTATTGCATATGTATAAATGTGGTATGAGTTATTGGTACTTGAGCTTTTTAGGCTTATTATTTTGTTCACATAAACAGTATATTTGGTTATTTTTTCCCTCACACCCAAGCTATGAATTGCTTTGTAAAATGGAACTTTATAATGTATATTTATTCCAAATTTTTGCAGGCTCTTCCACTGGATTTACAAGGCTTTATAGCAACTAAAGACTAATACTGTTATGTTTTTCACCTTTTTACTATGGATAATTATTTCAGTTTTTGTGATGGACCACCCTCTTTTGTTACAGAGTAAATTAGTAAAAAGTATGTTTGTTTGGTTTGATAATAAATTACTACAAAGTTTTTATCAGCATATGTTGCTATAGGGATAAGTAACAGAAAATTACACTAACTATTTTATTTCAACTGATCAGCAACTTGCAACATTCAAACTGAAGGGTCAGTTAAGCATTGTAACAGAACAGTCAAGTGTTCACACACAAAGTCCATTCAGTAGAGAAAATTGACTCTTCCATTTATCATCCAAAGAAAAAAAACTTGCCCAACCTCAATAATGCACACCCTATAGCAGTCAGACAAGCAAAAAGAAAATAAAAACCTTCCTGGTAGGATAATTGAGTATAATCAAATACACTACCTTTAGCCAACATTTTCAAAGATCTTATCATGGCAATTCAGTCAAAAGGAGAGCCAACAATGAGCATGGGGACTAGTGGGGTGATTAGAGAATATGTATAGCAATCAACTGACATTCTTAACAAGAACATTAAAACCTATTTGTATAATATTGGTGAGTAAAACCTATTTGGGAACCTTTCCTTATTTTTCACTGCTCCTATATATCCTCAAAATTAATGATAAATCACTAGATATGTTCCTTCTATAGAAACAAGGTACCAAAAGTTGCTCTGGTACCATTGCTACTCTGTAGAGCAATTTATTCCTGAGAATTAAGTGAGAAGTATCATTAGATATCATTTCCACTAAAGTAGGGCACCAGGGCAGCACGGTGGCTAAGTGGTTAGCACTTCTGCCTCACAGCACTGGGGTCATGAGTTCAATTCCCGACCATGGCCTTATCTGTGTGGAGTTTGTATGTTCTCCCTGTGTTTGCATGGGTTTCCACCGGGGCTCCGGTTTCCTCCCACACTCCAAAAACAAACTAGTAGGTTAATTGGCTGCTATCAAAATTGACCCTATTCTTTCTCTCTCTCTCTCTCTCTTTCTGTCTGTGTGTGTGTGTGTATATGTTAGGGAATTTAGATTGTAAGCTCCAATGGGGCAGGGACTGATGTGAATGAGTTTATTATATAGCTCATATATAGTTTATTATATAGTTTATTATATAGTTTATTTATATAGCTCCACTGATACAGTGCTGCGGAATCAGTGGAGCTATATAAATAAATGGTGATGATGATGATGATGATATGGTAGCATTTAGCTCTGCAATTGTCCCATAGGCATTTTTGTAGGGACAGCTCAACAGAATGGTCTTCCAAAATTACACCCATGAATATCTTGTTTTAAAGCATTACCATATTTCAAATGAAGGTTCAAACTGTTCCAGAGCTGAAACAGCAACATAACTTGGATCTTGTATCACTATTGTGTTAACATTTTTACTTGCATTTAAAAGAGCTCTGTGTATATTATGAGTTTCATAGATCCAAATGATCACACAACAAGACATTCTACAGGTTATAATTTGCAGCTCCTTGCCTCCTCAACAATTGTGTTTATACAATACAATACAAGAGCAATAATTTTAACCATTTGGTCCAGATCTATCCGCACAGAGGTAGAAGCATGACATTTAAAATAACAATGTACAATACTGTTAGGAACAGCAATTTCATTTTGGCTGCTGAAGTGTTGTTGTCAGCCTGGGTGTAATCACATGAACTCCACATACCTGCAGCTCAATCTGACAGCTGCTCTGATTGGCTGCTACTGCTTTAAATACCTGTCATGTTCACTGAGACTTTGCCAGTTACAGTGTTCACACATTTGCTTTGACGTGCTTCTGTTCCTGAGTATATTCTGCTCCTGTCTGATACTCGGTTTTAACCTCTGCCTGTGAACTGACTATCCCTGAATGCTGCCGGGATAGACCATTTGCTTGTGACGTAGACTACCTATATATCCCTTGCCTGTTGTTTGACTTAGCCTTTTGTCTGTGAGTCCACAACCCAGCCACAGGATCGCGGTGTCCGCTATCTGCTCCACTGTACACACTTGTCTCAACTGTGTTTCACCATCCAGATTGACAGCTTGATCTTGCTCCGGCACCTTCCCTTGCACTGTATTGCTCCCCAGCTCTATTCTCTACTCTACACTGCCAAACTGTTATACTGGTGGAGTTTGGTACCACATCCTATTGCAACTTAGTATATTCTGTTCCAGGTGCATCCTGCATCCCTGTTGCCATAGTGATCTCTGCTCAGTATCCTGCTGCCAAGTCCTTTGTGGTGCCCACCTACCTGAGTTAACTTATCACTACTCGAAATTAAGTCCTGAGGACAACCGAGTATCGGTGAACATATCTGGTTGCCTGGGAAATAAGTCTTCATCCCATTCAATATCTACACAGTCCATGGGCTCCAGTAATCATGAATTGTTGGATACTGTAACTTAATGAAAACTTGAATCATATTACGAAGGAACTCTACATGTTTTTTGTAAATAACTGACTTTGTCTAGACACACCCTTTCCCTTTACATTTCAATGTCATGCACTGGGCTTTTCCCACACACCTTTTTGCTATTGAGTACATATTGAGCTTGAAGCTGTGTATGGATTTCCATCAATCCCACGTGCTTTGAGGGAAAATTGTGTGCTTTTTGGGAAATTTGTGTGCTTTGTGGGTATGCTGTATGTTTTGTGGCAATGCCGTTTACTCTGTGGGAATGTTGTGGGCTTTGTGATATTGCAATCTACTTTGTGAAAATGCAGTGAATGTGTAATGCAGAGGTTGCCTAGGGAAGTAAATGATGTTATGTAAATTGTTTGTTATACATATGGTTTGATTGTGCATATAATATTGTTTGGCATATACTGCAAAAAACAATATGGCTTCATAGGATACATGTGGAAGATTGATAGTACATATATGAATAAAACGGTGTCTTTAGAGCAAATAGGATGCAGGGGATTGTGGATGAGGCATACTGAGCATGAATAAGACTATGGATGGAGCAAAATGTGATATACATGAGATTATTTGGAGTTTGTGATTGGGACGGGTGAAGTTTGTGATTTATATGGACTGAAAGTGGTTACATCAGTTGATCGGAACCTTTTTCAGTTCAAGGCACCCTTAGGTCTCCATAATTTTTTTCAAGGCGCCCCTAAGCCAAAATAAGTAGTCCCCCGCCTTGCTTACCACAGGCTCTGACTGAGGCACCCCTGTGAGATTGCCGAGGCACCACAGGAAGCCTAGGTGCCCAGTTTGGGAAGCACTGGGTTACATGATGATAATGCGGTATACAATGTGTTTAGTGGAGGCTGTGTTTAGTGGCTGCATATTGTTTAAATTCAGTGATGTGATATATACAGAGTTTGTGACTGTCCATATAATAATGGTGCAATTGTGTTAATGCTGTGCATAATGACCTGTAAGAGAAGTTGTACTGGGAAAATGTATGTGTATGGCAAGTTTTACTAAACAGTGTCATTGCACTGACAAGTTTCTGTCAGGATTCACTAGGATGAGTGGGATCCTTCTGTTCTGTCTGGGATTGATGGTACTTCACCCAGAGGCGCGTAATTTAACAAAGTGGAAAGATTTCACCAGAGGTTCCCACAAGGGAATTTGGGCTTGGCAGCTTCCACCCTGCAGGTCACGGCCCTCTAGGGGAGTTCCCAGTGAGCAGCGATAGTGAATCGAGTACAGAGGAGAAGGTAGGCAATAGATAGCCTCAAATGAGTATTAGTACTGAGTGATGCTCAGTGATAGTCCACAGAGTGATAATAGGTGATTTGCAGCAGCACACTTTGAGAGATGGTAGCGATGATCTGCAGTAGTTACCAGTATTGAGTGAAGCAGGTAGTAGGTGAATTGCAGCAAATCACTTAGAGAGATAGTAGCGATGATCTGCAGGAGTTACCACTAACGAGTGGAGCAGGTAATAGGTGATTGCAGCAGCAGAGTGCATGAGCTGCTTCCAGGCCAGAAGTCTGACGAGAAGAACCAGCACTGAGAGGTGCTGGAAGGAGCCTTATAAATGAGAGGTAACCAGTGGATGAGCGGGACAGGTGAACACAGGTGAGATGATTACCTGCACATGTGCATTGCTGATTGCTGGCCTGACAGCCGGAGAAGAAGCAGGGAATGAGGAATAAATGATACTCAGGTAACCGGGTGACAGTTACTGTCCGCCCTTCATTATATTGAAAGCTGTAAACGAGTTAGTAGTTGTACCAGACAGTGAACTTGTACTATGAGTAGTGGAATGTATGTACTGATGTACTGGGACAGTGTGATATATATATATATATATATATATATATATATATATATATATATATATATATATTATATTAGTGGTAAGAGCACACTTATCATAAAATACGCACAAACATTTTTTTGTTTTTCACTTTGTTTTCATGTCTGGATGGTAAAGCATTTGACACCATAAATATGCCACACAGTTTCTTGTTACCCTAAACACTAAATAAACAGAGACCAGCTCTCTAGCCCCCAGCCAGCTTCTCTAGCATTGGTTACACTGACCAGGGAAGCAAACAGGTTTTTTTACCTGACACTCCACCCACGGCCCTAGCTTAATTGGCAGGTGACACTCCCACCTTCCCTTTAAAAAGTAGCTCCCATCAGCTGCTCTGTTTGCTCTGACTTCAGACGCACCCTGTGAGCCTGATGTGGGAAAAGCCAGCTCCAAACCATGAAAGGTAAAGCAGACTTTATACCATTATTTTGCACACGTATGTCCTTCACCTGATTATCTTTAAACTAGGGCAGATTGCCAACCTAATGCCTTCCTTTTTAAATATATCTATAATATAAAAGCCTAGCGGCGTGTGTTAGTCTGTGTGTGAAAAAAAAAAAAACAAGCTGCAGTGCCACCTGCTGGGCGGAGTTATACACTGACCTACTAAATTCTTAGTGTGTATGGAAAAAAACCTCAGAAAGGGCTGAAATTTGGTATACTGACATTATTGACAAAAAAATTAGAATAGTGAAGTCAGTTAACTTCCATCATCCCCCCTTCCCCCCGTGGGAAGGGTAGTAAAGGCTAAATTTACGAGTTTAGGAGTCAAACTCATTTTCGTGAGGTAATTTTACCTCATGAACACACGTGTACAGTGGCGGATCCAGGGGGGTGCGATCGGGGCATTCGCCCCCCCCTAGAAGGGGTTTGCTGCCGACGGCTGCACAGTATGTGCAGGTCCGTTTGGCAGTGACAGTGTGCTGCCCGGCTGCTCTGATTGTGTTTTAAACACAATCAGAGCAGCCGGGCAGCACACTGTCCCTGCCTGTCACTGCCGAGCAGACCTGCACATACTGTGCAGCCGTCGGCAGCCTCAGAAGTCAGAAAGGGGGCGGGGCCTAAATCTCCCCGCCCTAACATCACCCCGGGTACAGACATTTTCTAGATCCGCCCCTGCATGTGTAGCGGCGTGTGTTAGTGTTTGTGTGTCTGTGGAAAAAACTATTTTCTCAGAAAGGACTCATCCAATTGACCTCAAATTTGGTATACTGACATTATTTGACAAAAAATTAGAATAGTGAAGTCAGTTAACTTCCATCATCCCCCCTTCCCCCCGTGGGGTAGTAAAGGGGTAGTAAAGGCTAAATTTACGAGTTGAGAGGTCAAACTCTATTTCGTGAGGTAATTTTACCTCATGAACACACATTAAAAAGGGCGCTTGCGTCGGGAAGTAACGCTCTTCCCCTGAGGAGGCCTGGGCTATGGCCCAAATGCATGACAAGAACCTTTACAAGACCTTAAGTAGCTTGATTTGACTAGAATGCATGAGTATCATGCACGGGTTAACTTGTGTGTATGTATATATATATATATATATATATATATATATATATATATATATATATATATATATATATATATTAGAGATGGTCACTGACCCCCGTGCTTTGGTTTTGTATTCGGTTTTGGATCTGGATTACCGTCGTGTTTTGGTTTTGGTTTTGGTTTTGTTTGGTTTTGTTTTGCTATTATGTTGGAAGATCAATGTTTTTGGGCCTAAAATAACCCAATTTAGTGCTCCACCTGTTTCATAGATAAGTAATCTAATTGTAAAGCTAATAAATTATAAAAAAACTGTTTAATTCCTGTTAGGTACGCCTTCATTTATTCTACACACAAAACAGATTGTCTTCCTCTCCATCTATGCATATTGGCAATGCAGCCATCGTCTTTGGATGCATATTACACCCTATACTTATAGTTAAATATGTAAAGAAATGGAAAAAGACAGTTTGCTTTCTGTTTCTATAGGCCCCCCTCCACTTGTTGAAAAAAACAAAAAATTCAGCCGTTATAGACTGTACAATATTAATTGAAATTGACAAAGCCAGTTTGGTTTCTGGCTCTCTAGGCCCCTCTCCACTTGTCGAAAATACAAAAAAATTCACCCGTTATAGACTGTACAATATTACATGAAATGGACAAACCTAGTTTGGTTTGTGGCTCGCTAGGCCCCCCTCCACTTGTCGAAAATACCAAACAATTCAGCCGTTATAGACTGTACAATATTAAGATAAATGGACAAAGCCAGTTTGGGGTCACTCTGTCTATGATGCCCTACCCTTAAGGAGAAATTGCCCAGACAGCAGCCTTTCAAGACGGTACGTGATACGGAAATGCCACAAGTCCCTTTCCTCTTTGGGGGTAGATTGCACCCTAAACTTATAAAGAAAATTTTAAAATTATGTTATCGTCATCATCTTCAGCTTCATCCTCACCCTCATCAGTGTGTACGTCTTCATCACAGACTATCAATTCATCGTCACTTGAATCCGCCTTTAGAGAACAGTCAGGGCTTGGATGTCTTGGATGGTGAAGGCCTTCCTCGTGGAAGATGTAGTTCATTTTTATAAACATCATTTTCTCCACATTTTTGGGAAGTAAGCTTCTACGGCGATCACTGACTAAGTTCCATGCTGTGCTAAACACTCGTTCAGAGTACACACTGGAGGGTGGGCAGCTTAAGTATTGCAAAGCAAGTTTGTACATGAGTTTCCAAATGGCCTGCTTTTCTTCCCAGTAAGGAAAGGGACTGTCTGACATTTTCATATCAACTACCTCTTGAAAGTAATCCTCCACCATCCTTTGCATGTTTATACTCGTATTGGATGGAGTTATGGGCACATTTTTTTGAAAAATCCTTCAAACCAGCCCAGATGTTAAATTGTTCAGTTCTGCCCCCTGCATCTTTCCTGCTTCTTATTGGGAATTATATTTTTTTACGAGCAGCAGCAGCTTCAGAAAGTGAAGGAGGACACGTCATCAAGCCAAGGCCCAGTTCAGCGGCCAACTTGCTGAGCAATAGCTCCTTGCAAAAGTTCACATCTCATTTACAAGTAAAGACTCAATGTAGGTCTTAAACCTTGGATCAAAACGGGCCAAAACATACTGATCCGAGTTCAAGATCTTAATAACTCGAGGATCATTGTGAAGCGAATGAAGTACTTGATCGACAAAGCCAACATACTTTGCTGAATTGCTTGCTTTCAGCTCCGCCTTCATTTTCTCAAGCTGCTTTTCCAATAGTCTAATTAAAGGAATGACTTGGCTCAAACTAGCAGAGTCTGCACTGACCTCACATGTCACAACTTCAAATGGTTTCAGCACCTTGCACAGCACTGAAAGGATTCCCCACTGTGCAAGAGTGAAATACATCCCCCCTCCTTTCCCAATGTCATGACTTGTGCAATATGCTTGGATGGCTTTGCGCTGTTCCTCCATCCTCTGAAGCATGTACAGGGTGGAATTCCACCTAGTTACCACCTCTTGCTTAAGTTGGTGGCAGGGCAAGTTAAACTGCTCTTGGAGCTGCTGTAATCTCATACATGCTGTGGCTGAATGCCTGAAATGACCTAAAATTTTACGGGCCACCGAAAGCATCTCCTGCACCTCACGGTTATTTCGTAGGAAGCTCTGCACCACCAAGCTGATGGTGTGAGCAAAACAGGGAATGTGTTGGAAATCACCCAGCTGTAATGCTCGCACTATATTGTTGGCGTTATCAGAAATGAAATACCCTGGGGAGAGTCCAAGTTGTATAAGCCATGTATCAATCACATCTCTCAGTTTGCGTAACAAATTGTCAGCTGTATGCCTGTTAGTGAAGCCGGTGACAAATGTTACGTAGTGGTGTACATGCTGCTGCTGTTCCTGCTGGTGAAGGTGAATGAAAAAACCCAGTGGGCTTTCACAGTCATATAGTCTTTGGTTTGGCCACTTCCACTTGTCCACATATCTGTGGTTAAGTGGACAGTGGGCAGAATGGCATTTTTCAGCGCAATCTCTACATTTTTACACACTTTTTGGTATAGTGGAATTGCTTTACGGGAGAAATGGTGTTGCGATGGAATTCTGTAACGCGAACACAAAACCTCAATTAACTGTGAAAAACCAGCTGCGTTTATTGTGGAGATTGGACGCAGACAGTGTCGGACTGGGGCATGAAGGGCCCACCGGGAATGCAACACTAGGGGCCCACCAGAGGTGGTGTGGTCAGCCATCGTAGAGGCGGGACCAGACACTAGAGGGGGAGTGGTCAGCCCACAAAGGACAGCTAGCACCTTAGTGTAGTATATAAAGAATGCAGTGTGTGTATAAAGAATACACAGTCTTGACCTGCCTCTTAGATTGGGCAGAACAGTCACCAAAAATAAGGATTGTCGCACTAGACCAGGTTTGGCTAACGTGTGACACTCCAGTGTCTAATTTTCCAGGTGTTGTGAAACTACAAGTCCCAGCATGCTTTGCCAATATATAGCAGCTTATTGCTGGAAGGGTATGCTGGGACTTGTAGTTTCACAACACCTGGAGTACCACAGGTTAGCCAAGCCTACACTAGACTCAGAACATTTGACAGACTGTCCTACCTGTTGTTGTCACTGTTACCACCTGTGACTGCTGGTTTCTTTAGTTGCGGCTTGTCTGCATCCTGGAATGTTGAGGCCCCTATTTGGAAAAAAATAATGGGTACATTTAGAAACGCCAACCATCCCTGCCATTAAATCAACAGCACCCACATTTAATAATTAGGCCTCTCTCCAGCCTCAACATTAAAGTAATAGCGCTCACATTTGATAAATAGATCTATTTCCGTCCAACCAACCCCAACATTAAATTAATAGTATTCCCATTTAATAAATAAACCTATTACCCTCCCTCCAAATGGCCCCAGCAATAAATCAATAGCATTTACGTTTAATACAGCCATTTCCCACTACCATTCCTAGCATTAAATAATTAATATTCACATTTAATAGATAGCCCCCCTCCCCACACTCAGCCCCACATTCAACTATAGACCCAAACCAACTCAGCATTTAGTGTTCTCTGTGCAGCTAAAGTACTCTCAATTCACACTAATTTATATATATATATATATATATATATATATATATATATATATATATATATATATATATATCTAATATATAAATGCTTAGTGGTGTCTGTGTGTGGAAAAAAACAAACCAAGTTGCAGCGCCACCTGCTGGGCAGAGTTATACACTGACCTACTAAATTCTTAGTGTGTGTGGGAAAAAAAATTCAAAAAGGGCTGAAATTTGGTAGGGCTCAAACTAATTTTCGTGAGGTAATTTTACCTCATGAACACACATGTGTAGAGGCGTGCATTAGTGTGTGTGTGTGTGTGTGTGTGTGGAAAAAACTATTTTCTCAGAAAGGGCTCATCCAATTGACCTGAAATTTGGTATACTGGCATTATTTGACAAAAAAATTAGAATAGGCAAGTCAGTTAACTTCCATCATCCCCCCTTCCTCCCGTGGGAGGGGTAGTAAAGGCTAAATTTACGAGTTGAGGGGTCAAACTCATTTTCGTGAGGTAATTTTACCTCATGAACACACATTAAAAAGGCCGCTTGCGTCGGGAAGTAACACTCTTCCCCTGAGGAGGCCTGGGCTAGGTCCAAATGCATGACAAGAACCTTTTTAAGACCTTAAGTAGCTTGATTTGACTAGAATGCATGAGTATCATGCACGGGTTAACTTGTATATATATATATATATATATATATATATATATATATATATATTTATATATTCTTTATTGTTTCCCAGGAGTTGTGGTGTTTTTAACAGTGTATAGAACCAAAGCAGGGGAACTCTCTTGCTAAGCCTTGTGACAATACCGTTTGGCTAAACCATCTACAGAATTTTACAATGATAATGTTTCCGTGATGTATAAAACAAAAGTTTTTCACATCCAGGCAAACATCTGAATAATGAAAACTTAAGTTTATTTAACACAACGGAGATATAGTACTTTTTATTAAAAGGTTAAACAATTATACCATAACAACTGAATACGTTATAATTATCAGTCTCTCTTTAGCCAACCCCTGGGCACAGTCCTGTGGTAACTAGCATTCTCCCCCTCTTACAGCCAGCAAGGCAGTCCTGCTCCAATGACAGCCTGTTTTTGGGGCACACGCTTATACAAGGCTCACAGGCAATGAGGAAAAAGATATCTGGTCCTTGCAGCCTCTGCATCTTGTTGGTACAGCATGAGTCGTAACCTCTTGCTAGTACTGGTTAACCTGGGTCCCCCTCCTGTGGAGGCTTCTGGGTACAGGTTGGGCACTCCCAATTCTGGCTCCTCGATTGGCAGGGAGTGAGGTGCTACGCATTACTTCTGGACCTCACATTGGTTGTTGCTCCACAAATTCTGAATGTAATAGACTCCCACAATAAATGTCAACAAAGGAGTCTAATCACTGCTGATTTTACTTAACCCTTTATAGCTTTTTCCTAAGATCCAGAGCATTGTACACACTTATGGTGAATGCTAGTCAGCTATCTGTGTGCATTTTAACAGTACCTGCAGTACAAAGAGGGGGCAAAAAAAGAGGTGAAAAGTATCCCTCATTCACTGTGGGAAACGAGTAGTAATAGTAACCCCTCGTTTTGCCACTTACCTTACCTTGAAAAGCTTCGGCATCCTGCTCCTCTGGGCGGCGCGGCTAGTGACAAGAAGACAGCCGCGGTAGAAACTCCGTCCTCCTCCCCTGCTGAAGTTCACAAAACACTACCACGCAGGCGCAGAGAGCCAAGGCACGGCTCTCTGCGCCTGCGCGGTAGTGTGTTTCTTACACTGCCGCCGCAGATGACCGTCTACGAGGTGCTCCCTGCAAGCTCCGCCCCAATATCAGAGGGGGCGGGGCTTAATCGCGCCCGGGCCTACCGGTCTACAGCCCGGCTGGCCGGCAGGCCAGTCCGAGGCTGGACGCAGATCTAACACTAACATTGCAGCCATGGCGTCTGTGATTCGCTTGGCGACTGGGTGACTGCTGTCATATTTGCTTCCCCTAGCAAATGATTGTTTCACAGTTAATTGCTGTAATGTAGGACTGCTCATTTTCTTGACCTGCCTCTGGGCTGACAATTCACCCCCAGCAGCAGCAACAGCAGCAGTGGGACTAACGCTTTCTTCAGAGGAATCAATAATAGTGCAGGAGTCATCCAACCTTAATAAGTGGGATGCCGGGCTAACTCCGAGCGCTACTGAGGATATTGATGAGGATGGTGTGATGGGTGTATTTTGCAGTCGTCGGGATGTCGGTGAGTGGAGGGTCCTAGCTGATGATGGAATGCTTGTAATTTTTTGGGAAGAACTTTCAGCTTTTCCCAACACTTTGCCATGAACTCTCGTTAAATGGCATAACATAGACGAGGTTCCAAAATGGTTAAGATCCCTCCCTCGACTGACTGTGGCTTGACATACACTACAAATGGCTATACAATTGTTGGCTGGATTTGGGTAGAAATAATTCCACCCATAAGAAGTGGATTTTTTTATTTTATGCCCAGGCATGACAATGGCCTTTTTCTTGTCACGTGCCAGAACTGCTGCCACTGGTGCAGGACTTACACAAACAACCTCATCCTCATCAACATCCTCATTAGCGTCCTCGTCGCCTACACAAATCTCCCCTTCATCCTCTTTTAATTCCAAAGAGGCATCCTCAATTTGTGTATCACCGGCCACACTCGGGCTATTAAGGAACACATCAGCAGAATGCTCACTATTAGACATCCCACTGTTGGTTGGACTCTCCACAGGGATTGGTGTCATTTCTGAATCAGAGCAAACATTACCCTCTAATGCCTTAATGTTATCTTGCAGCTCAGCTTTGACGCGTAACAGTAGTTGTGCACCAATTGTAGGCTCGGTAACTTTTTGGGATCTGCCACTAATAGCCAAATGTGAAGGCCTCATTCTCTCTTTGCCACTGCGTGTGTAGAATGGCATGTTGGCAAAAAATTTTTTATCGGCACTTAACCTTTGCTCAGTAACACTTCTTTTTCGCTTCAACACAGTAAAAAAAAAAATTTGTTTTGGTTTTTTGAACTGATTTCGAAACACTGTGTAGTTTGACATCGCCTTGCCCAGATGACGTACTGGGAACACTAACATCAGGACTGGTGACAGAACCTGGTTGCTCATTCTGATCATATGTGGACTGCTTTGAATCCATTCTGAGCCCAAAGCACTGTGGAGTGCTAAAAATTATTTGGTAAGATACTGCTGACAGATAGTAATTTTGATAGCCAGAAATATTTAGGCAAAATAATGTGGGACACCCAAAAAGCACTTTGAGTGCCAAATATTGAAAAAAAAAAAACTCCTCTATCCTCCGCTCTTCTATAACTATTTTTGCTAGCACAATTGGATTCAGAATATTGTATTCTCTATCCCTGCTCTAATCAGCCTGTGACTACACCCTGCTCTCTCCCTCTGTCAAATGGTGATGGATTGCTGTGGAGGCGTGTATTTATAATCTTCAAGTATCGCGAGAACCGAGCCCCGATCCAACGACGTCACGATGACGTTCGGCGTCGATTTGGATTCCGATCGGACGGGAGAGTACCGAGCCAACTCGGCTCGGTACTCGGATACCCAAAGTTCGGGTGGGTTCGGTTCTCTGGGAACCGAGCCCACCCATCTCTAATATATATATATATATGTATATATACACATACATATATCCAAGTCCATAAATTGTCCATAAATATTGGGACATCAACACAATTCTCATATTTTGGGCTCTATACACCACCACATGGATTTGAAATGAAACTAACAAGATGTGCTTTAACTGCAGACTTTCAGCTTTAATTTCAGGGAATTTACATCCAAATCAGGTGAATGGTGTAGGAATTACAACGGTTTCTATATGTGCCTCACACTTTTTAAGGGACCAAAAGTAATGGGACAAACTAAACAATCCTACATAAAACTTTCACTTTTTAATACTTTGTTGCAAATCCTTTGCAGTCAATTACAGCCTGAAGTCTGGAAGGCATAGACATCACCAGATGCTGGGTTTCATTCCTGGTGATGTTCTGCCAGGCCTCTACTGCAAATGTCTTCAGTTCCTGCTTGTTCTTGGGGAATTTTCCCTTCAGTTTTGTCTTCATCAAGTGAAATGCATGCTCAATATCTACTGTATCAAGACAGTATAAAACCCATAATCACAATGCAGATATATAGTTATTATATAAAATATTTACTTATACAGTAACGTTGCAACATATCTTCAATACCATAATCTTACATATCAAACATATATATGATACGACGACATCTGTGTGTAGGTACAGTCACTTCCATTACTGATTTCTGTGTAATATATATATATATATATATATATATATATATATATATATATATATATATATATATATATATATATATACACATGCATATGTGTGTGTGTATATATATATATATATATATATATATATATATATATATATATATATATATACACAAGTTAACCCGTGCATGATACTCATGCATTCTAGTCAAATCAAGCTACTTAAGGTGTTAAAAAGGTTCTTGTCATGCATTTGGGCCATAGCCCAGGCCTCAACCACCAACCACTCCCCACTGCCCCCCCCGGCAACCACCAACCACTCCCAACTGTCACTTCTCCTTCAAGAAATATATATATATTTTTTTAAAATCTTTATAAACAGTTTTAACAATTAACAAATTAAATTAACAAATTAAAAACATCTTAGTATACCAAATTTCAGCCCTTTCTGAATTTTTTTTTCCAGACACACTAAGAATTTAGTAGGTCAGTGTATAACTCCGCCCAGCAGGTGGCGCTGCAGCTTGGTTTTATTTTTTCCACACACACACAGACAGACTAACACACGCCACTAGACATTTATATTATAGATATATATGCGTCTATACATGTATATATATGTATATGTGTATATATATATATATATATATATATATATATATATATATGTATATGTATATACATGTATGTGAATATGTACAGTCAAGTCCATAAATATTGGGACATCGACACAATTCTCATATTTCGGGCTCTATACACCACCACAATGGATTTGAAATGAAACTTACACAGCATCGGACTGGCCCAGCGGACTACCGGTTAAACCACCGTTAGGCCCAGCTACCATACGGCCACACCCCCTTTTACCCATGGGCGGAGCTTAGGAGGCCCCTCACGACGGTCCTCTCCGGCGTCCCCGCTGCTCAATAGCGATCGCAGCTGCGATCACACTAGAAAAAGAAGAAGAGAAAAAACAAAGAAACAAAAAAAAACTTACCCATCATCCAGCGCCGGATCCTCCTCCTCACTGACTGCCGGGCGTGACGTCATCACGTCCGCCAGCCTCAGTGAGAAGCAGCAGCAGAGAGGACGTCAGGAAAGAAGGTAAGTAAAGGAGAGTGAAGGGGGCAGAGAGACGCTGAAGGGGGCAGAGAGAGAGACACTGAAGGGGGCACAGAGAGAGACACTGAAGGGGACAGAGAGACACTGAAAGGGGGCACAGAGAGAGACACTGAAAGGGGCACAGAGAGAGACGCTGAAGGGGACAGAGAGAGACACTGAAGGGGACAGAGAGAGACACTGAAGGTGACGTCATCACGTCTGCCAGCCTCAGTGAGAAGCAGCAGCAGAGAGGACGTCAGGAAAGAAGGTAAGTAAAGGAGAGTGAAGGGGGCAGAGAGACGCTGAAGGGGGCAGAGGGAGAGACACTGAAGGGGGCACAGAGAGAGACACTGAAGGGGACAGAGAGACACTGAAAGGGGGCACAGAGAGAGACACTGAAAGGGGCACAGAGAGAGACGCTGAAGGGGACAGAGAGATACACTGAAAGGGGCAGAGAGAGACACTGAAGGGGACAGAGAGAGAGACACTGAAGGGGGCACAGAGAGAGACGCTGAAGGGGGCACAGAGAGAGACTCTGAAGGGGGCACAGAGAGAGACTCTGAAGGGGGCACAGAGAGAGACACTGAAGGGGGCACAGAGAGAGACACTGAAGGGGTCAGAGAGACACTGAAGGGGACAGAGAGAGACACTGAAAGGGACAGAGAGAGACACTGAAGGGGGCACAGAGAGAGACACTGAAGGGGGCACAGAGAGAGACACTGAAGGGGGCACAGAGAGAGACACTGAAGGGGGCACAGAGGAGACACTGAAGGGGACAGAGAGAGAGATGCTGAAGGGGACAGAGAGAGAGAGACACTCAAGGGGACAGAGAGAGACACTGAAGGGGGCACAGAGAGAGATGCTGAAGGGGGCACAGAGAGAGACACTGAAGTGGGCACAGAGAGAGACACTGAAGGGGACAGAGAGAAGCTGAAGGGGACAGAGAGAGACACTGAAGGGAATAGAGAGAGACACTGAAGGGGAAGCAGAGACACTGAAGGGGGCACAGAGAGAGACACTGAAGGGGGGACAGAGAGAGACACTGAAGGGGACAGAGAGACACACTGAAGGGGGCAGAGAGAGACGCAGAAGGAGGACAGAGAGAGATGGCGAAGAGGGGGACAGAGTAATATGGTGAAGAGGTGCAGCGATATGATGAAGGGGCACAATGTGATGGTGAAGTGGCCTAAATACATCTTACGTCATTTTGACCCAACTTGTTAAAAAACGGGACTACCCAGTAATTATTTTGGCTTAGGGGTGCCTTGGAAACATTATGGTGACCCTAAGGGTGCCTCGAACTGAGAAAGTTTGGAAACCACTGTCCTACACTCATTGACAGTACAGAACACACAATGTAGTAAGTAAACTCTTATCTTTAAAATGTTTGCTCTGTAAGTCTGGGTGCTGTTGATTTAATGGCAGGGATGGTTGGCGTTTCTAAATGTACCCATTATTTTTTCCAAATAGGGCCCTCAGCAGTTCAGGATCCAGACAAGCCGCAACTAAAGAAACCAGCAGCCACAGGTGGTAAAAGTGACAACAACAGGTAGGACAGTCTGTCAAATGTTCTGAGTCTAGTGCAGGCTTGGCTAACTTGTGGTACAAGTCCCAGCATACCCTTACAGCAATAAGCTGTTATATATTGGCAAAGCATGCTGGGGCTTGTAGTTTCACAACACCTGGAGTACCACAGGTTAGCCAAGCCTGGTCTAGTGGGACAATCCTGCTTTTTGGTGACTGTTCTGCCCAATCTAAGGGGCAGGTCAAGACTGTGTATTCTTTATACACACACTGCATTCTTTATATACTGCACTAAGGTGCTAGCTGTCCTTCGTGGACTGACCACTCCCCCTCTAGTGTCTGGTCCCGCCTCTATGATGGCTGACCACACCCCCTTTGGTGGGCCCCTAGTGTAACATCCCGGTGGGCCCTTCATGCCCCAGTCCGACACTGAACTCACAAGATGTGTGGGTGTTATAGTAAGCTAAGTGGTGGAAAGGAGTGGAGTAGGCATGTCTTATAAGGAAAAGTGTAAAAAGTAGAGAGATTTATTTTTAAAGCACAGCAAAGTATAAAATGTAATTAAATCAGCATGAAGTCATACAAGTTGGTTAATTGAAGGGACTGAACTCATGACAGCATGTACTTACTTCTTATACTCAAATAATTGTATATTTATGCAAACCTATAATGTCATTTTGACATGACATTATTTGTTAAGGTATTATCTCTAAAATGTTTATTTTACAAGCCTTATGCAACTATTTTTAAGATTTTTACATGTTTGTGAACTTTGTAAGATTTTACAGTGTCTGTGGCTAGATCACTTATAAAAATCGTATTGTATAAATATATTTAAATAATTAGCACAGTGTGCTAATTTACATCATTGCAAATGTACTGCTTTTTATTATATTGTATTGCACTTTTGCATAGGAAATGTATTTATTTCTGAGACAGTGCCATGGGAGGAAATTTGCTTTTTGATTTGTAACTTCTGAAGGCAAACTAATCACGCTAATTAAGTCTTTTCATATGAAGTGACCAACGCAGCAAGAGGTTGTTACCTTTAGGTCCTGTGTAGGTTTTCTTCCCGTATCTTGGAACTTGTCTGTACAATGTAGACTCAGGATGCAAGTTATACGGGAAACTTAACATCCAGTTTTGGGAAATCAAGAGATTGAGGTAAATTATATTGAAACTTAAATTGTGTTAGCTCTATGGTTAAAGGATATATTACATCCTAATGGTAATTATTTAATGTGAATATCACTCTATGCAGAGGATAGGATCAGGGGTGGTGTTACACCCTGCTAACGTGTAACAGAATGTGTATAAAAATGGCCCTGTTTGACCATGTAATGTATTTACCATCTGAACATTCTCTACATCACTAGTACCTCAAACTAGTATATGTAACTGCCTTTTACAGGACTTCCTGAGCTAATAAACATCACTGCTTCAGGAAACTGCTTTGATGTCTGCTGTAATTCCTGTGACCTACAAATTAGACCCAATCTAATCTGTTATCTTACTGTTCTGAAGTCAGGACCCAGTGTCTAGTGCTAACTCTCTGCCCACTACCCTGCAGCTCTGGCCAGCGTGATATGCCAGTGGGAACCATCAACAGCAATCCTGATCTGAAGGCAAGAAGGTAGGTGTACCAGCAAGGGGGTTTACAAGCAGTGAGAGTTATCCAGAAGGGTGCGGTTTTAGATGCTGCTAAGGAGCGCAGTGGCGGCAGTAGCAAAAGCACCTCCTACTGCAGTTAGAGGGTGCATTTGGGAGAAAGAAAGGGGGCTGTGGCAAGGCAAGCCCAACAGGTCCCCAGCTACAACAACAGACATGGTGGCATAGGAGGCCCATCCTGTCACAGGGTCATAGCACAGCTTATATTTCAATTAAATTCATTATTTGCTTCCTTTATTTAAATATTTCAAACACCTGGTCAGATGTTTCCGTCTTTATATCCCTTACAAAACGCACACACATACCCTAAAATGTTTCAATGACCTTCTTCATACAGGCATTATGACATAATATAATAAAATATAAAAAATAAATGGAGGTTTATTGTCTTTCAGGGATTATGATATTTTATATATCTTAATTCACTACATTCAATACAAATAGATTGGCTACATTGGAATGGAAATATCTTTTTGAAGCTCTGTGTCTCCCCTTTCAACTTGAGACCTTTCAAATACATTAGCGGTGGCATAGTGGTTAGCACTTCTTCCTTACAGCACTGGGGTCATGAGTTCAGTTACCGACCATGCCCTTATCTGTGAGGAGTTTGTAGGTTCTCCCTGTGTTTGCGTGGGTTTCCTCCGGGTGCTCCGGTTTCCTTCTACACTCCAAAGACAAACTGGTAGGTTAATTGGCTACTATCAAAATTGACCCTAGTATTTGTGTCTGTCTGTGCGTGTGTGTGTTAGGGAATTTAGACTGTAAACTCCAATGGGGCAGGGACTGATGGGAGTGAGTTCTCTAAACAGCGCTGCGGAATTAGTGGCATTATATAAATAAATGGTGATGATGCTGATGATTAGCTATGGGCCTATGAAATGTTCCCATGCACCTAGGCTTTGTATTATCATCACCATTTATTTATATAGCGCCACTGATTCCGCAGCGCTGTACAGAGAACTCATTCACATCAGTCCCTACCCCATTGGAGCTTACAGTCTAAATTCCCTAACATACACACAGACAGAGAGAGAGAGAGAGAGACTAGGGTCAGTTTTGATAACAGCTAATTAACCTACTAGTATGTTTTTGGAGTGTGGGAGGAAACCGGAGCACCCGGAGGAAACCCACGCAAACACAGGGAGAACATACAAACTCCACACAGATAAGGAAATGGTCAGGAATTGAACTCATGACTCCAGCGCTGTGAGGCAGAAGTGCTAACCACTTAGTCACTGTTCTGCCCGTATTATGGGGGTAGACCTTTCCAGGGACATCTCAACATAATATTCCACCAAGGCCAACTTTGCATCTTAAGTAGTAGGATTTTCATGAACCACACAGTACGGTACCTCTTGTGAAAGTCCTGTAGAAAGCAATCTAAAACCAGTGGTTTTCAAATATTTGTATTAATGTAGTGTCAAACATCTAACTTTCTTTAGACCATAATATTTTTTCTTCGACTAGATCAAATTATAACTTCTAAACATCTCAAAGCATTCTGCAGCTTTAGGTTTTGGACAATTAATTAGCTGAAGCTTAAATATTTCACTGGAAAATAGTTGTAAAAACTGTACATATATAAAACTTACACTCCCTTGTGCTTGGAGAGACAGGCATTCACATGCACGTGCAGTACAGGAAGGATGTGCAGACAAATGTTAAGTATATTCCTTTGAGATGCATCTTATTTTGGGTTACACATCTTTAAAATATGTTTCTTACCAATGTTTCTGCATATACAAAAGACATGTCCAGTTTTCAAAGATGATATTGATTGCCTGCTGTCACCTAAAAAGTACCAACTGTAGTTAGATATTTGATTAAAAATTCTATCCATATTATGTTTCATTTATGATTTTTTTTTGGGGATTTGTTTATTTGTATTTGTGTGGATCCGTAACCATAAGCAGCCAATAGACCAGTGATTTTGTATACCGCCTGGTCTCAGATTACAGTATTAACCAGCAGTTGAATGGTTTTCTGCTTCCTAATGTCTTCCTCAACCCCAAAAATCATCCAGAGTTAAATCACCAGAGACTGAGGGCTAGCACTGTAACTCCTTATAAGTGTTCTAATGAATTGGTTACCATTGGGCAGACAAGCTCCAACTTTGATAATCTCTGCATCCTCATTGGTCGCAGTTCCTCTGTCAGCTCAGCTCAGCTTCCTCTGTCTCTCATTATTATTCTAACTGTACACCTTCAAAAGTTACAAAATAAATGCCAGTTGCAAATGACTGCTTTGATATTGGTGGCTGATACCTTACAATGCTAACTTTTAAGGCTTATGGTTGCATGTACCTTAGGATGTCTTACTTAAAATACAAATGCAAGAAATATGTTTTCTCTCAGTTCTACATGTTTATAATACATTTGCCTTTTTCTTATGTTGTGTGTGCTCATAGATGCTTTGATATTTCACCAGAGTAACAGTAGGATGAAGGCATGTTATTCATATCTTGGCTAGAGTTGGCCACAATTAGCAATGAATCCTAAGACAAAGTAAAATCAGTTTTGTCTTCCTTTAATCTATAGTAAGGCTAACTGAAGCTGAATTTTGTTTGCCACATGAATTAATCATACAGATGTCTAACATTTTGCCCACAGTCTGATGCATCTGAAGTACAACTGCCACTGCAATATAATAGTTTTTTAACTTTTGTGTCCCCATACTAAACTGCGATATTGTGAATCTCCACTGTATCCCAACAAAAACTCTATTTTACCTCTTATGATTTCATTGCAATAAACAATGACATCACAATTTATGCAAGATTAGATTACTCTTCTGCATCCTCACTCTCATGCCATGTTTACGTGGTGAATGCAGAGTGTATTCTCCATTATGTCCACTAAAAGAGCTATTGTCACTTAGGGCTATCGTGGCAACCAGCAACTAGACTGTGCACTGAGAAGTTGCATGAAGTGCTAGCTAAATTCTCTTAGGGACAACTACTACTAGCAGTCGGTCATGTTGTGCTGGAAGTACAGCTAGCTATAGGTTAATTTTCACACAAAAATAAACTAGGGATGTGCAGCGGCGACTTTTGAGGTCTCGTGTTTTGGATTTTCTCGATGTTTTGGGTTCGGATTTGTTTCGCAAAACACCTGCCGAAAGGTTTTGGTTCGGATTTAAGGTTTTGGATTCGGATTTTTTTTGAAAAAAAACTAAAAAGTGTAAAAATCAAGTTTTTGGGCTTATTTTCACTCCTACGCTATTATTAACCTCAATACCATTCAATAACAATAATTTCTACTAATTTAAAGGCTATTCTGAACAACTTACACCTCACAATATTTTTTTTTTTTTAGTACAAAACGTTGCAACGAGGTATCTTTCTGGACTGCGTAGAGGAGTGTTCCCCACAATATAATTAAAAACCCATCAACTGGTCTGAATTACACCCAAAAATAGTATCTGGACTGCATAGAGGACTGGCCACTGGCCACCACAATATAATATATAGAAAACCTTCAACAGGTCTGAATTACACCCAAAAATAGTATCTGGACTGCGTAGAGGACTGGCCACTGGCCACCACAATATAATATATAGAAAACCTTTAACAGGTCTGAATTACACCCAAAAATAGTATCTGGACTGCGTAGAGTAGTGGGCACTGGGCACCACAATAAAAAATATATAGAAAACCTTCAACAGGTCTGAATTACACCCAAAAATAGTATCTGACTGCGTAGAGGACTGGCCACTGGCCACCACAATGTAATATATAGAAAACCTTCAACAGGTCTGCATTACACCCAAAAATAGTATCTGGACTGCGTAGAGGACTGGCCACTGGCCACCACAATATAATATATAGAAAACCTTCAACAGGTCTGAATTACACCCAAAAATAGTATCTGGACTGCGTAGAGTAGTGGGCACTGGGCACCACAATAAAATATATAGAAAACCTTCAACAGGTCTGCATTACACCCAAAAATAGTATCTGGACTGCGTAGAGGACTGGCCACTGGCCACCACAATATAATATATAGAAAACCTTCAACAGGTCAGAATTACACCCAAAAATAACATCTGGACTGCGTAGAGTAGTGGGCACTAGGCACCACAATAAAATATATAGAAAACCTTCAACAGGTCTGAATTACACCCAAAAGTAGTATCTAGACTGCATAGAGTAGTGGGCATTGGGCACCACAATAAAATATATAGAAAACCTTCAACAGGTCTGCATTACACTGCACACACGGCTGCTCCTCCATCCTCTCCATCATATACATGTTGGAGTTTCAGCGTGTGAAAACCTCTTGTTTTTGATAATGTCAGTGCATTTTGAATATTTTTCAATTTGCCCCACAACACTGAATGTACTTTATCTATGATACGCATCTATCTTTCTTGACTGCGTAGTGTGGTGGCCCCGGTACACAATTTGGTACTGAGGCCACAATAAAATTAAAAAACCCTCCACGGGTCAGAATTCCACCAAAAAAGGGTATGGACTGCGTAGTGTGGTGTGCCCGGAACACAATTTTTTACAGCGCCAACAATATAATTAAAAAATTGGGCATCAACTGTCACAGTTGTTTAATATCTGATACACCCGAATATGGACTGCACAGTGGAGTGGCCCCGGTAGTAAATTTGGTGCCGGGGCCACAATACCTCCTCCAACTTCCAAGTGTAGTGTTTATAAAGACAGACAGCGTCTAAGTGTTATTAATTGACTTTCTTAACCCTAAAATTGTCCCTGTTGCAAATATTCGTGCAATGGAGAGTTTCTTTTTCATTGAAAGAATCAAGCTTTCAAGTGTAGTGTTTATAAAATATAAACAACAATACAGTAGTTCTAGAGCACGTCATTCCCTCTTGTTTTAAATTATGACAGGGCATTTTACTTTAGGTTTAATTTCTTGAATTTGTTTAAATTTGGTTTTACTTTTTGAACATGGCAAACGACTGTTGATTGGTCATATAATGCAAAAAAAAAAGTTCCAAGATGGAATTGTCCTTGGGCCCTCACACCCACCCTTATGTTGTTGAAATAGGACATGCACACTTTAACAAACCAATCATTTCAGCGACAGGGCCTACCAAACAACTTTGGCTGAAATGATTGGTTTATTTGGGCCCCCACACCAAAAAAGCTATTCATCTCTCCCTGTACAGACTAAACAGGCTCTACTGAGGCAAGATGTCGTCCTCATCCTTAACCTCTGATTCCTCTCCCCCTACAGTGTGTACTTCCTCCTCATCACACATTATCAATTTGTCCCCGCTGGACTCCACAACCACAGGTCCCTCTGTACTATCTGGAGGGCAGTGCTGTACTTCATTGAGGAATTTATTATTCATTTTTATAAACATAATTTTTTCAACGTTATGAGGAAGCAACCTCCTTCGCCGCTCACTGACCAGGTTCCCCGCTGCACTAAAAACTCTTTCCGAGTACACACTGGAGGGGGGACAACTCAGGTAAAATAGAGCCAGTTTGTACAGGGGCTTCCAAACTGCCTTTTTTTCCTGCCAGTAACAATATGGACTGTCTGACATGTCTACTTGGATGGTGTCAGCAAAGTAATCATCCACAATTTTTTCTATTGTGACAGCATCCAATGCAGCGAGAGTAGAGCAGCACCTCTTTTAGGAAAACTGAGCTTTTTCCTCGCAGCCATAGATGTGGAAGAAAATGAGGGTGGAGCTGTTGGCATGTCACGGTCCTCTTCAGAGGACAATCTCCTGACCAGCAGGTCTTTGCACCGCTGTAGACTTGTGTCCGCCGGAAACAGAGACACAACATACGCTTTAAACCGAGGATCGAGCACGGTAGCCAGAATGTATTCCTCTGACTTTAAAAGAGTGACCACCCTCGGATCCTGGCAAAGCGTACAAAGGGCTACATCCACAAGAGCTATATGCTTGGTTTAATCGCAATGGCTTACCAGCTCCTCCCTCACTTTCTCCAGCTGCTTCTGCAACAGCCTGATCAGGGGAATGACCTGACTCAAGCTGGCAGTGTCGGAACTGACTTCTCGTGTGGCAAATTCAAATGGCTGCAGAACCTTGCACAACACGGAAATCAGTCTTCACTGCGCTTGACTGAGGCGCATCCCCACTCCTTTCCCTATGTCGTAGGTGGCTGTGTAGGCCTGAATGGCCTTTTGCTGCTCCTCCATCCTCTGCAGCATATAGAGGGTGGAGTTTCAGCGCGTCACAACCTCTTGTTTGAGGTGATGGCAGGGCAGGTTCATGCTTTTTTGATGTGCCTCTAGTCTGCGGTAGGCAATGGCTGAATGCCGAAAGTGTCCAGCAATTTTGCGCGCCACCGCAAGCATCTCCTGCACACCCCTGTCACTCTTGAGGTAATGCTGCACCACCAAATTAATGGTGTGGGCAAACATGGGACGTGCTGGAAATTGCCCATATTTAATGCCCGCACAATGTTACTGGCATTGTCTGACACCACAAATCCCCATGAGAGTCTAAGTGGGGTAAGCCACTGGGAGATAATTTCCCTCAGTTTCTCTAATATGTTGTCAGCGTTGTGCCTCTTATTAAAGCCTGTAATACACAATGTTGCCTGCCTTTGCACGAGCAGCCATTTTGTAGATGCTGCTACTGATGCAGCTGTTGCTATTGCTGCGGAAGGGGATGCATCTACCCAGTGGGCTGTCACAGTCATATAGTCCTTCGTTTGCCCAGAACCACTTGTCCACATGTCCGTGGTTAAGTGGACAGTGGGTACAACCACATTTTTTAGAGCACTGAGGACACTTGATCGTACTTCTCTGTACATTTTTGGTATCGCCTGCCTAGTGAAGTGGAATCTCGACGGGATTTGGTATCGGGGACACAATACCTCCATCAACCCTCTAAATCCCACTCCACTGATGGCGGACACCGGGCGCACGTCTAACACCAACATTGCAGTTACAGCCGCAGTTATACGCTTTGCAATAGGGTGACTACTATCGTATTTTGTGGTCATGGCAAATGACTGTTGGACGGTCAATTGTTTTGTGAAAGACTTAGCGGTGTTACGACTTCCCCTCTGGGAAGATGACCGACTAACAGCAGCAACAGCAGCAGAGGCAGTAGTAGGCGTACCGCTGCAGGATTCCTCGGATGAATCCCGTATTGAGGAGGACTCAGTCTGGCTGCTGACTTGGGCTGCAGGACTGAATCTGATGGAGATCGTGGAGGAAGTTGACGAGGAGGGTGTTGCCGGTGTGTATCCAACTGGACCACGGGATTTAGGTGTCCCTGTACCGATGAGGGTCCTAGCCCCAGTTCCTGAACTAACCACTGAACTATGAAGGTTATTCAGGTGACGTATAAGGGAGGATGTTCCTAGGTGGGCAAGATCCTTACCCCTGCTTATTTAAGCTTTACATAAGCTACATATGGCCATACATTGGTTGTCTGGATTTGGATAAAAATAACTCCAGACCGAAGAGGTGCATTTTTTGGTCTTCTGACCAGGCATGACGATGGGCTTTTTCATCCCATGGACATCAGCTGTTTCCCCCCCTGGTGGCTCATTTACAATAACCACATCACCATCCTCATCATCAAGTTCCTCCACAGCGCCAGCTATATCATCAATAGGCTCCTCCCGAGCCACCTCTTCCCGTA